>NC_090444.1:1619256751-1619561638 GCF_031143425.1 Pleurodeles waltl
TTGTAACATGACACTAAACCAGTTTATGCAGAAAGGGACACAGACAAGCAAAACAATCTTCGCATTATCACATCGTGAACGCTGAGAGTCTTGCAAACTTAGGGGGTCATTCTGACCCTGGCGGTAATTACCGCCCTGGCGGAGGTCGGCGGTAGCACCGCCAACAGGCTGGCGGTGCACCGATGGGCATTCTGACCGCGGCAGTTCAGCCGCGGCCAGAAACGGACTTCCCGCTGCCCTTGAGAATCCGCCATGGCGGCAGAGCGCGCTCCGCCGCCATGGGGATTCTGACACCCCCTACCGCCATCCTGTTCCTGGCGGGTCTTCCGCCAGGAACAGGATGGCGGTAGGGGGTGCCGCGGGGCCCCTGGGGGCCCCTGCAGTGCCCATGCATGGGCACTGCAGGGGCCCCCGTAAGAGGGACCCACAAAGAATTTCAGTGTCTGCTTTGCAGACACAGAAATTCGCGACGGGTGCAACTGCACCCGTCGCACCTTCCCACTCCGCCGGCTCCATTCTGAGCCGGCGTCCTCGTGGGAAGGGTGTTTCCCGCTGGGCTGGCGGGCAACCGCGGACTTTTGGCGGTTGCCCGCCAGCCCAGTGGGAAAGCCAGAATGACCGCCGCGGTCTTTCGGCGGGAACCGCTTGGCGGGCGGCGACCGCCACCCGCCGCGGTCAGAATGACCCCCTTAGTCATATGAAAATGGTATGCAACTTAGCTCCAAATCATCAATACTGCAAACGTCAAATGGGCTAATGAGATGAATGAATGGTCAACAGTCATTCATACCATATGGCCTTACATTCGCCCGCTGCTGCAGGTTTGCCAGGATATGATAAAAATACTCCATGGATACAGTAGCTATTCTGGATGGTCAAATCCTAGGGTGCTGGGGGCCTAACTCCACCTCTACCACCCCCAAAACATACAGGAATCATGTACTTGTGAACTAAACACATGCATAAGGCACATATGTGGCCTCCATGTCACAAGTCCTACACAAATATGAAACACAAAATCATAATGGGACATGGTCAGCCCCCTAAAAACTGAAAGTGACTCTCCCACTCCCTGTTAGGACTACAGATAAAAGCATCCCCATCATAAAGGTGGGGACATTTTGGAGACGGAATACATAATGGTATCAAAAACCTCATTTCAAAATAGCCATCAGCAATTACCCCAAATATGTTGTCAAATATGGTCAATACATTAGTTAACGTATCCCAAACATCACAGTGTGAAGGCCGTCTATACATAAAAGTACGGACATTTGTCAGATACAAACACAAATGTGTCTCACATCGCACCGTTTTACCATGACAAATCACCTTTCCAAAGCTAAACACATGAAGACATTTGGATCAATTTGCTCCATATTCTACGCATACAGCATGGCCGTCATAATTTGTTCATGTACATGAGTGCACACAATGCAGAGTCAGATACAAATGTATCCAAAAGTGTCTTGATATTTCACCTTCAAATTATTATTTACATCCACAATATTTTTGACTCTGCATCATGTGCACTACTGTACGTGTAATAAAAACCACGCACATGATGTATGCGTGGTCAAAATGACGCTATATGCACAATATATTGCTCATTTCATGTACAGTATTAATTATTAATATTCATACCATTTTTTTTGACTCCGCATCATGTGCACCACTGTACGTGTAATAAAAACGACGCCCATGATGTATGCGTGGTGAAATTGACGCTACATGCACAATATGTTGGTCATCTCATGTACAATTTGAAATATTAATATTCATAGCATATTTTTACACTCCGCATCATGTGCACTGTAATGCGTCAAAAAAATATGACGCACATCTGTGTATGCGTGAAAATATGACGCATTACGCGAAAATAAAAACGGCGGCCATTTTATGCAGGAAGTGATGTAATAGGATATCCTGTTTACCAAATCTGTACTGGGAGTTGACTTTCACTTTCACTTTCACTTTGCAGTCTCAGAGTTATCTAGACTGTGTGGTTGTGTGAAAGGTGTTGTCCTGTGTTTTACTGCTTTAGTGTCCTGTGTGCCTTGTATTTTGTCTTTGTGTCAATCTTTAATTGTTGTCAAACATTGTCTCAGTCTGTTTAGTGTTGTTTTGTCTATACCTGTGATAGTTTGTATTGTCTGTGGGAGTCTGTTGTGGGTAGCATAGTTTGGGGTGTTAGTTGGGCTATTTTTCTCCTTCTTCTTTTTCTTTCACACCTCTACCTTTCCCCATTTCCCACTTTTTCTTTCATTTTTCTTTGGTACTTTTTTACACCTCGCATCATGTCAGGTAGACCTCGCCTGTCCAGGATGGGTGAGGACGAATTGGGGGGCTTCATATGGCTCGTAAGCCATTTCCTCCCACTGATGCTGGAGGCTGGGGGCCGTGTGATACAGGGGTATCACACGGAGGCGAGGAAAATCCGTTGGGAGAAGGTGCGCCATCACCTGGTCCGGGTCTACGGGAGTCTGAGGAATGTCCATCAACTCAAGCACCGCTGGGCAGATCTGATCAGCAGGGAACAGGACCTGCTGGACCACCTGGGACTCCGGATTGGTGGCTATGTTGGTGAGTAATAATCAATGACATGGGAATAATAGGAATGTGTGCGTGAACATGTGATGATTGGTAGCCAATCTGCAAAATAAGTAGCTGACTGCGTGTTATACTAGGGAAACCTAGGCCCATGGGCATACACATAAATCCCCATTTTTGCTACACATGTACACCCAATAACAGCAGTAAAATGCAACATCTATTTGTATTTTGCTAAGTAGCCCCCTCTCTGCGTCACAAAATGATGCAAATGCTGCGCTACAAAGGTATACATATGTGTCCAAATGTGTATTTGTTGCCGCGTGTGTATGAAGACCTATGCTACCAGGCCGATGCCTTATTTTTGCAACACATACCAGATGGCTGTAGCTGCATGGAATGTAGTGTTGCATTTGTGTCTGAAAAGCAACACGTGAACTGCTCTATTTGTAATCTACTGGTCATAATGGCCAGTGAGTACGTCATGTAGAAACAACATACCTACATATGTAGACGCCATAGCTAGACCGAAAATTGCAAACACATGATGATGCAACACCTGTGTGTTGCCTTCACGTCACATGAAGTTAGTCATGTTGTCCACACATATGTCACATGTGTGTCTGGTTGCTGTGTGTTGAACCTGTCCACATAGCCTGTTTGATTGTGAGTGGTCATGCAGTCCTCATGGAACCAGTTGTGGAATGTTTCTCTCTGGGATGCACATGCTGAGATGTATGGATCACATGATTGTTCGGGCCTACTAATGGAGGAGTAACTTGGACGACACATGACTGTCCTGGCCACTGCATGAGTGTAGTAGGGTGTGTCACTGGAGCAGGAGACTCATCCAATGATAATCTAGAATACAAAGTCAGCCAGGCAGGATGAGCATGTGTGAAAGTGTATCATTACCATGTAATATTCACACACTGTCATTGTAACAGAAATTATTTGTCTGTTCACCCAGTCTGAGTATAATCTTCCTTTCATGCTTTACAGGTGGACCAGCCCCGTACACCGTTGGTGAGGTAGCCCATTTTGACGACCCCGATACCTACAGTGAGTGTTGCCTAAGTGCTATTTACATTGTTTGGAAATGAAGCATGATGGATTACTGTGTGTTCAGGACAATTCATGATATGATGTGCTGGCCGTTCATTGGCTTTGTTGTTTTGGTGTGATATCAAATTGGAATAATGTTTCGGTAAAGCAATCCCTAGTCATCTCTCAGATTGAGGGGCAGTAGGTCATTCAATTAGTGCGACTATTGGGAATAGCATGACTCATTTTGAATACACTGGTCAATGTTAGACTTGGTCAGGAACTTGCCATTAACTGAGTCAGCATATCAGACTGACAGTCTCCCAGATAGCTTAGGGACATGGCTTCGATGACAAGTGCTTCTTCCTAGTTGAGGATGGACTGTGTACACTGTAGGTCGGATCTTCCGGGGGCATGTACTTCCACAAGGTGACCTCGAAGTGTGTGTGACTTGAGTGCAATGGCCTAGGTGTTCTGTTGAATCATGTGAATGGGTGTTCTACCTCCTCTGTGTGTGTTGTAAAACATGCCTCACTAATAGTATGTTATGTTTGGCTAAGTCATATCATTTTGACATGTGTGGACCTGGGATGTGACAAGGTTGGGCTGACTCCAACGTGTTGCTAGCCCTTCATAGGTGTTGTGTGTGAAGGCACATGCTTGTTGAACTTTCTGTACACTCCTGGTTGTGCATTGATCATGGGATTGTTGTTTGTTCTTCCCACACCACCCACAAAGACTGGGATGTTACTGTGAAACAGGGTACCTAGGACTGTAGCAAACAGTATGTTACACGTACTTAACACCTTTTGTGACTTGAGTTTGTACCTAGGTCCAGATGTAGCAAAATGTCTCCACATTGCAAATAGCATAATTTGATGTTAGTGAGTTGCAAACGTCTGTTTCCTAATCCGAAATGATTTTGGTGGTCATGTACATATTCGCAAAATGCTTTTCTAAAGTAAAAAAATAAAGGAGTTTACCAGCCCTACTTGCAAATCACAGTGTTAGGCAATCCCATTTGCTAACGAGTACGTGGTTGCAAAGTGAGTAGCTGTTATCATCCACTTGAAGTGGCTGCTAACCAACTTGCTGACTGGAAGGGGTCCTCATTGTGAACCTTCACCTTTGTGAGTGGACCAAAATACTCCTGCACAAAACAGCCAGTGGTCTAGGGGAGCAATAATTATTGTGTAAATTACGAACAATCAATTGTTGTGAATTTAAACAAATCGCAGCTCATTTTCCTTTCAGATAAAGGGCCTACACTTGGTGAAAAATAACTTGCTTCATTTAAAAGCAGTCACGTCTATGGAGTTCTGCTGTTCCCAGCAGGCCTCCATCCCCGTGAGTGCCTATAGTTGCTAAGGTGGTGCAAGTTGGAACCCACATCATTGATGTTCATGAGGTGGGATTTAGGGACCCCATAGTGACTCGCAGACGGTGTCAGAGACACCATTCAGCTTTGCAATTTGCTAGTTGATTTCCCATCAATTCCTACATCTGGCCCATAGTGTCGACATATGATTCATGGCCAGGGGTTCAATCTTAGCACACAACTATTTCGAAATGCCATTGAGTGAGGAGTGTGATTCTTATCACATAGAATGACATATGTAGTGAAGTCAGTATGCGGACGAGCTGGTGCCATAATGTATAATGGCTTAGGTATGAATTGTAGGAGTAGTTTAGGGTGATGTCATCCATCATGTAGAGACATGGATATGCTATATGTGATATGTCCTTCAGTATGCATGATTCACATGTACTTCCTCTGAGCCTTCCCGTGAAATATGTTGTAACAATTGCTGCAACCAATACATTGCTAGTAATGGTCAAATTACCCATTGTGGTATTCAACCCACTGTAAATTCTATGCTCAATATTTGCCTTTTCCCTTCACAGCTGCAAACCTGAGTGCCGCAGCTCGCAACCAGTTTGAGCGCCGTGCAATGAGGTACAGGCACATCCTGCAGGTGCAGTGTGGGTATCGGAGGATGGCCCGCAGATACAATTCGGAACGGGCCTCCGGGGCGTGGTATGCCACACCACAGGCTCCACCAACGGTGCCACCTACAACCACCAGGTCTGCCCAAGGGGACCCAGCGACGGACCAGCCATCTTCCTCAAGACCTGGACCCAGCCGTGTGTTGGGAGCAGGGCTGTCCCGTGGCCACTCCACTCCAGCGACAATCTCCACCTCCACCGGCACGCAGACCAGCAGTGACCCTCCAATTGACCCTGCAGCCTTCCAGGCATTGTCTAGGAAACTGGACAGGTTAATTCAAAAGGTTGACAACCTGACGGAGGACATGGCGGAGGTTAAAAAGAAGGTGCGCTCCATCCGGCGCACACTTCAGAGGGCAAATCTTTAGTTATTTTGCCCTCCTGAACTTTTACCCCTCCCCTCTCCCCTCTTTCCTATTTTCATACTGTTAGTTGGGTTTGGGGGGTTAGTTGTAGGATAAGTATAGGTAATTAGCTTAGTTAGTGTTAGGTAAGAGGGTGGGGGGTCCTTATACTTTCTATCTAATATTTTTGTGTGGGTGGGTGGGTGGGGGGCAATGTTGGGATTCCTGTTTGATAAAAAAAAAAAAAAAAAAAAAAAAAAAAAAAAATATATATATGTTTGTTTAGGATAGTATAGTATGTGTGTAGGTTAGTAAGTGTTGTCCTGCATGTGTCTTGTCTCATAATGGTGGGTGGGGGGTTGATGTTTAGATCGTTTCGTTACATGTGTAGAGTAAGTTTAGCTTAGGTTAGTTAGGGACAGTTGTGGGTTAGTAGTAGTCAGGTTAGATTAGTGTAGGTTTATCTTTCCCTTAGTTGCCTCTTTTCTTACTTATTGGAAATAAAAAATTTGTTAACTCTTTACCAGATGCGTTAGGTGCTACCTTTTCATGGCCTTGACATCAGTGTAGCAGAAAGTTTTAGTATGACATTTGTGTCCTATGCTCGCTATCCCCAGGCTATTGAGGTTTAACATGCCAGCTACCCGTGTGCTAACTTGGTAAGTATCCACCGTGTGGGAGAGCCACCATTGGTAGTGTGCATAGATCAGCAAGATTTGGGGTTGGTATGTATCCTACTTCACAAAGAGTGCTTCCAGAGTTGATTTTGTAGGTAAATAGATAGGTTGGACAGCATTGTGAAGTTCAGGGAGAGCTTTGTAGATGAGTATTTGTTCACACTCTTGTCTTGTTGCTGTCATTGCTGACCTACATCATGTGTGTACTGCTTGAGCATGACTTTCCTTCATGGTAGTATACGCTGTAAGGGTGATTGATGCAGTGTAATTTGGTTATCATTCCTTTCATTTTACAGCATAATGTATTGTGTTAGTATCGCAAGGTGCCTACATTTCTCATCCACCATTAGTTGTCTAGAATAGCTATGGATGGGGCCTCATTCTGTCCAACACAGCATGATTGTGTGTGCTTAGTCCCTACATCAGTTATTTTCCTCAGTCTAGTAAAGCTATGATGCAATCCTGGCCACTGCACAGATGTTTCAGTATACATGAAATCAGGACAGTAGTCTAGAGAATCAACATGGTTGCCACACAGCCACTTTGGAGTTATGTACTGCACAGTTGAAGTGTGAAATGACACAGAGACACAATAGGTGTGCAAGTGATATTTATTTTTAGGTGGAGTAGTGCAAAAAGTCCATTAACAATGTTAGGTGAGTCCGTTCTGGTGCATTCTTAAATGGTGATCCTATTTACAGGGTGTGGATGATGCTCCTGACATGCTGGGGTGATGTCACAGACGGTGCAGAGGAACAGGAATTGCCAAATGGTAGGAGAGAAACATTTACAGCCAATGTGGACAAGTTAAACAGTAGATTGCCGAACAGTCATTGAGGGTAGTTGGAGTGAGGCTGGCATGTGTCAAAACGTAGGACCTTGGTCAGAGTGGGGCATGGTGCAGGGACTAGGGCTTCCGGGTACTCTTGCGTGTGAATGTTATCTGTTCCATGTCTTCTTCTTCTGATGTGTGTGTTGCCTGGTGTGTCCTTGTTGTTGTTGGTTTTGAAGGGGCAACACACACCTCAGTGTCAGAAGACATGGAGGCAGACATCCCGGGGGCTGATCCCTGTCCAGTTATGAAGGGCAGTACTGCAGCAAGGAGAGCGTGCTGGTTTTTCAGAATGGCAGCCACATCCCGATGGTAGGCAGCCAGGTCTGCCCTGAGGGGTTCGATGTTGCATTCGTGCACACGCTGACTGGCTTGCTGTTGGAGTTGTTTGGTCAACTGGATGACAGCTGTGCAGATTGCCTTCTGTGTTACTAAAAGTTCCTCCAACAGCGATGTTCTGGCTTGCATTGCAGCTGCCTGATCAGCAGTTGACAGCATGCACGAACGCACCCCCTCAAGGCTGGCTGCCATAGTTTGCATCCCCACCCGCACCTCCTTGGCCAGCTCCCGCTGGACCCCAACGACTGTTCTTTCGAAGCTGGTGCCAGTGTCGTCAGAGTCCTCAGCTGTGTTGGAGCTGGCAGGTCTTACAATTGGGGTGGCGGGTGGTTCTACTGTGGTGGCTGCTTCATCTTGGCTCCTCCTTGTTACTGAAGGGGGGGTTTGGAGGCTTTCGAGGACCATGTCAATGGTCTCTTGTGTGAGGTTGATGTTCTCGTCATCCATGTCATCAGGGAACTCATGGACAGGCATATCGGCAGGAGATCCGTGTTCCTCTGCAAAGAAACAGGGTACAATTAGTGTGTCTGTGTTGAGATCATTTAGCACTAAGATACAAGCCTTTGGATGCCTTTACTTTGTACTCTGATTTTGTCTTGGTATCTGCTGTCTGTCATAGGGCATTGTTGTAGGCCTATGGCCCACCTGTGTGTCACATATATGATATGGAGCTATCAGACATGCCTGCCAGGTCATCTCTAGGTGTTCATTTGTAATTATTTTGGAATATGCATTTTTTTGTCCTACTCCTCCCTCGGTGTTTCACTATTGTTATGGAGGGACATTTGTTTGGGTGGGCTCTCATTATCCTACATGTGATTCTTGGCTTTCTAGGCAGCAGGATAGCTAATGGTGTGGGGGACTAAGTTTGACCCACTTGTAAATAACTCTGTCACCCAGATATTGTATTTAGCTCAGACAGACTAGCAGTGCCTCTGGTCTCCCACAACAGAGGAATGTTTAGAAGTCCAAGCCCATGACATCTTTGGGACTTCTCAGGGAAGTGGTGGTCACTCAGGTCCTACACATTTCTATCTTTTCCGGTATGTTCCCATACACAAATGACACAGACAGTATTTGTTTGATATGAAGTTTCATTGTACAACTGACTTGTAGGAATTTAGGTGTGAGCCCCAATAACCAAAACAATACACACAGTTAGAACTGAAATAGTCCGCAGGAGAGTAATACATTGGTACACAGCTATCATGGTGCCTAACAGTTTCTACTCTCCCTCTGCTTGTTCTATATATAGCACTGCATGTTAAGTTTGGAGCTTGGCTGTCTGAATCACAGGGGAGACATCATCCCTCATATCAGAGGAATGGGCTGGGATCTGGTTGTGCATCAGCAGCAAGGCAGGCAGCATCTAGATGTGATTTTCTGTTTGTAAACTCCCCCATGCGTGTCTTGGGACGAGGAAGTAAATTTAAAAGACATATGTCATTGTGATGACAAAGTTTCCCTACGCAGGAATGGCAAACCTTAACCCCTACCACATCTATCATCAACGAACCAGACAGTATCCTTGACTGGGCCACAGAGTGAATATGTTCTGGCAAACTCCAGTGCAGAAGTAGGCAAAACAGGGTGATTTGACTAATTGCCAACACCTTAGGACTGACTATTTTCTACATTAACTGATAGGAAGGGCTATGAGATTCATTTAGTGCAAAGTGCTCTGAGGCACTTAGATGTGAGCAAATGAGTATAAGTACATTCAGGGTAAGATGCACAAAGGCCTCCAGCCTGAGGCTATTGCGCAAAGTATACGTTTCACTTGCCACGCTACACTTTGACTGACTGTGGGTGTTGTGACTGCCCTGCCAGCACACTTGCCTCACAGGCCCTGCACCATACACTTTTTATTCACATTGCATGATCTGTACATGTTAGGTGGCATGACCTATGTATGTCAATGTTAGGATGTGGTATGGATGTAAACATTGTTGATGTTTGTATCTGATGGGGTCTCATGTGTGTCTTACTGGATTGGCCTGTTTATCGTATGAATGTCCTATTTTTTGGTTAGACTGTGCAGATGTGTTTCATTGACCAGTTGCCTGTGTCCCCTCGTCAATGTTGTTGTCTGAGCAGTATGACATTTGTGATGTTGCATTGTTAGGCAGGCACGTGAGGGACCCTGACGTATGCAGCATGTGTGTGTCGTTAGTGCTGTGTGGCTCCTATTGCTGTTTACTTAGGCTTATGTATGTGTCAGTTATGGACATTCGGCATTTAAGTGTACTGGTAGCTTTGTCTTATTTCTAGGAGTAGTTGCAGATGTCATCCTCACCCCCTAATTTAGGAATGTATGTTCCAGGGTGGGGTTCCTGCCATTTGGTACTATAGCTGCCCAGAGATGAGAGGTGTTATTGTCAACTGTGGTGGCAGTTAAGTTGCAGTTGTTGTATTTGCTACTGCATTACAGGTAGGGACCTAGTTGATGGGGAATAGTTTGTGCAAAACAAGTGCCTGGATGTGGATTCAGGGTAGTGTCCTTCCCACCTGTCACTGGTTTCCCTTGGCTCTCTTGTTGTAATTACAGGATGTCCCCATGGGACTGTAGTGGTGGCAGTATTTTGTCGTGCCCCGGCTATGGTCAGTACTGGGCATTCCCCCCTGCCGTGCCCCTTTCCCCATGCCACTTCATATATGTGCTAAGTTACATGCATTGTGTAGTAGGTATCCCCCCCTGCTTACAGTCCCCATTATTGCATTGTAATTCCCCATGCGACTTACCCTGCATGTGCGTAGTGTCGTGGTAGTCTGCGCTGTCCAGTCCTTGTATCCCTGTGACGATCTCCTCTGGGATGACGGCTGCGACCATCTCCTCCATGTGGTCCAGAGCCTCCTGTTGTGCTGGACTCCCCCCTCCAGTCTGCATTGCTGCCTTCCTGTTCCTGGCCATTTTCTCTTTGGTCCTACGTTTACAGTCATGCCAGCGTTTCTTACACTCAGTGACTGTCCGGCGTTCTTCAGCCACACTGTTTATCTTGTCCACAATTTCTTTCCAGATGGCCTCTCTCCTACTGAGTGGCAATTTTGAGGATATGAAAAGTTGGTGCTGGTGTTCCGTCACCTCTTTCACCAGGATTTCCTGCTCCTCTGCACTGAAGCGACACTTTCTTTTTTTCTTTAACATGTCCTGGTTCCTGTATGCTTCCTCCTGGCTGGGTCCTGGTCTGCTCTCATCCTCCTGGGGTCTGTTGGGGCATCTGGGATCCATTTTGGGTCTCCTCTCCTGTAAGTGCAGTTTTCGCGCTAAAATGTCACGCAATAGCGTGAAAAAAACGGCGTATTCACGATTGCGCTGTCGTAAATCGACCCACAGTGATTTGCGTCCCTTTTACGTGGGTTTCCCTTACGACAGACCGACGCTGTTTGCGTCACGAAATAATGACTCCCACCTGTTGGTTGCGCCGCCGTACGTCAAAGTATAAATTTGACGCCCGAATGGCGCATCCAAATGGCGTTAGACGGAGCAAATTATTTTGACGCAAAACTGCGATAGCGCAGTTTTGCGTCAAAAAGTATAAATATGGGACTTAATCTACAGGCCCTTGGCACATATAGTGCACTCAACTAGGGACTTATAACTAAATTAAATAGTCCAATTGGGTATGATCCCATGTTACCATGTTTAAAGGGAGAGAGCATATGCACTTCAGCACTGGTTAGTAGTGGTAAAGTGCGCAGAGTCTAAAAACCAGCAAAAACAGTGTCTAAAAAGTGGAGGGAGGCAGGTAAAAAGTTAGGGATGACCACCCTAAGGCTGTCAGGTCTAACAGTCACCCAAATAAATACCTTTATTTTTGGTAACACTGAGTATTGTCTTTACTTGTGTATAAGTACTGTGTAACTATAATTGGTATTGCATGAGCTTTGCATGTCTCCCAGTTCAGCCTAAGCTGCTCTTCTATAGCTACCTCTATCAGCCTAAACTGCTAGAACACTACTACATTCACTAGCAAGGGATAACTGGACCTGGTGTACGGTGTAAGTACCCAAGGTACCCACTACAAACCAGGCCAGCCTCCTACAGCATCAACAAAGGGAGGGACTGGGAGATTAGTTGGTCCAGTGTACGGTCTCCCAATTAACTGAACATATAAAAAAGGTGTACACTGTTCCAAATGGAAAAATATAATCACTAGGGGAACATTAAAGTTCAGGAGCAAGAGCTCTCACACATCCGAGAGGATGTCATGCTTCATCATCGGGTAGCTCCTCGTCAGACCGGCGCAGCAATGTCTGACGGGCTCCCCGTAAGGGGGCTCTTTGCCGGAGATCTTTTAGGTAGCAGCCGTGGTAGCGGACACTACAAGACCTGGTGTTGCGGTCAGGCGCTAATCCTGGCAGGAGAGTGAAAGCTAAAATTGGTTCCCAGTTTTAAAAGGAGCGAGTCAATTTATTTAATCAATGGAATAAGACCGGGACCACGATTAAAAACAGAAGAAAAGTGTAAAGTGAGGAATAATGCTCAACCACTTTCTGCATGGTGCTGGAGCTTATGGAGATTATCGTCGGGCTCCTAGGACATGGTCAACATGTTTCGCATACAGTGGTCTAACAAGATCCTATGACGCTTCTTCAGGACCAATACATAATAAGACTTCTCCTGTCTATATTACCGAAAGTTTGCAAAAATGTCAAACAAATCATATAGTCACTTACATTGAAGTTCACTAATTGTCAGAAACCTTTAATGGTCGCCCATCCCTTGGGACATGGGGGGCCCATTGGGAAGTAGCAGGCCGAAAGCGGTCACTATTTGTGGAGGACGGCAGTCTGCAGGGGAACCTACCCTGACGTGCTCTTTTCGGTAATATAGACAGGAAAAGTCTTATTATGTATTGGTCCTGAAGAACCGTCATAGGATCTTGTTAGACCACTGTACGCGAAACATGTTGACCATGTCCTAGGAGCCCGACGATAATCTCCTTAAGCTCCAGCACCATGCAGAAAGTGGTTGAGCATTATTCCTCACTTTACACTTTTCTTCTGTTTTTAATCTTGGTCCCGGTCTTATTCCATTGATTAACTAAGTCCAGGGAGGTGTGACTTGAGTGGATACCCCAGTGTTTTCTTACCCAGAATGCTCCGCAAACCTCAAATTTAAAACAAATCACACTTTTCCCAGATTTCTCTGTGGGATCACTGCACCAGCACAAATTTCCTACCACCCAACGTTCCCCTCAGTCTCCCGATAAAAATGATACCTCACTTGTGTAGGTGGGCCAAGTGCCTGTGACAGAGCAGAGCCAAAAACATGTTGAAATTGAGGGGGAACCAAAGCTGGTCCAAAAGGGCAGTTTGAAAAAAACATTTTTAGGCTGACAAGTGGGGCAGAACTTTTATCGGTACTGATGCGGCAATGCTGGGTGGTAGGAATTTTGTGGATTCCTGCAGATTCCAGAAGGTTCCATCACAAATATGTGGGGAAAAAGTGTGATTTCAAGCAAATTTGGAGGTTTGCAGGTCATTGTGGGTAAAAAGAAATGGTGCAGGGTGCTTGGAAAGCACACCCCCCTGGTCTCACTCTGATGTTTAGTTTGCCGATGTGTCTAGGTATTGTAGAACATTCCAAAGTCCAAAAAGTGCAGCCCTCACCGTTCCAAGTGGAACGATTTTGAGAGTTAGCCAAGCTCTCAAGGCCCAATTGTAAAATCAAGACCCAAAATAATCAAACGTCCTCTTCCTTGCAATTTGGATAGGATCTTTTAGTGTGCAGGGGAGAGCTGAAAGACTGTTACCCCTTCAGTTGGGGTGGGGGCATGACCATCCCCATACTGGTTGTTAGCCAAAACCCCAAGATATATATATATATATATATATATATATATATATATATATATATATATATATATATATATATATATATATATATTTTTTTTTTAATTTCCCTGGCATCTAGTAGGCTTTCTGCCCCCCCTGGTAAGTGGATTGGGGGTAATTGCCCCATCTGCCCACCGGTGGGCAGAAGAAATTTGTCCCCATTTATTTTGGGTGGGGGTATGGTCATAAGCCCACACTTTAAAAAAAATAAATAATCTTACCTGGTGTCTTGGGGGGTTTCTGCCCCACTGGGGGGCAGATGGGCCTTACAAAATAGGCCGATCTGCTTACAAGGGGGGCAGAAATGGCCAACGGCAATGTGCCCCCATGGGGAGCTACCCTTGCCCAAAGGGCTGCTCCCACAAACAAAACACATACAAACACTCCAATCCCTGGTGCCTAATTGGTGTCTGCTCCCCCTGTCCATGGGCATTTTGTTGGTGGTGGTCCCATCTGGGGCCACCACAAACTGAGAACAGAACTGGAGAGAATGTGGTGCCTCGCAAGGCATTGTTGGCTAGTTTGCATATTGGATGAGCAGCTATCCCGCTGTGCTGGGGAGAGCCGCTTCACTTTGGTTCCACTTTGTTTCGTGCTGCAGCCTCATGTTGCCTTTTTTGTTGTTCGTGGGGTGTCCAGTCCTGCCCACGCACCCCCAGCATGCTGCCACATTGGAAGGCAGCGCAAGGACCCCACCCCCTGCTGCCCTCGTGCTTGGGGGTGTGCAATCCCACTTGAATAACCCAGTAATGCGGCTTCATTGAAGGGCAGTGTGGGTAGCCCCACTCAGACACCCCCCAGGTAAGTGATATTGGGGAGCGGCTCAGGGAGCCCACCCACAGCTGCTCCTGTCGGCTCTCCGCGTGGATAGTACCTCCAGGTGCTGCCATGGGAGCTGGCCCTTCAGTTGGTGTCTGCCCGCTCCTAGGGGCAGACGCGTGCAGCTGTGGCCGGACGGCTGCCTCAGGGGACTGCGGTAGCATCACCTCTCCTCCTTAGCAACGCTGAGTCCCCAGGTTGGGGTCCAGGAACTTCCTCACATTTGCAGAGAGTGCAACAGTGTTCCCCATTGTCCTCCTCTTCCTGGGGCCATGGGATGGGGCCCAGGGCCCCTCTGGGCAGGTCACAGGGGGCACAACGACTTTATGAATCTTCACTAAACTTTCAAAGAAAAATTGCCAGTCACGTTAGCTGCTCTCTGGAATGTTTTGGGATGATCCATCGGGGAGGGGAGCTGAGTAAAAGGGGGGGGGGTCCCAAAACATGTTTTCCCCATACATTTTTCTGTAGGAAAAATTGAACAGTGATAGCACCAAAACTACTGCACAGAATTACACCAAATTTGGCAGAAATGTAGGCCCTGGTCCAGAAAGCGACATTGTTTTGTTTTGGTGTAAATCTGTTCAGTAGTTTTAGAAAAATTAAAAAAAATCCAAATTTGTATATCTAGGGACGTAAAGGATTCACGACCCTCCTGATCTTGTGCAGAGATCTGACTGGCTGATAACACTTCAACAACGAAGCCATTTAAGTGTTGTCAGACATCTTGCGACTCGGCTGAGGCCTAGTCCTAGAAAAAAAGAATAAAAAATATAAAAGGGGCCAGGTTACAAAAACCCTGACCCTCTAGCCCAAATGGACCCCCAGGGCTAAAAATCATTTTTTTAAATGTTTACCGCAAATTTGCAATAGGGTCATGAATCCGCCATAAAAGTAAAAAAAAATAAACAAGCGCAGGCTTGATTTAAATAAGCCCCAGGGTTGGCCAGTTGTCGGGGTGGTCTTTTCCTTTTAAGTAGGGGCCTCCTGGCCCCCCTAACAGCCCCAGGGATCTACCACCTTCCTGAGGCTATTAGGAAATATCAGCAGGGGGGGCACGCATCCCCCCCAACAACCCCAGGAATCACCACCTCCCGGGTGCTATATTGGAAATAATTATAGGGGATCCGTTTCATACCCCCTTTAGCCCTGGAGATCACCACCTCCCCGAGGCTATATCTTGGTGGGGGTGCCACTGATTGCCCTCAGGAAATCACCCCCCAGTCCAGCTCCGGCTATGTCCCAGGGTGCCCATACCTGGGACATAGCTGTTTGCTGTCAGGCCCACAAAGGGCTAACAAAAAAGAACAAATAAAAAACAAATGAATTGCTCAGTGTGAAGGTCATAGCCCTTCACACTGAGGTCTTCATTACGAGTTTGGCGGGTGGAAAATGCCACCCACCAAACTCCCGCACTCAGGAGACCGCCAGTGTGGTCTCCTTCCTGCTGCCCATATTACAAGTTTGCCACTAGGCCAAATGGCAGAAGCAGAGTTTCCACCCACTGGCCCTGCGGCAAACAGCCCACAACATTGATGCCGGCTCATAATCGAGCTGGTGGCAATGTTGCAGTGTGTCGGGTGAACAGTTACAAAGTTACACAGTACTTATACACAAGTAAAGACAGCCCACAGTCGACCCGGAACGACGCAGCCTGACTTCCAGAGAGGAATCATCGCCGCGCCTGCCGTGCGGTAGAAATTTCCACGCATCGCCCACTGGAATCGACGCAGCGCTTGTGACTTCGATGCAAGCCCAGGATTTTCCACGCATCGACCCCGGGCCGAAAACCCCACAACCCGAAGAGGATCCGAGTCCGCGCGCCGGAAATCGACGCACGGCTTCCCCGTGTTGAAAATATCAACGCAAGTCCGTGTGCGAAGGGGCAAAACCGACGCACACCTACCTGTTTTCCACGCATCTCCTTCTCTGCGGCCTCTTGCAAGGATTTTTCAACACAAACCAGGTACTTTGCCCTGCAGGAGGCACTTGTTGTTTCTAGAAGACCTTAAGACACTTTATATTGCTTTTGCAGTAACGTTACAATACTAAAGACATTTTATCTTACTTTTTCCAGTAATATTTCAACGTATACTTATTGGATTCTAATCGTTTTTGACCTGCAATTATTCAGATAAAGATTCTATATTTCTACAAACACTGTGTGGTGTGTTTTTGTAGTGCTAAATGGTGTTATTGTAGGATTTATTGCACAAATACTTTACACATTGCCTTTTAAGTTAAGCCTGACTGCTCAGTACCAAGCTACCAGAGGGTGGGCACAGGATAATTTAGATTGTGTGTGACTTGCCCTGGCTAGAGTGAGGGTCCTTGCTTGGACAGGGGATAACCTGACTGCCAACCAAAGACCCCATTTCTAACAGTGAAACAGTACCAAAAATACCTTGGAGACAATACTCCTTCTGGAGGTAAGTATTATACACAGTATATATACTAGACACAAAAATTAGACAAGTAAATAGTCATAGAACAATGCAAACAATAGGAAATGCTATAGAATGCAATGGGAGAAAATGGGTCTAGGGCAGCACAAACATTATACCAAGAAAGTGGAATGTGAATCACAAATTCCCCCCTAGACAAGTGTAGTATGTGCAGAATAGCTGGGAATATAAGAATACAGTAAAGGTAAGTAAATTACCCCATTCCAGAGCCCAGAAAAGCAGGAGTAAAGTACTGCAAGTTTCCTTAGGACACACTATATCTAGTTTTTGGGATTTTGCAGCAGCCAACCAAGTCTGCAAAGAACAACTGCTGGATTATTGGACCTCAAGACCTGCAAAGGAAGGGAACCAAGTCCAGAAGTTGAAAGAAGTTCCAGGAAGGACAGGAGCCCCTGCCAACCCAGAAGTGGGTGCAAAAGAAGAGTCCATGGTTAGTCAAAGACTGCAGAATTGCACCCTATGAAGATGCCAGCGGCTTCCTGAATGATGCAAAAGATGTCTCATGGCGTGAAGATCGTTGCAGATGAGATTTTGTGCTGGAAGTCGCCAACAAGCTTTGGCTACGCCAAAAGTGCGTTTTGCGTAAAAATGGCACTGGATGGACCCAGGAGGGACCTGGGAGCCGCAACTCTCTGTGAGAAGGAAGAGGAGGCTCTCAGCACTTTAGAGAGCCCTCAGGATACCAGCCAGCACCCCCAGAAGTCACAGGATCTGGGTTGAAAGGAAGTGCAAAATGTGGTTGATGCAGCACAACAAAAGAAGGTCCCACACTGCCGGTGAACAACTCAGCGAGTTGTGCATTGCAGGATGGAGTGCTGAGGACCTAGGCCAGGCTGTGCATGAAGGAATTTTGCAAAGAGTGCACAGAGCCCTCAGTAGGCGAAGAAGACGCAGTACACAGGGGTACCGTCTTTCTTGGGGAAGGCAAGGCCTTACCTCTTCCAAATTACATCAGCAGGACCTCAGGACAGTCTATGTCTATGATGTCCACCCTCTGTGTCCTTAGGAGCATGCTCGTCACTGTGAGAGCAGTCTCAGGGTACCAGTCGTCGTCTTGGAAGGTGCCTGCTTGGAGCAGGGGAGTGATTCTGTCACTCCACTGGAGATTTTCTTTGGTCCTTCTGGTGTAGGATGAAGACAGGAGTCCCCAGAGTGTGTACACCATGGAAACTGTTGCAGTTGCTGACTTGGAGCTGAGGTTGCTGAAGAAAAGTGTCTATTGTAGACACTTTGTTGCAGTTACAGCATTTCTTGCAGCAGGCTGTGGTTGATCCCAGGTCAGAAGAGTCTTAAGTTGTTGCAGAGGAGTCCTGAAGGAAACTTGCAAGCAGAATCTGAAGAGAACCTACTGGACCCTAAATAGCCCTGAGAGGGGGATTGGCTACCTTATCAGGAATGGACCTATCAGGAGGGGTCTCTGACGTCACCTGCTGGCACTGGCCACTCAGAGCCCTCCAGAGTGCCCCCACACCTTGCAAAGCAAGATGGCTGAAGTCTGGGACACACTGGAGGAGCTCTGGGCACAACCCCTGGGGTGGTGATGGACAGGGGAGTGGTCACTCCCCTTTCCCTTGTCCAGTTTCCCCCCAGAGCGGGGGAGAAGGTGTCCGTGAACTGGTGTAGAGAAGGAGGGGACCATCTGTGCCCTTCAAGCTTTTCCAGAGTCACAGGATCTGGGTTCAAAGGAAGTGCAAAATGTGGTTGTTGCAGCACAACAAAAGAAGGTCCCACACTGCCGGTGAACAACTCAGCGAGTTGTGCGTTGCAGGATGGAGTGCTGAGAACCTAGGCCAGGCTGTGCATGAAGGAATTTTGCAAAGAGTGCACAGAGCCCTCAGGAGGCGAAGAAGACGCAGTACACAGGGGTACCGTCTTTCTTGGGGAAGGCAAGGCCTTACCTCTTCCAAATTACATCAGCAGGACCTCAGGACAGTCTATGTCTATGATGTCCACCCTCTGTGTCCTTAAGAGCATGCTCGTCACTGTGAGAGCAGTCTCAGGGTACCAGTCGTCGTCTTGGAAGGTGCCTGCTTGGAGCAGGGGAGTGACTCTGTCACTCCACTGGAGATTTCTTTGGTCCTTCTGGTGTAGGATGAAGACAGGGAGTCCCCAGAGTGTGTACACCATGGAAACTGTTGCAGTTGCTGACTTGGAGCTGAGGTTGCTGAAGAAAAGTGTCTATTGAAGACACTTTGTTGCAGTTACAGCATTTCTTGCAGCAGGCTGTGGTTGATCCGAGGTCAGAAGAGTCTTAAGTTGTTGCAGAGGAGTCCTGAAGGAAACTTGCAAGCAGAATCTGAAGAGAACCCACTGGACCCTAAATAGCCCTGAGAGGGGGATTGGCTACCCTATCAGGAATGGACCTATCAGGAGGGGTCTCTGACGTCACCTGCTGGCACTGGCCACTCAGAGCCCTCCAGAGTGCCCCCACACCTTGCAAAGCAAGATGGCTGAAGTCTGGGACACACTGGAGGAGCTCTGGGCACAACCCCTGGGGTGGTGATGCACAGGGGAGTGGTCACTCCCCTTTCCTTTGTCCAGTTTCCCCCCAGAGCGGGGGAGAAGGTGTCCGTGAACTGGTGTAGAGAAGGAGGGCACCATCTGTGCCCTTCAAGCTTTTCCAGAGGCTGGGGAGGCTATGCCTCCCCAGCCTGTAACACCTATTCCAAAGGGAGAGGATGCAACACCCTGCTCTCAGAGGAAATGCTTTGTTCTGTCTTCCTGGGACTGGGCTACCCAGACCCCAGGAGGGCAGAACCCTGTCTGTGAGGTGGCAGCAGCTGTAGCTGCAGTGCAAGCCTCAGAGAGCTGGTTTGGCAGCACTGGGGGTCCATGGTGGATCCCCCAGAATGCATGGAATGGGCTCCCCAATACCAGATTTGGAATGGAGGGAATTCCATGATCTTAGACATGTTACATGGCCATATTCTGAGTTACCATTGTGAAGCTACATATAGGTATTGACCTATATGTAGTGCACTCGTGTAATGGTGTCCCCGCACTCACAAAGTCTGGGAAAATGGCCTTGAGCTATGTGGGGGCACCTTTGCTAGTGCAAGGGTGCCCTCACACTTAGTAACTTTGCACCTAACCTTCAGCAAGTGAAGGTTAGACATAGAGGTGACTTATAAGTTACTCAAGTGCAGTGAGAATGGCTCTGAAATAACGTGTGTTATTTCACACAGGCTGCAATGGCAGGCCTGTGCAAGGGTTTGTCTGAGCGCCCTATGGGTGGCAAAAGAAATGCTGCATCCCATATGGATCTCCTGGAACCCTAATGCCCTGGGTACCTAGGTACCATATACTAGGGACTTATAAAGGGGGTCCAGTGTGCCAGTTGAAATTGGTAAATGTAGTAACTGGCCTACAGTGACAAATTTAAAAGCAGAGAGAGCATAAGCAGGGAGGTTCTGATTAGCAGAGCTTCAGTGACACAGTTAGGCACTATACAGGCATACACATTAGTCCACAAACTATGAGCACTGGGGTCCTGGCTAGCAGGATCCCAGTGAGACAGGCAAAACGCACTGACAAATAGGTTTGTGTCTATGAGCACTGAGTCCTGGCTAGCAGGATCCCAGTGACACAGTAAAAACACACTGACGCACACTCACAAACAGGCCAAAAAGTGGGGGTAACCATGCTAGAAAGAGGCTACTTTCCTAGAGGTGCCCTCCGTAAAAACAGGTCGTTTTGCAATTGATAATTTTGATGTGTCCACTTGGTGTTTTGGGGTATTCTCTGTGGCGGGCACTAGGCCTACCCACACAAGTGAGGTACCATTTTTATCAGGAGATGTGAGGGAATGCTGGGTAGAAAGAAGTTTGTAGCTCTCCTCAGAATCTAGAACGTTGCAACACCGAAATGTGAAGAAAAGGTGTGTTTTTTTGCCAAATTTTGAGGTTTGTAAAGGATGCTGGGGATGAGAACCTGGTGAGAGCGTCACAAGATACCCCATCCTGGGTTCCTCTAGTTGTCTAGTTTTAAAAAATGCACAGGTTTCGTAGGTGTTCCTAGGTGCCGGCTGAGCTAGAGAGCAAAATCCAAAGCTAGGCACTTTCCAAAATATACGTCATTTTTCAATGTAAATATTTGATGTGTCCATGTTGCGTTTTGGGGTGTTTCCTGTCACGGGCACTAGGCCTAACAACACAAGTGAGGTACCATTTTTATTGGGAGACTTGGGAGAATGCTGGGTGGAAGGAAATTTGTGGCTTCTCTCAGATTCGAGAACTTTCTATAATCAAAATGTGAGGAAAAAGTGTTTTTTTTGCAAATAACCACTGCTTAACACCTTATCTTGTGCTCAATTTGGAAATATAAAGGAGTCCTTGATACCTATGTTTCACTCTTTATATTTCACCAAATTAATTGGAATACCCAGAATACAATGAAAACCCATTGCAAGGTGCAGCTCATATATTGGCTCTGGGTACCTAGGGTTCTTGATGAACCTACAAACCTTATATATCCTCGCAACCAAAAGAGTCTAGCTGATGTAACGGTATATTGATTTAAAAAATCTGCCATAGCTGGAAAAATGTATAGAAGAAAACATGTACAGAAATGGCTCTTTTTTCACCTCAATTTCAATATTTTTTTATT
This sequence comes from Pleurodeles waltl, assembly GCF_031143425.1. Classification (NCBI taxonomy): domain Eukaryota; kingdom Metazoa; phylum Chordata; class Amphibia; order Caudata; family Salamandridae; genus Pleurodeles; species Pleurodeles waltl. Next base: position 1,619,278,272 of record NC_090444.1, read on the forward strand.
TTAGCTGTTACTTTCTGTAGGAAAACTTTGAATGATCTACACAAGTGACCCCTTTTGCCTACGTTTCAGAAATGTTTAGCTGTCTAGGATCCAGCATTGGTTTTACACCCATTTCTGTCACTAACTGGTAGGAGGCTGAAAGCACAAAAAATAGTAAAAATGGGGTATGTCTCAGTAAAATGCCAAATTTGTGTTGAAAAATGTGTTTTTCTGATTTAAGTCTGCCTTTTCCTGAAACCTGGGAAGATGGTGATTTTAGAACTGCAAACCCTTTGTTGATGCCATTTTCAGGGGAAACACCACATGCTTTCTTCTGCAGCCCTTTTTTCCCATTTGTTTTAAAAAAAAAAATGTTTTGCTGTATTTCGGCAAATTTCCTGGTCTCCTCCATGGGATCCCACAAACTCTGGGTACCTCTAGAATCCTTAGGATGTTGGAAAAAAGAGGAAGCAAATTTGGCATGGGTAGCTTATGTGGACAAAAATTTATGGAGGCCAAACGCAAACTACCCCAAATAGCCAAAAAAAGGCTTGGCACAGGAAGGGGAAAAGGCCTGGCAGCGATGGAGTTAATAGGGCTGCTGGTGGCGTTAGGGAAAATCCAGCCTTAGGGTTCCATTTAATAATGGGGATTTACAGGGGAAATCAATAATTTCAGGTTAGTTTAGCCGGGTAATATTTTCACTTTGGTCTGTATTTTCCCTCTTTAGGAGCTGAAATCTCTGGTGAAAGTTAAGAGATGTACAGTTCTCCTATTGATCTCATAATTTCATTGGGGAGAATAACAACATTACGTTTGGAGGCCAAAAGTAGTGAAAGTCAAATCAGGACTGATTTCTGCTGTCTCTTTCACAGCTGCACCTTCAATTGCTTTCTTAGATATGATATCTGTTTCTCCAGTTATGATCTCTGCCATGTTATCAGATTCACTAAGTTCTGTCATTGATCAGTGGCAAAGTAGTAATTTCTCAAGGATTAATCTGTGAAAATAATGGTCATAGCATTTTTCCCTGATGATGGGTGATCCTCTGCTGTTAGCTACAGTCACAAATTTTTGGATGCATTGTGAATATGTTCGTGTTTTCCATCGCTCCTTCTGTCGCTTTTCTATCTTTCAATCTTTCACCACCCCGTTTTCTTTTCGACTGTTCCATTCATTTCATTAGACAAATAAACCAGCCTGTGGACTGGCATCCTGTTTATGTCAATAATCCAGTGCTAGTCAAAAGTACCAGGCAAGTGGAAAGCTTCCCAGCCAACCAACCTTTTCAGGGGCTGGCACAGAGTGGTTGATTGCTAAGAAATATGCCATTGTATTTTAGCAGCTTCATATTTTTATTGAGTGAAATAAATGCACATACAAAGGAGATGGCACAGTCTGACGTAGGCCCTCTATCTTAATACACAATAAACTTCCTTCTGAGCATAAATTACCTTGAAACAATGGTCGCGGAGAAAAAGTGAACCTTCTACATAGCAATAGAGAATATGGATACTCACAAGCCACCTAACATTCAGAAAAGCAATAAAGGCTTGACTTTTTAACAGAATCCTGTCTCACGAGTGCCAGACTAGTAATTGTATTAGTTTGCACACACCACAGGGACAGCTACTTCTCACTTGCCCTATGCATGACACCCCCTGCATAAGACACTGTTACATGGCACATCACCAAGTCAGGGGCACACTCTCCGGGCCTCACGCACAACAACAAAACACAACCATTTGGAAAGAGTTTTGGTCTTATCAACATGGAGATCTTACATTACATTATAGCTAATTTAAATAAACCAACTTCCCATTATGTCGCATAGAGAAAAATGTGTGTATTCACATGTTGTGTTCCAGTCCCAAAACGGGAGCCTAGTCCCTTCTGTTATCACCTTATGGAACTCAATCAATTAAAGTGAATTAAGTCACAACAGCATCTATGAAGTAGCGCTCCTCTTGCAGAGAAAAAAGGAGCCTCATTTACTAGCATCCTTGTTTATCCCCTGAGTGAGACTCCCTTCTATGTGCATAGAATCAGTAAATGTAAATTAAAACCCCATAAAGAAGTGCTCCTAATCAACAGAGGACGGAATCTCATGTCTGCACATTCTAGCCTGGGCATTAATATGGGGCTTAATCCAGAATGAGTCACAAAGGTCTTTAAGCTAGACCGCCAAAGCCACGTGTGCCAGAAGACCGGCAGCGCTGTCGGTCTTCCGCCCAGCATATTACAGGTACTGCTGGATTTCCACCACATTTTGGGCAGAAATCCATCAGTAGTTGTGGTGGCCGGCGGAGGCGCTGGTGTGGTTGTACCACCGGCCCGCCCAGCCAAAAGGACTCCACCTGCCGTATTATGTGCAATAATACAGCCTGGTGGTGTCCTGCTGGCGAGGTGCTGCTGGAGGTGGAAGCGCCGTTCCTATTCCCTGCCTGACGACCTCCTTTCCGGACCAGAGAAGTTGATCATCCGACAGGGGAGGGTGGGGGGTGTTGTGTGTACATGTGTGAGTGTGTGTTGTCTGCGTGTGTTCATGAATGTGTGTATGCGTGGTTGTGTGCATGTCTGAATGTAGAAGTCAGTGCATGTATGCATGTAAGTGTGTATGCATGTGTGCATGAATGTGTGTATGCATGATTGTATGTGTGTCTGAATGTAGAAGTGAGTACATGTAATTGTGTATGCATGTGTGCATTTATGTGTAAATGCGTGTGTGTATTTGTGTGTGTATGCAAGTATAAGTGTTGTGGTGAATGTGAGTATGAGAGTTGTGGTGAATGCGAGTATGGATAAATGTGAGTGAATGTGTGTATGTTAGTGTTGGTGAATGAGTGTATGTGTGGTGCGTGTGGGTGTCTGTGCGCATGTGCATGTATGCGGGGAGGGAGGGCGGGGGGTAATCTACCTGGAGGGGTGGCAGTGGTTGAGGGAATGGGGAGATTTGGAGGGAATTGTGCTTACGGGAATGGGGAGTCATCTGCTGGTGACAGGGAAGAGATTCCGTCTCCGGTAACCTTTCCGTCAGGGTTTTCATGGCGGTGCTACTGCAGCAGAAACCCTGGTGGACAGGCTGCTCCGAATACCGCCAGTGGTCTTCTGTGGACCGCCGGGTCGGAGATGCTTATCTCTGGCCCAACAGGTCCGACTGCCCTAGTGGCATGATTGGAGATGTGGCGGTCTTCACCGCTAGCCTATCAGAAGACCGCCAGGTTCATAATGACCCCAAATATGATTTTATAGACCTAGCGTGTCTTTCAAGCCTCCAACACTAATTGAGTCTTCTAGGAGGGTGGAGCTAAATGTTCATAGCTTATTCCATTGACATCAAATGAGGAAAGCTATTTTTTGAAGGGAGACAGTTTTTAGCAGGTGACCACATTGAAAGCTATGTGAAACATTAGAAGATTTGAGAGAGTGAAATGATGTCAAGGAGGGTGACAACCTCCAATATGGATACATTGAGAGATATATGATAATTTAACATAAAACAACAAAATAAAGTATACAACAATATACCTAACTGAAGAAATAGAATTGATCAGTGGGGAAACTGTTCAATGGAGACAGCTTTCTTTTTGTGAGTCTGTTACCAACTCGTTTAAGGAGACAATAACATTTTAATGGATGATACATCTCACTGCAGACCACTAAAAGCAGGGGGACTTCTTTCACTCCCTCTCCTATGTATAATTTGTTGTCAAAACCATCTTGCGATTTGAAAGGCCTTACTGAGCCCCAAAATAGGTTTAATGCATGGGAAAGTACCATTTTGTAGTTGCATATGCTGTTCTTTTTCAAATCATAGTTTTTGTGACTGGACTCATGCAGCTTGTCCAAAATACCCAAAAAAGAAGTTTAGGAAAAGCTATTACCAAACAATTGTTTCTGCTGTATGCAGAAATGAATCCCTTGTCTGAATTTTGGAACAGGCTCTAAAATTGAGCACAGGGTGGAATGGCACAAAGAATCTAAACATTTGCATTAAACAAAAAAATGTTTCCTACCCGATTCTTGTTAGTTCATGGGGTATGGTTAACTACAATGCCTTCAATTGCCATGTCCCATTCTCCAGCTACTAGATCCCAGGAGCATAAAAACAAACCTTTCAGGTGTATCAAACAAGGTTATTGTCACAACCCCCCTCTTGGTCTCTCTGTAAAGTGGGTCTGGTGTAAAGGGCCTGGCCGTCAAAGTTGAAGAGGTGGGTGCATCGCCAGCACCACCATGCCAGCAAGATTCTTGCTGGCATGGTGTTGCTGGAAGTGAAAAAACGCCAGGACCTATCCCCTCCCGGGCGACTAGCTCACTGGAAAAGGTAAGGTGATCATCCAAAAGGTGGGGGCCGGGGGGTGTTGGGTGCATGTGTGTGGGGTGTGCGTGTATAAGTCAGAATGGGGGTCTATGAGTGAGTGTTTGTGAGCGAGTGAGTGGAGGTGTCTACGTGCAAGTATGCGAGTGAGTGGGAGTGTCTGTGCGCAAGTCTGTCAGTGAGTGGGGGTGCATGTGTGCAAGTATGCATATGGGGACCGGGAAATGAGTTAATGGAAGTGGAGTGGAAGGGGGTGTGCATGAATGCTGAGGGGGTGTGTGTGTGAATGATTGTGGATGGGGGTGTGTGTGTGAGCGATTGTTTGTGGGTGAGGGGTGAGTGAATGTTTGTGGATGGAAGTGGTGAGGGGTGTTTGTGGATGTGTGTGTGTGTGTGTGCATGTGTTTGTGTAAGTGGACAAGGAGGTGGGGTGCATGTTTGTGTGAGAGAACGGGGAGAGTGGGTGAGTGTATGTATGCGATGCAGGGGATGGGGGTGTGAATGTTTGCAGAGGGGGTGCGTATATGTGAGTGGGCGTGTGTGTATGTCAGTGTGAGAGCAGCTCATGGTGTTTGGATGGATGTGTACGGTTGGGGGGTGTTTGTAGGTGTGTGGACTGGTGGTAGGGGTGCATAGAGGTGTGTGGACATGTGTGCATGTGTGTGCCAGCGACAGGAATGAGGATTCCTGGCACCAGGTGCGTTCCCGCCATGTAAAACCTGGCAATCTGCATTCTCATTATCCGGCTGACAGGTTGGGGCCTGCCGCTGGGTTGGAGGTGCTGACAGCTGGCCGCGTCAGTGCGACCGCATTGGTGGGCCAGGTGGTGTTGTGGTGGTTTGGCTTCTGCCAAACCCCACAACTTGTAATGCGGCAGTCTTTACTGCCGGGTCCGCGGCGATAGGACCGCCACAGCAAGGCTGGTGGTCTGATGACCGCCAGCCTCATAATGAGGGCCTGAGTTCTGAACACAGAAAACTCACTTTTTGGGGGAAAGACACTACCTTTGTTTCAATAACTTTAGTGCTCTGAACTCCTTTACAGAGTGTGTGGTCCGGATTTGAATTATATCAGAAGTGAAATCTGCCCACCAGTAATATTTGACAACTTGTTGTAATAAGAATGAGAGAGAACTTATTAGCGTGCATGTTAGCAATGGGGCCTTTGGTTGGCAGTCAGGTTACCCCCTGTCCAACAAGGACACTCACTCTAGTCAGGGTAAAAGAGCATCACCCTCAGCTAACCCCTGCTTACCCCGTTGGTAGCTTGGCACGAGCAGTAGGCTTAACCTAAGAGTGCTAGGTGTAAAGTATTTTTACCAACACACACAGTAACTTAATGAAAACACTACAAAATAACACAACACAGGTTTATAAAAATAGGAAATATCTATCTAAACAAAATAAGACCAGTCTTCATGTAATTTTAAACACACACTAACACAGTTAGTGTGAAAATGTACCGTAGGTGCATTCAAAATAACCCCGCACGGGTGAGTGTGCGCCAAAAAGGGCTTGCGAGACATTGCATCGTTTCTTCTTTCATCGGGTCAGGCGCGTTGTTTCTTCTCTCCGCAGGAGGGCAGTGTGTTGATCCGGTCAGCACTCTCGAGTCCGGGCAGGCCTTGCATTGTTTTTACACCTCCAGCAGTACTTACGTCAGAAATCCAGCTGCACGATGATCCGAAAACCACACAGCGCGGGTTGCGATCTCACCAGCCTCCGTCAGAGATGCTGCGCGTCATTTATCCAGCTCTGTGTGTCGATTCTCCGGTCGTGTTGCATGCGAGCGTCGATTTTCAGCCACGAAGCCGGCGGCGCGACGATTTTTCAGCCGCAGATCGGAGTCATGTTGATCTTTTCCCCGCACTGCGTTCTGTGCATGGATTTCATCCTCTTATGCTGCCAGCTTCTCCTTTCAGGGTCCCAGGAACTGGATGGGCACCACTTGGCAGAGTAGGAGTCTCTCCAGAGACCCAGGTGCTGGAAGAGAGAAGTCTTTGCTGTCCCTGAGACTTCAAACAACAGGAGACAAGCTCTACATCAACCCCTTGGATATCTTCATAAGATGGAAGGCACACAAAGCCCAGTCTTTGCCCTTTTACTCTGGCAGAAGCAGCAACTGCAGGATGGCTCCACAAAGCACAGTCACACGCAGGGCAGCTTTTCTTCCTTAGCTCTTCAGCTCTTCTCCAGGCAGAGGTTCCTCTTGGTTTCCAGAAGTGTTCTAAAGTCTGTGGTTTTGGATGCCCTTCTTCTACCCATTTCTCCTTTGAAGTAGGCCTACTTCAAAGCAAAGTCTCTCTTGAATGTGAAATCCTGCGTTGCCCAGGCCAGGCCCACACATTCACCAGGGGGTTGGAGACTGCATTGTGTGAGGGCATGCACAGCCCATTCAGGTGTGAGTGACCGCTCCCACCCTCCCTCCTAGCACAGATGGCTCATCAGGATATACAGGCTACACCCCAGCTCCCTTTGTGTCACTGTCTAGTGTGAGGTACAACCAGCCCAACTGTCAAACTCACCCAGACAGGGAATCCGCAAACAGACAGAGTCATAGAAATGGTATAAGCAAGAAAATGCTCACTTTCTAAAAGTGACATCTTCAAACACAGTCTTATAATCAACTTTACTAAAAGATTTATTTTTAAATTGTGAGCTCAGAGGCCCTAAACTCCACATGTCCATTCGCTCCCAAAGGGATTCTACACTTTAATAAATTTAAAGGTAGCCCCGATGTTAACCTATGAGAGGGACAGGCATTGCCTCAGTGAAAAACGTAATTAGCAATACTTCACTGTTTGGACATATAAAACACATTGCTATGTGTCCTACCTTAAGCCTACACTGCACCCTACCCTTGGGGCTACCTAGGGCCTACCTTAGGGGTGCCTTACATGTAAGCTAAGGGAAGGGTTAGTGTGATGTTTGCGCTTCAAGAGAACAGCGCGTGCCATCTCCGTGGTGATCGGAGAGAGCGCGGTGTTCTCGAGATGCGAAACCGGAGGAGAAGACGCATTGACGGTTGAGGGAGCGGATGGCTGGGGCGACAGAGAATAAAGAAGATAACATAAAATCAGCATTGCCTTGCACGTTTATTTGTAGGGAACGGATCTTCACATTGGCGACGAGGATGGCTGTCGCCTCAACATCATTTTGGCTCTCGTACTAAAATTTAAAGGTCTGATGCTAAAGGCTCACTTATCTAACATCGTTTTGGCTCATAATAACATTGGAACTGTCTGCTGCTAAAGGCTCACTTACCTGGCAGTGAAACTTCTCCTCGTCTCGACCCTTGATATCGGGTGGTTCCGGTTCCAAGTAAGGCTGTTTTAACTCGGAATAGAAACTGTTTGATTCACAGAAGGCGTGGCTTCCTGTATTTTCCTTAAAGGGATTGTCAGAAAGAGTTTTACTTAAAGGGATTGCCACCAAGGAAACTGCCTTTCAGCTTAAAGGTATATTTGAGTCACAGTCTTAAAGGGGAGGAATTTTCTGAATTTATTCATGAGGTGAGCTTATTTTAAAAGAAAAAAGGAAAACTAAAGGATGAAAACAGGAATTCAGGATTCTTATAGTACTAAACTTGTGTATAAAATGACATTGTGATTGGAATGCCTGCTGGATTGGTGATAGGCACACTGAGCTAAGTTAATTCGCCTGTGATACAAAGTGTGCGGTGACAGGCACACCGGAAGTAAGATCTTGGGCATCAAGAAGAAGGGACTTCAGGACCAGCGGAAGAACGTCACTTACAGGAGTACATTTCTAGATTGTGACTGTAGTACGAATAGGAATTATAATGCAGAATGTAACACCTCCTCTGTTTTTTTTAAGTAGTCCAGAAGATCCCACATATCCTTGGACTAAGTGGAAGAAAATATTTGTTCATTATGCGAGAGTGTGTGGACCGACTCTGAGTGCAGAGAGGAAGCATGCATTATTAATGCATTGTTTAGGAGGTGAGGGACAGTAGGTACTTGAAAATTTACCAGAGTTAAGTGCTGAAGAGTCAAGAAATTTGAATGAATATGAGGTGTGTATTAAAAAAATGGACAAACATTATGTACCTAGAGTAAGTACAATAATGGAGAGATATTATTTTGGGAAAAGAGAGCAAGGAAAGGACGAGTCGGTAGAGGAATACATAACCAATTTAAGGAAGCTGGCAGCGTCGTGTAAGTTTGGTACATTGGTGGACGAAAGAATTAGAAACCAATTTGTATTGAAGTGTTGTAGCGACAAAATCAGGGAGGAGCTGTGGTTAAAAGATGAACCACCATTAGAGGAGGTGGTTATAGTGGCAAAGAGGGTGGAACATATGTTAAAGTGTGTTAAGGAGCTAAGTGGAAATAAAGTTGTGAGTGGAGAGTGTACAAAGGTTGAAGAGGTGGTTTGCGAGGTGAAAGTCAAAGAATTTGGGGCGGAAAAAAAGAAAGAGGAGTTTTCAAAATTTAAAGGGGAGTGTTTTCGGTGTGGGAAAGTCGGACATAAGGCTAACGCGAGCAATTGTCCAGCATTAAATGTAATATGCAATGGGTGTGGGAGAAAGGGACACTATTTTAAATGTTGTCGTAACAAAAAGAAGAAGTGTAGCAATAGTAACATGTTAAAAGAAGTCAAGGAGGTATCCCAGGAGGCGATTTTTCAAGTGAAAACTCAGATAGATTGTGGTGAGCATCCCAGTGAGATAGTGAGAGTGGAATATGTTGATTTATTGATGAGATTTGATTCCTGTTCACATTTGACAATAATTTCTAAGAAGAGTTATGATCTCATATCAAGGAGGAAGAGTGTGTTACGGAAAATGGATGTGTGTCCTGGTGGTTATGGGGGACAACCGATAAAAATGTTAGGGTATTTTGAGGGACGTCTTGAGTTGAAAGGGAGACATTTGGTTGGGAAGATTTATGTGTCTAGTCAGGGTGATAATCTTTTAAGTTGGACACATCAAAGATTGTTGGGAGTGGTGTTAAATCCCAATGCACAACCACAAGTACAAGTGCAGAGTGTGGAGAGTGAAGAAAATAATTTGGTCGCTAAATTTCCTGAAGTTTTCTCAGAGGATTTAGGATGTTTAAGAGGTTACAAACATAAAATTAAGCTCAAGACTGGTGCCATTCCGATAATAGCGAAGGTGCGGAGAATTCCACTAGCTGTACAAGAACCAGTTATGAATGAGCTTAAGAAGTTACAGGATTTGGACATAATTGAGGAGGTGGAAGCAACGGAGTGGTTGGCGCCCATTGTAGTGGCAAGGAAGAGTAATGGAGAGATCAGGTTATGTGTAGACCTTAGAGCCTTGAACAAAGAGGTGGTAGTCAACAAATTTTCTCTTCCAAATATTGAGGAAATTGTGTCCACGCTTGGGGGAGCGAAGTATTTTTCCACGCTGGATTTAACCTCAGCGTACCACCAGATAGAATTGGAAGAGTGTTCCCACGAGTTGACTGCGTTCATTACACCTTTTGGTGCTTTTAAATTCAAAAGGATGCCGTTTGGACTGGTTTCCGCAGCTTCTGTGTTTCAACGTATCATGCACAAAATTTTAAAAGGAGTGTGTGGTGTAAAATGTTATCAAGATGATGTGTTGATTTATGCAGAGTCAGCAGAAGAGCATTGGAGACGGGTGAAATTAGTGTTGGGATGTTTAAGCCAAGCTGGTCTCACTCTTAAGAGGAAGAAATGTCATTTTGGTCTAACTGAAGTTGAGTATCTGGGACACTTGATTACGGGTGATGGTGTAAAGCCTAAACCTGAGTTGGTCAAGACAATAAAACAGTTGACGACTCTTCAAAGCAAGGAGGAAGTGAGTTCATTTTTAGGAATGGTAGAATATTATGGGAGATACATAGTAAACTTATCAGAGAAAACAGTAAATTTGAGAGACTTGTTAAAAAAAAAAAAAAGAGAGTTCCGGTGGAACAACGAATGTGAAAAGGAATTTTTCCTAATCAAGGAAGAATTGGATAATGCCCCTTGTTTACAGGCATTTAAGCCAGACAGACCGACTGTCATAGTCACAGATGCCAGTGCGAAAGGGCTAGGTGCTATTTTGATGCAGGAGAATAAAGGAAAGAAAATGATGATTGCCTGCGCATCTAAGGCATTGAATGGTGCTGAGAAAAATTACTCTGTGGTAGAAAGGGAGTCATTGGCCATCTTCTGGACTCTTAGGAAGTTTAGACAGTTTGTGTGGGGCACAGAATTTCTGGTGTTATCAGACCACAAACCTTTGGTGGAAGTTTTTGGCAGTAAAGGTTTAAATTGCATTTCTGCAAGGATTAGGAGGTGGGTTATCGGTCTACAAGACTTCAAATTTAGGGTGGAGTATTTACCAGGCTCATTGAATGTGAGTGCAGATTGTCTGTCCAGATTAGTGAGGGAGGACGCTATGGAGGGTGAGAAAGATGGTTTATCGTTGCAGGAGGGTGATGTTTGTGAAGTTTTCTGTAACGTGAGTGAGATTATGTATGGTGCAATAACTGAGCAGGAGTGGAAAGAGGCATTGAAGGAGGATGTTGAACTGAGTGAGATCTGCGTGGCGTTAGAAGATGGGAAATTTAGTACCCTTGGTAAAGTGTGGGGTTTGATAAAAGATGAATTGGTGGTGGAAAGTGGTATGTTATTGAGGGGTACTAGGCTGATCCCGCCAAGTGTTTTGAGGAAGAGGGATATGGATCAAGCTCATGAAGGCCATTTAGGTATTGTCAAAACTAAGGAGAATTTAAGAGCAAACTTTTGGTGGCCTGGCATGGATCTGGAAGCAGAGCGAGTGGTCAGAGATTGCATACAATGTTCACGGAGTGACAAGATTTTGAAAACTCGTAACGCACCGATGCATTGTAGGAATCTACTGAGTAAACCCTGGGATGAAGTTGCGATAGATATTGTCGGTCCCTTATCAGGCGAACATTCTACCCCATACTTGATTGTATTGATTGACTTATATTCCAGGTGGGTGGAGGTTAAAAATGTACGAGACGTCTCTTCTTATAGTATGATAAGCTTTCTGGAAGAGATTTTCAGAAGAGAGGGTTTCCCTAAGTCATTGTTATCTGATAATGGCCCGCAATTTTGTTCAACGATGTTTGTAGAATTTATGAAGGAATGTGGCATTACACACAAAAGGTCAGCTGTATATCATCCTGAAACGAATGGTGCAGTAGAACGTTTCAACAAATATATCAAAGAGAGCATTCAGCTAGCAAAAGTGAACACTTTGAATTGGCGAACAGAACTATTGAAAAGAATTACTGCTTATCGGTTTTCACCACATTCTACCACGGGAAAATCTCAGTTTGAATTGTTTAAGAGAAGATTACCCAACACCAAATTATCCCCAGCTTGGATGGGATGGAGGAAAAATGAGTTTAATTTGACAGATACAACATGGCGTAATAGAGAACTAAGACTCATGGAGAAAAGAAAGCAAGAGTTCGATACTAGGAAGAAGGTGTCCAAAGTGAATATAGCTGTGGGTGATGTGGTGAAGATAAAGGCTCCCTTAGGGTGTATGGACGGATCAAAATTTACGAGACCCTTAACAGTGGTCAAGGTTTTAAGAATGCCATAAAAACCTCTGATGGCAGGATTTGGAATCTGAACCGAGTTGAGCGGATGAAGGAGGTAACAGAACCGCGTATCGAAAGAGAAATGATGAACCAAAGTAAAGTATTGTCAAGATCTCCAAGTCACAATCGAGGTGGAAATGATAGGTGTGAAGGAACAAGGAGAAGTAGTAGGAGGAAAGTCAGTCCTAAACGTCTTAAAGACTATGTACTTGGTTGAAGGTTGTATGAGTTTAAGTTTGTCCGTTAATTTCTCACTGTGTTATGGGAAATTTATTTCATTCCGTTTAGAACAAATTGTTGTCTAGGGTCCCAATTTTTTTTTTTCTGTTTATGTTTGTTAAATATAAAAAGGGAGATATGTGATGTTTGCGCTTCAAGAGAACAGCGCGTGCCATCTCCGTGGTGATCGGAGAGAGCGCGGTGTTCTTGAGACGCGAAACCGAAGGAGAAGACGCATTGACGGTTGAGGGAGCGGATGGCTGGGGCGACAGAGAATAAAGAAGATAACATAAAATCAGCATTGCCTTGCACGTTTATTTGTAGGGAACGGATCTTCACAGTTAGGCCTGGCAAGTGGGTACACTTGCCAAGTTGGATATACAGTTAAAAACTACACACACAGACACTGCAGTGGCAGGTCTGAGACATGATTACAGAGCTACTTATGTGGGTGGCACAACCGGTGCTGCAGGCCTACTAGTAGCATTTGGTTTACAGGCCCTAGGCACCTCTAGTACACTTTACTAGAGCCTTACTAGTAAATCAAAAATGCCAATCATGGATACGCCAATTACATACACATTTTGTAAAGGAGCACTTGCATTTTAGCACTGGTTAGCAGTAGTAAAGTGCCCAGAGTGACAAAAACAGCAAAATCAGAGTCCAGCACACATCAACAACTTGGGAAACAGAGGCAAAAAGTTAAGGGAGACCACGACAAGGATGAAAAGTCTAACATTGCACTATATATGTATATGAACTTGTACAGGGAACTGAACGTATAATGATTCTTGGGAGTTCCAGAAACTCCAGTCCTAAATTTTGCTTTGTACCTGCTCTCATGCAGTACTTGTGGTGAAGCCTGTAAGTGTACAATATTGTGAATACCTTTGTAATCCTTATATTCTGAAAACTGTTGATAAATTATTCTTATTATTAATTTCAGTGCACGACATCCACACCAACACAAAAGGTCCAAGGAGTGCAGGACCACTTATGCAGTTTTGCAAGGCAGCAGAGCAGGACTGGTGCCGCAAGTCTATTATTATTTTTTTTATTTCATCCCAGCCCCCTTCCCCTTGAGGGCAGTGTATGATTTAAGGTTTTAAGGTTACTTGATCATGGACTGCTATCAGGGAGGCTAAGTGGTCCAGCATGTTCTCCGTGGTCAGAACCAGGTTAATGCAAAAAAATTATAGGAATGCTCATTAGCACTTTCCATTTCTCCTCCTTGTCCTCCACAAGAAGTCGAAGGGCCGGGTCACATCGACTGCCTCACTCTGCCTACAGTGACAGTGTGTGAGGAATTTTGTGTAGTGTTCTTCATGATTATTTTATTTTTCCCCAAAGGAACATTCACATTCAACTGCTGTCTTGCTATGGTCACAACACTACCTCAGAGTGGGAAAAGAGATCCTGCAGGATTAAAGGATCAAAGGACTACATACGATCGACCCGCCCAGGGCTATATCTATGCCCTTTTCTTAGATGCTAATTTCAAGTGGGTTTATGAGGTTAAGGTGGTGGGGTTACAGAGAGGTGAGGGACATAAAGGCACCTGGCTAGGCTGGCATCTTACCTCAGACAGCCTCACCTTGACTCTATAGCGCCCATCAGCAACAGGTTTAAGCCAAAGGAGTTGGAGGTCAAGGAAAAAGGTGTTGAACTCTGCCTAGCTATAGGTGATCTATAAACCATTGCCATTTGTTCCATAGGCCCCGGTGTTCAATGCATCCTGCCCAGGAGGTAGGAATCAAAATCTTCAGTAGCACAATCCAACTCGTGATGCTTTCAGGCTCATGGTCTCCAGCAAGCCTGGCCCTCCACCGCTGCCTCCTGAAGGTGTGTCATCTCCATCACACTGTTCGACCCAAACAGAGCAAAATATGTCTGTGGTTTTTAAACAACTCTGGGAAATGTATTGTAGATTACATTTTATTGGTACTGTCCCTCTGTTTTTTTGTTTCCAATCTAAGGTGCAGAAAATTAGCATCTCCCACAAGGAGTTCAGCCCCGGCATCTGACATCACTCTGATTTTGCCTCCACCTCAACACGTTGCAGAGTGTGAACTCTGTGTGTGTGTGTGTATGTGTGTGTTTTGAAGGGGTGGTTGTGGTAATGTGACATGCTTTTCTGCATCATACAGTGGATGCTTCTCTAAATTTTAAACACCATATAATGGAGATTTTTTTCTTTGAGAGAGGAAGAATCATAAACCCTGTTTGGGTTCCTTCAGCAGACATGCAATGCTTTACTACCAAAACGCTTTATTAAATGGTCCCCCAGCAGCTTAGACACAGTTGAGCACGAGTTGCAGAGAGGTAAAACAAGCACTGGAAAGCCAAGAGGTCTGGTGTTTACCGTCAGCCTTCTGGTAATTCCTGTTTTGCTTTGTCATTGTTTTTAAGTAATTATTGCTACAACTAAAATGTTTTTCTGTCGCAACAAATCCACACATTACTATAGTACTCTCTAGCACTGAAGAGAGCTACTTTGTGTGTATATCTGCTCCTTGTGGAAGGATGGTGTGCCGTAACTCCTAGTAAAGTCAGACAACTGCTGAATGGATGAAGAGAGGTGGTTGGAAATCCCAATAGTTATATTACACTTTAGTAGAACCAAAAGGTCATGGCTAATTCCAGACCTAAGAAATACTACATTTTCCAACACTGACTTCGAAAGTGATTGCATCACAAAAGAGGTTCTTAATGCAGTTATTATGTTTTATTGCTATGTCCTTTTCATTTGCTACTTTATTTAGCTGGTATTACCGGTATGCTCTGCTGGCCGAATGTGGTCCAGTGAAAAACTACAAAAACATATTACAACTCCATCCAGTCCAAACTGTATTGTAGCATTTAAATATCTCCTCATACCACTGATTACAAAGTGCATTCAGTCGTGGAGCAAGATGATACACCGTTTACAGCTCATGGTGGAAGAGCGTGGATGAGGGAAGAGTATGGGAGACAGGGGCGGCTTCTAAGGGGTGGCGCAATCAAATGACACAACAGACCAGCAAAACTTGGTGCCCGACTACCTGCGGTGAGGCGATAAACAGTGTGTCGGAATATTTACATACTCCAACCGATTTCATATTGACAAATTAGTAAAACCTCCTGCCGCCCCCCATTCACATTAAATGTTTGGCATATGTTTTATTAGCCCAAACCTGAATATATTTCATGACCGGTTCAAGAATGCAAACGCATTTTTACCATTTGATTCTGGACCATCAAGCACATATTTGCCAGTAAAAGTAGCAGCTGTTGTTTTAACTAAAATGTACCTAAAAGCCATACATTTCAAACTTACTGTGCATTGGGATGGAATGTAACTCTCCAATTGTGGCAGGTAATGCTTTCCATTAGGGAAGATGGCTTTCCTTTTCGAAGATAGTAGCTTCTTGAAGGCTTTTTGTCGAAGTTGGAGAGTGCTAGGTGCGGGGGTGCGAAGAGAGCTCATATCCAGAGTTTCTTCAGGGAAGGTTTTTCTGTAGTTACATTTCATCATGCCTGCTTGCAGCAGCACGTAATAGCACTGGAGCCAATGGTGGCAGTCTAGTGAGTGTGGTACAGAATGCCTCAGCCGACTTGTCTGCGTATTGTACTGTTTTGTAGTTGTTTGAGTACAGCTTCTTTTCCGTTGATGAAGTATTTGGACCTGGTCATTAAAACCTCTGACTAGTAGACCCTGTAAGAGATGTTAACAGAATATATGAGACCATAAGCAAAATCTACAAATTGTTTTCAATAATTTCTTACCTGCGTCTAAAAATACAATTGTAGACACATTTTGAAAGAAACCACAAATAGCACAGCAACGAGCAATTACTCCATGGACCAAGCTACCAGCATTTACTTCAACGTTTAATTTACAATCTCCTCCTACTCAGTGGTTTCTGTGCTGTACTGTGTACATGACATTTAGGCCCATATTTATACTTTTTGACGCTAAACTGCGCTAACGCAGTTTAGCGTCAAAAAGTTTTGCGCCGTCTAACGCCATTCTGAAGCGCCATGCGGGCGCCGTATTTATGGAATGGCGTTAGACGGCGCAATCAGACCGGCGCTGCCTGGTTTGCGTGGGAAAAAACCACGTAGACCTGACAGCGCCGGCGTAGGGGGAAAATGGCGCATGGGCGTCTTAAAATGGGGCAAGTCAGGTTACGTCGAAAAAATCGTCTTAACCCGACTTGCGCCATTTATTTTCGACGCCCATCCCCCATCAACATGACTCCTATCATTGTAAAGATAGGAGTCATGCCCCCTTGCCCAATGGCCATGCCCAGGGGACTTCTGTCCCCTGGGCATGGTCATTGGGCATAGTGGCATGTAGGGGGGCACAAATAAGGCCCCCCTATGCCACCAAAAAAATATATAAAAAAAAAAAAAATTATACTTACCTGAACTTACCTGAATGTCCCTGGGGTGGGTCCCTCCATCCTTGGGTGTCCTCCTGGGGTGGGCAAGGGTGGCAGGGGGGGTCCCTGGGGGCATGGGAGGGCACCTGTGGGCTCATTTTGAGCCCACAGGCCCCTTAACGCCTGCTCTGAGCAGGCGTTAAAAAGTGGCGCAAATGCGCCGTTTTTAGCCACGCCAACTCCCGGGCGTCTCTTTTGCCCGGGAGTATAAATACCACGTAAACTCCTGGGAGTCATTTTTTAGACGGGAACGCCTCCCTTGCATATCATTAACGCAAGGAAGGGGTTCACGCTAAAAAATGACGCACATTCCGGGAAGTTTGGCGCTATTCGCCTCTAACGCCATAGTATAAATATGGCGTTAGTTGGCGTTAGTTTTGCGTCGAAATTGCGTCAAAAAAAACGACGCAATTTCGGCGCAAACGGAGTATAAATATGGCCCTTAATTTTACCTTACCATTGATAGCCACCGTAAAAGATAAAAAAATCAAATCAATACCTTATATTTCATCAAAGACTTAGGTCCCGTGTCCTGACAAAGGTGGCGCCCGCCAAATTTAGAAATGTTCAGTGGCCTGCCGTCATGGCAGTGCCTGTCAATGTACGGTAACTTTCACACATCTTTGTCATGCTGGAAAACGTACAATGTTTTTTTTATTTTTAAAAAGAAAATCACATAAAGGGATTCTCTTTTTGAAAATGAAAAAAAACAAAACAATGTCCCCCTTGCCTGTGGAGTTTCCTCCCATTGCGGGGAGGGGGGGGGGGATATTGTGCACTTTTGAATGTCCCATACCGCCTGGCAGTGACGGGCATTGAAAGTCAGCTGTATGTCCACCACAATTAGGCGGGCATACAACTAAGGGCCGTATTTATACTTTTTGGCGCACAACTGCGCCAACGCAGTTGTGCATCAAAAAATGTAACGCCGGCTAACGCCATTCCAAAGCGCCATGCGGGCGCCTTATTTATGGAATGACGTTAGCCGGCGGAGCTGCCTGGTGTGCGTCAAAAAAAATGACTTACACCAGGCAGCGCCGGTGTAGGGGAAAATGGAGCTTGGGCGCCAAAAAATGGGGCAAGTCAGGCTGAGGCAAAATTTTCGCCTCAACCCGATTAGCGCCATTTTTCTAGACTCCCAACCCCCATTGAAATGACTCCTGTCTTAGCAAAGACAGGAGTCATGCCCCCTTGCCCAATGGCCATGCCCAGGGGACTTATGTCCCCTGGGCATGGTCATTGGGCATAGTGGCATGTAGGGGGGCACAAATCAGGCCCCCCTATGCCACCCAAAAAAAAAAATACTTACCTGAACTTACCTTAAGTTCCCTGGGATGGGTCCCTCCATCCTTGGGCGTCCTCCTGGGGTGGGCAAGGGTGGCAGGGGGTGTCCTTGGGGGCATGGGAGGGCACCTCTGGGCTCCTTCCGAGCCCACAGGTCCCTTAACGCCTGCCCTGACCAGGCGTTAAAAAATGACGCTAAAGCGGCTGGACGTCATTTTTTTTGACCCGCCCACTCCCGGGCGTCATTTTTGCCCGGGAGTGTAAATACGGCGCACATGCCTCGGAGTCATTTTTTAGTCGGGAACGCCTACCTTGCATATCATTAACGCAAGGAAGGTGTCCACGCTAAAAAATGACGCAAACTCCAAGATCTTTGGCGCTAGACAGGTCTAACGCCAAAGTATAAATATGGAGTTAGTTTTACGTAAAAAAAACGACGCAAATCCGGCGCAAACGGAGTATAAATATGCCCCTAAATCTCCAATGGCCTTTATTCTATCGATTTGACAGAGAACTTTGACCACAGCAGAGGTGGAGCAGTCTCCAACATCATCAATCCTACATCCACCCAATTTTAAATCAGACGGGCAGATCTAAACATTGGCAGGGAGGGAACTCCTTTGCATTGTGACACAGAGTTCCCTCTCAGTCAACATTTAAATTCAGGCCCTTAATAAAATACCCATATTAAAGTGTTGCAGAAAATCGACGTTGGACTTGAATTAGCAAGTTTCTATAAATTATAAAAATAAAAATAGAATTTACCATTTGTTAGGGAAAAATGTCAGTCTAGCAGCCCCCTCAATCCCCTACCAGCAGCTGCAAAACCTTTACAAGGAAACAGTAATAAACTGAGTTTATTATCATTTCCTTGTAAAGGGGAGGGGCCACAGGGGTAACTAGCAGTTACGGAAGTGCGCAGCACTTCCCATCAGAGCACATGTGTGTTTGGCCGGGCCAGCCAAACACACATGCACAGTAGGCTCTCTCCAGCCCAGCAACACTGTTGCCGGGCTGGAGAGAGCCTGCAGAGGCTCCCAGTCTGCCTGGGAGTGCACTGGCTGGGCGGTCCCAGCCAATCCTGTCGCTTCTTTGAGCAACATCAGGATTGGCCCCAGGGCAGGCTGGGAGCCTGTGCCTGGACTTGAGAATGGAGGAGCAGTTGAAGCGGTGTGGTGGCGGCGGGGAGCAAGGTAAGTGAATATTTATTATTTTTAATTAAACTTTTATTCCCCCATTCCTCCACTTCCCTCCCACGTGCCGCCCCACCCCTTCAGCGCACTTTGAGTTGCCACTGAGAAATACTTTTTCTGCCATAACAGCCATCTGGTTCTACCTCAAGCAACAAGTAAAAAAAAGTGAGCCTTACTAGTCGTTTTTTGTACTTTTTAGCGGTGTCAATTAGCACATTTATTTGTGTTGCATAGGAGAACTCAGAATTTCTGATAGCTCAATAAAATTGATTTATTCTCTCCTTTTAACCAGATCTCAAATAGGTACATTTTTGATCAAATCAATCAGACATTCATGTTACATCTTTACTATGGATACACAGATCATAAGCAGCATGAACAAATACTGTGGTTTTTATATTTTGCCATTTCTTAGATGGGCTACAGAATAGCATGGCACTACATAATACAACCTTACTCAGCACAGTCTGACACAGCATATCATATCACTATAACATAACATAGCACCTCATGACAACGTAACAGAGCAAAGCACAGCACAACACTGCATAACACAACCAATACCATACCATAACACAGCATAACATGGCACAATACATCTAAAAACAACACACATAACATAAAATAGAGCGTCACAACACTACATAAGGAAAAATGTAAACCATCCTAATATAACAGCATAGCACACCATACAGTAACTTTACACAGCAGAGCATTGCATAATTCAACCCAACACAACATTGTGACAGAACAGAACAAAACCATACCATAGCACATCATAGTACAACACCACAAATGACATGACCAAAACTAACATTGCATAACACAAAATGATATATCATGACACACCATAACATAACTTAATTCCACATATAACAGCATGACTCAACATAACACTCCTAAATACCAAAGCAATAACAACATGATACAACATAACACAACATTCCATAACAACACAGCACAACACAATAGAACATAAAACAGTCTAACTTACCAGCATAGCTCAGCAAGGCACAACATAACATGCACTAACATAACATGTCAGCTCAGCACAACCCAACACAATACATCCTGTCTTTATCAGAATAGCACAACCTGACACAACATAACATACCTTAAAACAGTATATAACAGCATGACATAATAGACCAAAATATGCAATATAGCAACACCTAGTGGTCGATCGACGAAGAGGGATACGCCTGCCGTGTGAGAGGGGCGGTCGCCGACACCAGGAACCTTGACCGCGCCTGTGTGCACTCTCTGTGACTCTGAGTTGCATGCAGTAATTTATTCTGTCCTACCTCTCATGGGCGGTGGGTCCGCGGCAAGGGCGGCGGGACCTTGCGGTGTGGGTGCGTTGCTCTCCATGGTGCCGGGCTGTGGGCTGGAGAGGCTTGGAGCCTGGCGGGAGGCTGCCACTCCCTGAAACTTGGCTTCTGGGGGAAAGGAGGCAGCATCCTCACCTGCGCCCCCGGTCTTTGTCTCCCTGTTGAGGCGGAGCTCCAGAGAGGGAACTCCAGTTGAGGCTACGGCGGTGTGCCTCGGCCAGGAAGGATCAATGACGCCCAGCCGCATTCACTGCACGAAGACTTTGGAGACAGGTAGTTGTAAGGCGGCCCGCTTTCAAAGCAAAAAAAATAAAGGTAAGGAGGGGACAGTCTTAAAACTACTCTGGGAGGGGATTGTTTGGTGAAACAGGGAAGCCATACACATCTGATCACCCGGAGGCAGGAGGACGGGCCCCCAGAAGAAAAGGCCCCCCACACAGCGATGCCTTTATTTTCACTTTTTAAGGCAGGGGTCAGAAATTCGCACATGGCACAAGTGGATAAATATTACTCCATTGGGGACAAGGATAGGGAGGCTAACACTGAAAATGTTGGAGGGGAAAATGTTGAAGTGACGCTGGAATCATCTATAGACCCTTCTTCCCCACTGGTAGGGATTGGAGATCTCTCACAGTCCACATTGCTAGGACTGTTACCAAGCCCGATACTGTTCAGTACAAAGGCACAGATCCCCCTTCTAGGGTTGCTACCGACTTCGATAATGCCCGACGCAATGGCACAGTCCAAGGGCCCTGAAATACACAATATAACTGACCTCCTCACTACATTACCTGAAGAGATTAGTGGGTAATTTCAGATTTCTGAGCAGAATCAAGCATGAATTAGTGCAACCTGCGAAACCATGGACACTAAAATAAACAAACTAATGGATATAATGGCACCCTTAGAAAGTGCAATTGAGGAGACAGACTTAGAAGTAACTCTTAATAAACAAGAGATCCCGCAAATTAAGTCAAAGGATAAAGTGTTACGGGATCAGATTGAGAGCTTAGAAAATAATATGAGACAGAACAATCTCAGACTTCTGAATGTTCCAGAGGAGGTGGAGGGGCAAGATATTAAAACCTTTGTTATTGCAATATTTAAGGAATTTTTTTCCAGACCGGCAGCATGTGCACTTGGAGGAGGAGGACATTCAACGAGCTCATCGAGATCCCTATTGGAAAAACCTAAAAAGAAAGAACCCCAGGAAATTCTTGATTAACTTTAGAACATATTCTATAAAGGAAAGAATTTTAATGGTAGCGTTAAAAACAGACAGGTTTATTAAAGGGGATTGGTTCTTTCAAATTAGGTCAGACATCTCAAGGGAAACCCAGGATAGGCAATGGGAGTTGAGAAAATATATGCAGGAGCTTCGAGTATTAGGGGCTACTGTTCAGATGAGATTTCCTGCAGCTCTTAGAATTATGTGGAAGAATAAAATGTACAATATAAGAGAGCCGGGTGAAGTATGTTCCATTTAAGAGCAGATGCGGGGGACAGAGTAATTTTTGTATGCCAAAATGTTAGGTTGAGAATTCCTGGAAGGTCCAAATAGGAGTTTTTTTTATTCCAATGGATGTAGAGAGGGTTCCTCAAGGTGTGGGGGATTTGGGTTTTATAATTTTTGAAGTTTTTTGTACTTTTCACAAGGTGTGGGAGCATGCGGGAAAAAATCCTAAAAAATGTTTAGTCCTCATAATTTTTGACAGAATGGGTCCTTGTGATTAGACCACTTCAGGGTAGGTCAGGAGAAGTTGGGCTTTATGGATATGTAGCACTTTTAAAAATTATGGAGGAAGAAGTAATCATTCTTCAGGACACACATTTATTGTGGAAGGAGGGGCAGGATATTCTTAAACATACAAAATGGGTAGATCAGTGTGTGTACCACCCAACCCTGCACAGTGAAAGGAGTTGTGGTTCTGTTTAAAAAATCTACAAAGGCAATATTGGGCAAGATCAATGTAGACCCTAGAGGAAAATGGCTGGTGGGTGACACAAGGTTGCAAGGGTAATGGTTCACAATAGCTGGTTATTATGGCCCCAATATAGGTGACCTAGAACCATTTCAAGTCCTGTATAACCAGTTGCTAACTTCAAAATACCCAGTCCTAGTGGGAGGAGATTTTATTGTTTTAATGGATCCAGTTTTAGACAGGTCCACCCAGAGAGGTATCGTGAATACACCTAAAACAGGAGCCAGGGTGAGACAATCAATGGTAGATCTGGGATTAGTCGATATTTGGCTTTTGAAGGGTGGGGATGGCTCTAGGTACACTTTTTACAATAAAACATATGGCCATCGCTCCAGGATCAACTTCTTTTTAATACGCAATAGCCTGGGGGGGAGGGTTGGCTATGTAGGTCATGCCCCTGAACATTTATCAGATCATTCAGCAGTGAAACTACATTTGAATCTTGAAAAACATTCTCCTCATTCTAGATGGACGGTAAATCAAGTTTTATTAAAGGATGAGATGGTTGTGGGAGGATTAAAGCAAGATACCAAAAGTTTTTTTGCTTTAAATTATGGGTCGGCCACTTTATAGGGGGTCTGGGACACCTATAAGGCTTATATAAGAGGAAGACTAATGAATGCATCTGTCTATAGATATAGAAAAGAGAAAGACCATATTAGAAAGTTTGAGCGGGACATAGCTATTATACAAGGGCTGCATTTTAAAGCTCAACAGCCCAGAGATGAAAAACCTCTAAATACTTTGGGTGCAAAGCTGAAAGAGAAAAGGGGTGAGCTAGAGGCTCGTTAGAGATTTCTTTACAAGATGGAAGGCACACAAAGTCCAGTCTTTGCCCTCTTACTCTGGCAGAACAGCAACTGCAGGATAGCTCCACAAGCACAGTCACAGGCAGGGCAGCACTTCTCCTCAGCTCTTCAGCTCTTCTCCAGGCAAAGGTTCCTCTTGATGTCCAGAAGTGATCCAAAGTCTGTGGTTTTGGGTGCCCTTCTTGTACCCAATTTCTCCTTTGAAGTAGGCCTAGTTCAAAATATGTCTCTTTTGAACGTGAAATCCTGCCTTGCCCAGATCAGGCCCCAGACACTCACCAGGGGGTTAGAGACTGTATTGTGTGAGGGCAGGCGCAGCCCTTTCAGGTGTGAATGACCACTCCTCACCTCCCTCCTAGCACAGATGGCTCATCAGGAAATGCAGACTACACCCCAGCTCCTTTTATGCCACTGTCTAGTGTGAGGTGCAACCAGCCCAACTGTCAACTGACCCAGACAGGGAATCCACAAGCAGGCAGAGTCACAGACATGATATAAGCAAGAAAATGCTAACTTTCTAAAAGTGGCATTTTCAAACACACAATCCTAAAATCAACTTTACTAAAAGATGTATTTTTAAATTGTGAGCTCAGAGACCCCAAACTCCACATGTCCATCCGCTCCCAAAGGGAATCTACACTTTAATCAGCTTTAAAGGTAGCCCCTATGTTAACCTATGAGAGGGACAGGCCTTGCAACAGTGAAACACGAATTTAGCAATATTTCATTGTCAGGACATATAAAACACATTACTATATGCCCTACCTAAACCATACACTGCACCCTCCCCTTGGGGCTACCTAGGGCCTACCTTAGGGGTGTCTGGCATGTAAGAAAAGGGAAGGTTTAGGCCTGGCCAGTGGGTACACTTGCCAAGTTGAATTTACAGTTAAAACTGCACACACAGACACTGCAATGGCAGGTCTGAGACATGATTACAGAGCTACTTATGTGGGTGGCACAACCAGTGCTGCAGGCACACTAGTAGCATTTGATTTACAGGCCCTGGCACCTCTAGTGCACTCTACTAGGGACTTACTAGTAAATCAAATATGCCAATCATGGATAAATCAATCAACCATACAATTTACACAGAGAGCATATGCACTTTAGCACTGGTTGGCAGTGGTAAAGTGATCAGAGTTCAAAAGCCAACAGCAACAGGTAAGAAAAAATAGGAGGCAGGAGGCAAAAAGATTGGGGATGACCCTGCATAAACGAAAAAGTCAAAAAGTCTCTGTGTGCCATCTGCCTTTATTTTTTATATGCCCTGGGGACCTGGCCCACCCAGGGGCTTTACCAAAATCCACAAGGGACCCCATCAGGGCAAAAATGCACTTAAAAAATAATTGCTGCAAATTGGTGACATTGATGTCAATTCATGGCAAAAGTTTTTTAAAAAACAAAAGCCCTGCCTCAGTGCTAATTGCAGCAGTCATGAAAACTTCCATAACATCCTTAAAACTATAAATGAAACATTAGCAGTAACATTTTTTAATAAAAAGCTGTGCATGTCGAGGGCATGAGTTTTAGTTACCTTAGGGCGTGAGTTACAGTTGCTTGAAAGAACTTTAACAATAACTGATGTATGAGTAAATTCAGAACCTAACTATAACGTTCCTTTAACCTTTGATTATTTCATTTAAATTTTAAAGTTTTCTAACTTCTATTTCCTAACTGTAACGCCCCTGTAACCTTTTGTTTTTTCAGTGACTATATATATGGCCCCCTGCACTTGTTCTCCGACAACCTTTTCATGGTGGTGTTTCCGCCATGAAATTGCTGGCAGAGAATGAAGTCATAATCCTCAGGGCAGCGCTGCCCTGGTGAATTAGGACTGCCACGACTGTGAGACCACCGGGACAACTAATCCTGGCAGTGCTGGCAGTCTGACCACAGCACGTCTGCTGTTGTTACCGCATTGGCGGTGGTCCAAATGCCACCACGAGTCTGGCAGTTAAGAGACCGCCAGACATGTAATGACCGCCAAAGTGTGTAAAGCATTCAAATATCACAAAACAGTAATAAAACACAGGAAAGAGTTTAACAATCCAAAACCCATTTATCAAAATAGGAAATATTTATATCTTTAATTTGACACCAAAATTAATATTATCGGATAAGGGAAACGGGAGATAAGAATTTTTAAAGATAAAGGGGGTCATCACAACCCTAGCAGTCTTAAATCCGCTATGGTCGTGGTGGCAGTCGGAACACCACCAGATTCGAAATTTTCATTGGTCTGCCGGTGCTGGCAGTCCCCGGGGATTACGAGTCCCTTCTCCACCATAGATTACATGGTGGTAGCACCGCCATGTTAAGGCTGGCATAGATGGGGTGCAGGGGGCCCAACTTGGCATGGACAGTGCAGGGTCCTTCTGGCCAGCCCCGTCGTGATGTTCACTGTCTGCTTTGCGGACACTGAACATTGCGACGGGTGCTTGTGCACCCTATGCAATACAGCATAGCAACCAGCTCTATTATGAGCCGGAGATAATGGGAAACTGTTAATGGGGCCTGCGGGAAGGCGGCCACACTGGCGGCAACCTGCCCGTTGTGACTTCGGCAGACAGGTTTTTCCACCCGCCGAAGTCATAATGACCCCATAAATGTTTTTTAGCACTTAAAAACTGAAAGTGCCACTGAAAGTGCCATATCTGGTTGCACTTCTACTGGGGCAAATGTGAGGCCGATCGTGATAGAGCCCTGCTCGGCTACATCAAGCAGGAAGCCTTGGTCAAACGTATACCTTCGGACGTCTTGAAGATTTTTCTCACTGGGATGCAGAGTGGATAAAAACTCCCTGGAGCCCTTTTCGGTATGTGCATTGCAGGAGGCCTCAGTGAAGAATTCCACCTTTTGATTTAGTGATTTTTCGGGATGGAAATCTTCATCCTGCGGAAGTCCAAATTGGATCCGACGTCCCTGGATCCCTCCTCGGATACACTGCTCAGGAACTCCCGGTCAACTTTTTACGTTTGGACTTTTTCACATTTTTGGAGCTTTTCCTCTCTGATGTCGGACAACCCTCCACAGCAAGCCAATCTTGAGTCAACATCGTCGGATTGCCTTTCCAGGAGCCCCTGTTAAAATCCTGGAAGTCTGGGACTTTGGAGTTTTTCAGCAGGAAGAAAATGCCAGTCATGCCGGGTTGCAGTCAACGTAAGCTGGCTTGACTCACGATATCGGGTCGATCCCTTTATGGAGCTTTTTACCAAAAGTTCTCCAATCTTCTTCAAACTTCTGGATCTTCTTTCAGAAGGTCTTTTGTTGGAAAGTGAACTATTGGTAAGGGCAGGTAAGTAACTACACTTAGCAATAGGTCAATAACATAATCCACGCTCAACCCTTAGTAGCTTGGGAATGAGCCACAAGGCTTAATTTAAGAGACAGGTGTAAAAACATTTCAAAATCACAAAACAGTAAATAAGTAAAACACAAAACAAAATAAAAATCCAACATCAATTTACAAAAATAGAGTATATTGTTTATCATTGAAATGACACAAAAACAATTAAAATCGGATAAGAGGAACCGGAGATAATAATTTTTAAAGAATTAATGTTTTCTAGTGCATAGAAACTAAAAGCGCCATTCTGGTCAGCTGGTCACACCAGACCAGGGAAAAGTCAAAGTTTGAGGCCGACCGCGATGGAGCCCTGTTCAGGTGCAGCAAGCAGAAGGCCTCGGTCAAAAGTTTACCTTTGGACTTAGGTGGTCATTATGACATTGGCGGTCAGCTGACTGACACGCCTTCGAAGTCGATAGGTCCGTCACCAGGCTGGCGGTGAAGACTGCCATATTATGACCACAGTGGTGATCCCTCCATATACAGCCTAAGTACAACACCAACCGCCAGTAAAGTCCGTCCTGGGAACACGGCGGTTTCCATCTTCAGGCTGGCGGAACACCACACCCCACTCACTACATTATGACATAGCAAACCGCCAGGATTTCTGGGAAAGAACCACTGCCACGAAAAGCCTGGCAGGAACGGATCATATAAAGGAGACACTTACCTCCAGGGACACAGAGGAGTCCGTGGCCACTATGGAACCCGAATTGGAAGTACTGCCAATGCTGTGCCACGTGATGGCAGTCCAGGAGCAGCAACGCCGATGACGACGGTGAGTACAGTCACCTAGCAAATAAGGGAGGGAGGGTAGAGTTACACACCCACATGCACAACACACACCATACACACATACCACACACCGTGAACTATCTGCAGAGAAATTCAACACAACATAAGCCAGGAGTAAAGAAAGCCAGGACATATACCTTTGGTCCAACCATTGTAATTCTGTGGGAACAGCGACCACAATAAAATAAATGAAATATATACAGAAAGGGCCACTGATCAGTTCAATTTATGGGAAAACCTACAGGGCTACGTCCAAGACCCAACTTGACTCCTGACAGCCCAAGTCACTCCACTGGGCAGGGGCATCAAGCTGATGGTAAGCAGGCATCTCAGGGTTCAGAATGGTGGGAGATTAAGGGGGTGAGGGTGATGTTTTTTTGGAAAGGGGTCCTTGGACTTGGCTTTGGGAGGGGGCAGGTCCTTGCTCCATTGTCTAGGGGGCAGAGGTGTTGGCTTGGAGAGGGGGGTCAGAGTGCCATTCTTTTGCCCCTTAGTGGCAGGTTTACCTGAAGGGGGGGACATGAGTGAACTGGGAGCTGGAGGTACTGTGCTCCGAGAGAGGGATCTTCCTTTTTCGGGCAGCATGGGAGGGTGGAGGAAAAAGGTCAAGGCAGGAAAGGAAAAGGTTTCTTAGGTCCAATAGGGTGGGTTGTGGGAGGAGGTTTGGGAGTGGAGATAGAGGTAGTGGTTGTAGGAGTAGGTGTGCTGGACTGGGTTGCAAGTGCATGCACAGTGTGCGTGTGCGAGGTGGATGGCTGTTGAGTGTCTTAGTGGGAACATTTATGTGTCTTTGGAGGGGGTGGACAGACAGGGTGGGAGAGGACAAACAGGAAATGTGTATGTATGTTGTGGTGGTGTCTGCAAGTGAGGTGGGTGTGTTGCATGTGGCTGTGATGTTGGTGGTGGTGACTGCGCCTGTGGTGAATAGGGTGCTAGTCTGCGTGTCTGCTGTTGTGGTGACTGTGGGCAAGGCTGCACAAGTGGCAGGATCTGGGACTGAAGATGCAGTACTTGCAGCTGTGAGTGTTGATGTGACTGTGAGGGAGGAGGATGAGGGGGAGACAGTGGAGGCAGTGGCTGTTGTTGTCTGTGCTTCTGTGTGTTGGCTGTGTGTGAGCTTGTGATATGAAGTGTGGTGCCTGTGCTTGTCTGTGCGAGTCCTATCTGTTTTTTTGATTGCATGCTGGTCTGATTGTATGCAGGGGATGGGTGGGGGTGAGGACTTTGGGACTGGGAACAGGTAGTTGGAGGGGTAAGGAAGAACCAGGGACACTGGCTGCCGTCAAAGAGGAGGCAGAGCCTGAAACAATCTCTGTAGGGCAGAAAAACCACAGTGAATACCCTCCAGGTATGCATTGCATTGCTGCTTCTGGGATGCCAGCCTATGGATGGCATTCACTACAGTTCACTGCCCTACAGAGATTGATCCCAGGAGGTTAATAGCCTCCTCAGTGGGGGCAGCAGGGCTGACTGGGGCAGGGACTGAGGTGCCCACCCTCCAAGATGAGCGGGCACGGGCAACTGGGTGGGCGGCTGCTGGGAGGGCAGTGCTGGTACGGGGGTGGTGGAAGATGTTATAGCGTGGGTGGTTCCAGAGAGGTCCACCACCACCAGGGAGCTCCCATCGGAGGAGGAATCAGAGTCAGATTTCATAGCTCCTGTCTCCCCCGTGGTGCTCTCCTCGCCCTCTAACCCACTGGTCCCCTCGACGTCGGTGGCCTCCTGTATCTTGTGGGCTGCAGCTCCCCCACATGTCCATGCCCCTGCTCCTTTGCCAGATGACTCTAATGCACACAATGACAGGATGAGAAAAGGAGAGAGAGTGGGGGAGAAAGAAAGGGAACACAGGGTCAATTACAGCAACAACAGCACATATAGCATACACATCTCAATCACTTACTGTGACTAACATTGTGCTGTATGGACCACAATGCCAAACCGTTGCCTGGGAACAATAGCAGAAAGAATTCCAAACACTAACATCTGCACACCTACTGGGACTCACTAAGCCATGTCTGCCATGGTATGCCAGCTACTTGCCAGTACCAAATATACAAACCACCCTACATTGCTAAGCAGTTCTCCACAAGATTAGCTCAACAGGCACATTGGGGCTTCCACTGAATAGAACCTTGCACCCAAACTCGATGGCAGGCAACAAAAAAGAACACCACACAGTGTGTACTGACCTCCTTGTGGCTTCTGTGCTGCCCTTAAGCGCCCATCGAACTCGGGATTGGCCACTGCCAGTATGCAGGCCACTAGGGGGGGTCAGCGTCTGACGGGCATCCCTCCCTCGTTGGAAGTCTTTCCCCAGGTGGGCTTCCGCAGTCTTCCGGCCCAACATCTCAGGTCCTGCCACTGTTTCCTGGAGTGGGTGCTCTGCCGGGTAGAGACCCCCAGGGTCCGCATGTCCTTGGCGATGGCACTCTACAACCCTTTCTTCTGATGGGCGCTGACCTGCATAGAGAACACAGACGAATGGACACAATGAACTTAACGATCCATTCTGCTACAGATATGGCTTACATGCTGCATAGATCCCACATTAAGCTCACACATGACCCGTACTTCTGAATACACATTGCATGCAACAAAAATACACTTCCCATATGACACACTGCCAGCACACACACACACATCTTCATACAGCCATGTCGCATCCAACGTATTCATAAGGTACTCACCTATTATTCTGGAGGCCCATACAACTGCCCATTGAAGGGTAGGACCCCATCCACAAGCTTCTCCAACTCCTCCATTGTGAAGGCTGGGGCCCTTTCACCTGTAGCACTGACCAGCTCGGGTTCCAGACACATGACACAATAGCACACGCATTGGAGGTGTTGATCTGTAAAAAGTCAGGAATCAAGTAAAGTGGGACAGAGAAAATGGTGGTCATGTCTGCGGCGGTGAACACCGTCACCGCCGGGGGTGATCATCATTGGTTCCTGTGCTCCATCGGTCTCCATCTTAACCAATAAGGAGTTGCACGACAGTGCAGACCACCTTCCGCCATGTGCATACAGGACAGACGGTTGTCAATTCATAATGCTGGTACTCATGGTGGACAATTTAATGTGCGTCATAGGTACTGATGGTACACACCAAGACAATTCCAGTCTGCTACATACTCTGGCTTGCTTGTAGACTATGGCAACCAAATTAAGGCCCTCATTTCGAACACAGTGGGAATTCCTGCTGTGTTCGGGCTGGCGGTCTTTCCATCGACCGCCAGCCTCCTGTAAAACCCGCCGGCCTGGTGGGGAACACGGGCGCAACATTGAGTGCGTCTCCTTGAGGACACGCTGCCAATGCTGTTGTGCAGCGGGTGCAGCAGCACCCGTCGCGCATGTCACTGCCCGTAAATCGGGCAGTGACATGTGCGACGGGTCCCTGCACGGGGGCCCCTGCACTGCCCATTCAAAGTTCATGGGCAGTGCAGGGGCCCCCAGGGGTGCCCCAGGGTACCCCTTCTGCCAGACATTTCCTGGTGGGATATTCCCTTAGGAAAAGGCTGGCGGCATTTGAAACATTATCCGCAGGGTAACACAGCTACCCTGGCGGATGGTGTTTCCTCCCTCCGCCAGGCTGCCTGGCGGCGGGAGCATGGCGATGGGTGATGGCTGCCGCTGGCGGCCGTCACTCTGTTATTTATATGGCGGTTCGGCTCGCCATGCCGTCTCGCGGCTTTAGCCGCCACTGCCGGTATGGCGGGCAGAACCGCCATGTTCGGAATGACCGCCTAAATCTCATACCAGAGCAGTCGACATGACATTTTTAATGGGATGATACTAGGCATGACAAACAACTCCGACTACATCTGTGAGACACAATGGCCAATGAAAGGTATTGGTATATTTGAGGAAGTCCATTTGCACTTTACAATCATGTTGGTGTAATCGGATGTGACTGCTCTGTATACTGTGATATTGTGTGTTCATCCTTCCTGTAGTCACACATATCTCATGTTTGGTTCACTTAGATACCTACCAGTGTGGAGGAGGAGGCAAGCACCTGTGTGCAGACTCCTAGTAGACTTGGCTACACTGGAGGAATTGCATATCATTGTCACCTATCGTCTGGACAGGGCCACAATCACTGAGTTGTGTCAACAATTGGAGCCAGATCTGATTCCTGCTATCCATAGCACTACAGCAATACCCCCTGCAGTACAGGTACTGTCCGTGCTCCACTTCCTGGCAAGTAATACCTTCCAGGTGACTGTAGGCTTGGCCGCAGGAATGTCACAACCAATGGTTTTGAATGCGCTTGAAAGAGTTTTGTCTGCCTTGATAAAACACATGAGCAGCTACATCACAATCCCCCAGATTGAAGATTTGCCCACTGTGAAAGCTGGATTCTATGCCATGGGACACATACCACATGTGATTGGGGTCATTGACAGGACCCATATTGCCTTGGTCCGGACAAATGAGCAGGTTTACAGGAATAGTAAGAGGTACCACTCTGTAAATGTTCAGATGTTGTGCCTTGCTGATCAATACATCTCCCATCTCACTGCCAGGTTTCCTGGATCTGTGCATGATGCCTATGTGTTGAGGAATAGCGCGTCCCACAGGTGATAGCATGACTACCAAGAATACTATGAGTGTGCTTATAGGTGTACTTGAGTCTTCACCCAATGTATGTCACTGTATGCCTCCTGAAGTTGTACTCTGTGCCATTGTACATGAGTAATATGTGTCCATCACTAATTCCAGGTGACTCCGGCTACCCAAAACTGTCCTGGCTGTTGACACTAGTGAGGAATCCAAGGACAGGGGCATAAAATCTGTACAATTAAGCACATGGGCGTGCCAGGAGGGTTATTACATGTACATTTGGGCTACTGAAAGCCAGGTTCTGGTGCCTCCATGTAACTAGTGGATCCCTATTCTATGCCCCTAAGAAGGTCTGCCAGATAGTGGTGGCTTGCTGCATGCTGCCCAATTTGGCACTCAGATGCCATGTGCCCTACGTGGAGGAGGAGGGGGGAGACAATGAACCTGTGGCAGTAGAGGACACTGAAGACAGTGATGAGGATGAGGAGGAGGAAGGTGTGGACAACGGGACACATATGATACAGCAGTACTTCCACTGACACTCAGGTAAGACTGTACTTCTGTTCATACCTCCATTACAGTTAAGTGCTATGTGGCTGCTGTGTTGTGCCAAGCACTACATTTTCTTCTCAATTGACTGTCTCTTATGCTTTCCCTTTTTGCAGATGTTGGTGTGATCACAACTGTTTACTGATGTGATGACTAAAGACTGCTTACACACATTTGTTGGATGGATTCACACATTACAGGACATTTGCACAGGATAATGCAGGTCAAGACATTTAGGGGGTCATTCTGACCCTGGCGGTCCGAGACCGCCAGGGCAAGAATGATGGAAGCACTGCCAACAGGCTGGCGGTGCTTCCTTCCCTATTCCGACTGCGGCGGTAGCGCTGCGGTCGCACCGCCGGGGCCGGCGGTTTTCCGCCATTTCTGCCCCGGTGGTGATAATCCGCCAGGGCAGCGCTGCAAGCAGCGCTGCCCTGGGGATTATGACCCCCTTACCGCCAGCCTGTTTCTGGCGGTTTGCACCGCCAGGAAGAGGCTGGTGGTAAGGGGTATCCTGGGGCCCCCTAACAGGGCCCCGGCCAGCTTTTCACTGTCTGCATTGCAGACAGTGAAAAGCGCGACGGGTGCAACTGCACCCGTCGCACGGCCGCAACACCGCCGGCTCCATTAGGATCCGGCTCCTATGTTGCGGCCTCATTCCTGCTGGGCCGGCGGGAACAAACTTGGTTTGTGCCCGCCGGCCCAGCTGGAATGTCAGAATGTGGGCCGCGTGAGTGCGCCTGCATTGGCGGCCGCCTGGCGGGCGGCTGTAGCCGCCCGCCAAGGTTGGAATGACCCTATATATTGTTGTATGATGAAGCACAAATACTTTAATTGTGTTCAAGGGTGTTTATTGAAATGACAAAAAGGATGGGATAGGGCAATAGAGTGGGTTGATGGTGGCTGAAAACTTCAGTGTAGTGGCCTAGTTGGTTTGTAGCACAGGTCCAGTATCCATGTGACCATAGGAAAAGGAGCAATGGCAGTCCAAAGGGAACAAGGTGTCTCAGTGGCACACATGGAATGCATTCAGGATTGGCTCATTTCCTGGCAGTGGTTTGGGTCTTGGCAACAGTCTCTGGTGTCTGTCTGGGTCACAAGGAACGTTTGTGGGGTGGTTCATCTTCTGCAGGGGGAAGGGTGCTGGTGGCCTGTGAGTGGTGTGGCAGGTCCTCCTGTCCACTAGTTGCAGCAGATGTTGTTGGATGCTGAGTAAACTGGCTAGTGGAAGGCACCCATTGGTGTGCTGTGCACTCATGCATTGTGTTGGCCATGTCACCCAGCACCCCTGCAATGGAGACCATGTTGGCATTTAAGCCCTGAAACTGTTGCATGACCTCCTGGTGGTGTACCCCATCCAGCCGCTGGTTCTCCTGCAAAATGGTAGTCACCTGGCCCATCCTGTCCTGAGAATGTTGGTAGGCCCCCAGGACATGTGTGAGTGCCTCCTGGGCAGTCGGATCCCTGGGTTGGGCTACCCCCTGGTGCACAGACAACCTCCCACTGGCCCTGGCCCCCTGTGCCTGTGTCCCCTGAACGACACCAGGAAATTCATTGTCTTGCCCAAAACTGATCGACGTGTCCTGAAAACTGAGGTTTGGGGATGTTGGGTGGCTGCTGTGGTGTTGGAGTCGGATAGGGGGGGCTGTGATGGACTGGGTGTGGAATGTGGAAGCCGAATGACCAGTGGTCCCAGATGGGTCAGGGAGATCAACCAGATCGGGACATCCAGAGTTGCTGTCATCACTGAGGGCATCTTCTGGGGAAGATCTCGGTTGCCATAGCACATGCTCACCACTGACATTGGCTGGGGTACATGTGGACATGTAATAGATTTGCCACAGTCATTGTCACATATTCAGAATTACTGGCTTTCCCTATGGGGTTGTGTGTTGTCCTCTCGCCTTTGGTCAGTGTATGCTGGTGGATTGTTGGATTGGTAGTACTACATGCTGCCCATGCATTACTGTTGTGTGTGCATGCAGAGCTGGGAGGGATGTGCTTTCAGTGGGTAGAGCATGCATGGGTACACAATTGAAGATGGTTATGGGGTGGTTCACTGTAAGGGATGGAGTGGGGTGACAGGATTCAGGATGAGGGGGTGACATGACATGCAGGTATCGGCGATGGTAGGGTAGTAATGGTGACTTACCAGTGTCCAGCCCTCCAGTGACTCCAGTGAGACCCTCAGGATGCAGGATTGCCAAGACTTTCTCCTCCCATGCTGTCAACTGTGGGGGACTACCCCCAGTCCTCATGATGGCAACGTGGTGCCTGGAGGCCACTGCACGCACCTTACCCCATAGGTTGTTCCACCTCTTGCAAATGTCATTCCTTGTGCGTGGATATGTTCCCAAGGAGTTCACCCTGTCCACGATCCTCCACCATAGCTCCATCTTCCTGGCTATGGATATTTGATGGGCGTGTGCACCGAACAGCTATGGCTCTACCCTGATGATTTCCTCCACTATGACCCGCAACTCCTCATCTGTGAAACAGGGATTCTTCTGTGGGGACATGCCTATTGAGTGGTGGGTGTAGTGTGTGTGTGTTGTGCAGAGTGTGATACGTGTTGGGGTATGGTGTGTGGTGTGTGATGCGTGAAAGGTGAATAGGTAGCTGTGGTTTGTGTGTGCAGTTCTTGTATTATCTTTTAGTGGCAACGTGCAGTTAGTTTTTTGTGTTTGCAAAGGATTGTTGGTTGTGGGTGTGGCTGTTGGTGGGTGTGTACGGTGTTTGTATATGTGTAAGGTGTGGGTATTTCAATCAGGCCTATGTCAGCCTATGCTGTCTTCTGTTGGTGTTGGCTGCCCAATTCTACTGCGGCGATCTGCACCACCAATGGATGACCACCATTGAGTGTCTGCTGTGGTGATTCGTGGTCCATAATTTGGAGAGCAGTGTATAGTTGGCGTGGGGGGAGGGTGGTGAATCTGACAGTTTTTCGCCTCTGTTGGGTCTGGCGGAATTGTTGTGTCTGGTTTCTGTTGGTTTTGTGTATCATACTCTGCCGGGCGGATTTCTGCCTCTGCGGCCATCTGCTGGCAGCCGTCACCATGGCGGTCTTCAGAAAAGACCACCAATGTCATAATGGGGGCCTTAGTCTTTTTCTTGAAGATTTTCTTCAGCGGTGTGAACTCACCAATACGATCCGACCTCCCTGGTTCCCTCTTCGGATACGCATCGCAGGAGATCTCAGTAAAAATTCTACAATCGGATTTAGAAGAGTTTTCAGGATGGAAATCTTCATCTGGGACAAAGCTGAGTTTTGATTCAAAGTCCCTGGAGCCCTCCTCGGACATGCTGCGTGGGATGTCCCGGTCAACTTTTCTCATTCGGACTTTGTCACTTTTTTAGAGCTTTTTCCTTTTGATGGGGATCAACTCTCCACAGCAAGCCAATTTTGATGCGGGATCCTCGGATTACATTTCCAGGAAAGCATGTGAAATCCTGGAAGTTTGGGGCTCCGGAGCTTTTTAGCAGGACGAACCTGCAAATCAGGCCGAATCGTGGTTGAGGTAAACCGGCTTGACTCACCACTGTGGGTCGGTCCCTTTATGGGCCTTTTTCCCAAAAGTTCTCCAAATATCTCCAAACTTTTGGATCCTCTTCCAGGAGGCCTTAAAATGTCATTTAGAAGTCCTCAATTTAGCCATTGGTCAGCTGGTCAATTCCTTCAAGTTTTGATGCAGGGAACTCTGGTCAGCCATTTTTCACCTGTAGCAAGCAGGGAGTCCCTTGTTGAACCAGTTGAGGACAGGCAAAGTATTTTTAGTGGTGAAGCCCAAGGATGCAGCTGGTGCAGTCCCTCATAGTGCAGTGTCCAGGTGCCAGTCAGGGCTCCAGCAGGGCGGCCCTTCTTCTTCTTATGTTGTTCCTTTTAGGGATCTGAGGTATGGGTGCAGCTCTGTCAGATTTGCCCTTGCTCCTGCGGTGAAAAGCAGTTGGGTGCAACTGTCCAATTACAGGCAGGCCCCTATCCTCTTGGATGACCACTTCCTGGAAAGTGTGGCAAAACTCTATCCCAGGGAGCAACATTCCTTGAAAATCCAAAATGGCAGAATTGAATTTTGAAGGTTAGGTCTGGCTAAGCCCACCCACTGGTGTGGCTTAAAATCCTTAACACACCTCTCTCCTGACCTCTCCTAATCTATTCGAGAGGACACTTGGTTGTCTGGGTTTGCAGGAAATGGGGGAAGTCCTGAGGTGCTCCAAATGTACTTCCCTCCTTTGAAGACCAGTTTGACAGCCGTCCCCCATCCTATTTCTCCATCTGCTGAAGCAGATCTCCCCCCGCTAAAGGGACTTCTTTTGTGTTCAACCCAGGTCCCTTCACACTCATCAAGGCAACCTGGCCAGGCTGCCAGAGGCTGGCCAATCAGAGAATTGCACCATAGAGCTGAAACTGGTAACTTTTAGGAAATGTTCTAAAAATCTTTCCCTGAACTAGTTATATTAAATCCAACAATGACAAGTTGTTGCATTTATTATAACAATCAGTTTGAGATCAAACTTGCCATATCTACCTCCTTTGGAGACGTTACTAATTAAAATAAAGTCCTCCCATGTTAACCTCTGGAGCCTATTTTACAATGAGTGAAAAATGATTTTTTTCTATGTTTCCTCACCAGGGGTTATAAAACATATTTTATATGGTCCCTGATTATAGTTACACTGCACCCAACCCTGGGAGCACCTAGGGCACAATTTAGGGGAGACATATGTAAAAATAAGGTAGTTTAAGACTTTGGAAGTACTTTTAATTCCAAAGTCGAATTTGCATGTAACTTTAATTTCAAAGCAGCCAGCAAGGCAGGCCTGCCTTTACAATGATCCTGGGCACCTCAGCAGTGCACCCATGGGGGCACTACCTATGCTGCGGTCCCTAAACCTACATGCCCTACCAAATACTAGGAACCTATAGGTATTTTGATGTAGCCAATTATAATTAACCTAATTTTCATACTCATTTTAGAAAGATCACAGGCCCTTGGACTGGTCAGCAGTACCCAGGGCACCATCAGAGACAGGAAAATGCCAGCAAAACGTAAAACATGGGGGCAAAAAAGTAGGGGCTTCTGCAATCAGCCCAGTTTTCTCACATCTTTGAAGGTCCTATATGAGTCCACACCTCACCCCAAGGTCCCAGAAGCTCTGAGTTGCTCCTTGAGGGTTGGGACTCCAACTCCCAGAATGCACCTGCTAAAACATAAAATTAACCACTGGACAGTGGTCAACTGGTCAGTTCTTCAGGATTTGATGCAGGCGACTCTGGTTAGCTATTTTCTACCTGTAGCAAACCTTCTTGAACCAGTTGAAGCTAGACAAAGTCCTTTTTGTGGTGAAGCCCAAGTGTTCAGCTGGTGCAGTCCTTCAGAATGCAGTGTTTATGTGCAGGCCAGGGTTCCAGCAGGGCAGTCCTTCTTCTTCTTTGTCTTGTAGGTCTGAGGTGTTGGTGGAGCTCCACCACATTTATCCTTGCTCCTGGGGTGGAAAGCAGGGGCTCATGGTGCAACTGTCCAATCACAGGCAGGCCACCACTCTCTTTGATGACCACTTCCTGGAAAGTCTGGCATAAATGAATCCCAGGGAGGAACATTGTTTAAAAATACCAAATGGCAGAAATTCAATTTTAAACTGTATGAGTCTACCACTGCTGTGGCTAAAATTCCTTAACCCACCCTTTTCCTGCCCTCTCCCTATTAATCAAGGGGGCACCTGGTTGTCTGGGGTTGCAGGAAATAGGGGAGGCCCTGAGCTGCTCCAAAAGTCCTTCCCTCCTTTGAAGTGCATTTTGGCTACTCTCCCCCATCCCTTTTCATCATCTGCTGAGGCAGATCTCTTCCCCAGGCGCTTCCTTTGTCCTCAGCGCTGGGCACTTTACACCTCATCAAGGCAGCCTGGCCAGGCTGCCAGGGGCTGGCCAATCAAGGTAGGGCACTGCAGAGCTGAAGTTGGCAACCTTCAGATAGAGTTCTAAAACTCTTTCCCTGAACTAGTTATATTACAGTCATCAATGGCACAGTGTTGGATTTAATATAACAAATAGTTTGATACCAGATAGCCCCTTTTGGCACTTTATTGATCCAAATAAAGTCTCCCCATGTTAGCCTATGGAGCCCACTCACTACAATGAGGGAAACAAGTGTGGCTATTTTTCCCTCACCAGAATTTATAAAACATATTTCATAATGTTCTTGCTTATAGTTACACAGTTCCCAGCCCTAGGGGCACTTAGGGCACACCTTAGGGGTGACGTATGTGTGAAAATAAGGTAGTTTAAGACTTGGAAGTACTTTTCATTCAAAAGTGGAATATGAAGGTAACTTTACTTTAAAATCAGCCAGAAAGGCAGCCTGCCTTTAAAATGACACTGGGCACCTCAGCACCCCTATGTTGGGTTCCCTAAACCTACATGCCCTACCATATTCTAGGGACTTATAGGTAGGTTGACATAGCCACTTTTAATTAGCCTAATTTGCATATGCACTTTACACAGAGCACTGGCCCTGGGACTGGTTAGCAGTACCCAGGACACACCCAAGAGTCAGTAACCACCAGTATCTATCCAAAATTTGGGGGTGACCAGACAAAAAGGAGGTCTTTCCTACAGATAAGATTCATCACAATTCTTCAGTGCTCTGAGGTTTTGTCAGATCCTCTTGTGGATCCCACAGTCACCTGTCAGAACATATATAGCATATTCGGTCTTTCATGTGCATGAGCCTTGTATTTTCTGGGGCTGAGTCATGAATGGTTTTAAATAGTTTTACCCCATTGGAGCATGCATTTGGGACAGTTATAAAAGCCTTTCTTTTGCCGTAGCCAATTGTTTGATTTCACAGCCTCAGGGCTGCTTCTCTAGGTCCGAATATTGGGTCCTTCCGGATAAAGTGCCAGTACTTTCTAGGAATACCACTCAATTCTCTTGACTGCCTACTGTGCTTGGCTACAAGCCATCTGCTTCTTGGGAAAAAGCAGGGATTATCTATCCATCCTCCCAAACTTTTTTGCCGTTTCATTTAGAGAAGCACCGTTATGGCCCCCTTGCAAAACTCCATTCACCATGATGTCTCTTCCACTTTCACTTTCCCAATATTCCCTGCAGCTACAATTCCTCCTCAATCTCAGCAATTCCCCATATGAAATGCTGGATTTAGCATGGTCGACGTGAAAGCTTGACGCATACAAAGTGGAATTGCCCACTTTATTTTTTGAAAAGCCTAGTGTGTAGTTTGCCCTCATCTACAAATACTTGTAAGTCTAGGAACTCCACTTGTGTCACACCTATATATCTTATAATGTGCAAATCAAGATTGTGCCTTAAGGAAACTATTTTTCTGCCCTCGCCATCCACTACTAATTACCCCACATATTGTATCAGTCATGTCATCTTTCATTTACATCATTAATAATATTAATGTAACATTTGCAGTAAAACTATTGAGGAGAAAACTGCTCATGGTGGGGGCGCGTGTTGCAGTTACCTTAGGGCATGAGTTATAGTTACTTGAAATGACTTTAACTATAACAAATGACTTTCTATGATTTTGTACACTTAGAATGTGAGCCTAGCTTTAACATCCCTGTAACATTTAGTTTTCTAAGTGCATATATATGTATATTCAAACACATATATGACATATATATATATATATATATATATATATATATATATACATACATATAGATCATCTATCTATCTAGATAATTATATACATATCTATGCATACACATACATATAGATATATATACACACACACACATAGTAGGTAGTTACAGTCAGCATGATGTTTCCATTGAAACATTTTTTTTTGACTTACCTATGTCTTTGTTGCCATTTGATGAATCTTCACGGAATTTTATAAAAAAAAGAGTTCCCAAGAATTTTGTTGTACATGTGAAGTTTTGGGGTTATCCATTCAAGAGGGGATCAGAGAAAAAGGGGATAAAAATGCATTTCTCATGTTAATTCCCATAGGAGCTTTGAACACAGCTACAGCCCGAACCAATGGACAGAATTACACCAGATTTGCTAGAAAGGTAGCTGTCAGTACTCTGATTACACTTTTGTAATTTGTTGTAAATCCGTTCAGTAGTTTTTGAGATATTAAAAGA
The DNA here is from genome assembly GCF_031143425.1 of Pleurodeles waltl. Lineage (NCBI taxonomy): Eukaryota > Metazoa > Chordata > Amphibia > Caudata > Salamandridae > Pleurodeles > Pleurodeles waltl. Next base: position 1,619,318,763 of record NC_090444.1, read on the forward strand.
AACAAATATATAGATTTCTAGAGGCCTGAAAGCTTTGCAAATTCTCCCAATCTTGTGCTGAGATCTAATTGGCTGCCAACAGTTCAACAAGGACGTGTTGGCAGCCATATTGGACTAAAAGCATTTTTTTAAACAATTTTTGCCACAAATTTGTGAGCCCATTGAAAAATTGTAAAAAAAACGCAAGCTACCATGCTTTTTTAAGTAAAGACCCTGGGTGGGCCAGGTCCTGGGGGCATGTGATAAGTAAAGTAGAGGGGTGCATGGGGCCCCTCTCCTAGGGCTTATATATACACTGGGAACCACCACCTCCAGGGGGCTTTATTTATATAGAATGCAAGGGGGGCCATGTCACCTCCCCATGCCACCTCCCTGGGGCTAAAGAAAGAATGTATTGGGGGACTGCACTGCTCCCATGCAGCCACAGGGACCCCCACGTCCCTGAGGCTACACAAATAATGAATGCAGGGGGGCCATGCACCCCATCCCACACCCTGGGGGCCGTCACCTCCCCGGCACTAAAGAAAGAAGGAATGAGTGGGTCATATGACCCCCTCACAGCCCCAGGGACAGCCACCGCCCCGGTCTGGCAATAATGAATCCCAGGGAGGAACATTGTTTAAAAATCCCAAATGACAGAAATTCAATTTTAAAGGTTGGGTCTGGCTGAGTCCACCAATGCTATGGCTAAAATTCCTTAACCCAAACCCTTTTCTGCCCTCTCCTCATCTAATCAAGAGGTCACCTGGTTGTCTGGGGTTGCAGATGAATGCAGGAGCTGGATGGCCCAAGCAGCCACAAGGGCAAACACCTCCCCGGGGCTCTTCATTGAAATTAAAGGGGCTACAACCTTCCTCACAGCCACGGGGACCACCACCTCCCCTGGGCTGAATTTTAATACAAACCCCCGGCCCCAGAGACTGCCACCTCCCTGGGGCTGTTTACCGTTAGGGGGGGACCATGCAGACCCCCTCGAGGAGTCAATAATGGCCCTGGGGACCACCACCATCCAGGGCCAGCTCCTGCTATGTCCCACGGTGCCCACCCCCAGGACATAGCTGTTAACAATGACTTGGGTGATGGGATTAACGTATAATAATGAAAATTACTTCATGTTAAAAAAAACATGGAAATTCACTGAAAATACTAAAGGTTACAAGAACGTGATAGTTAGGAAATAGAATTTTAAAAACCTTGAAAATTCACTTAAAAAAACAACTTTCAGGGACGTTATAGTTAGATTCTGAATTTATTCACACAAAACCAGACAAATTCAGCAGTTATATTTAGGGTAAAAAAACATAGCCGACCGCAATGAACCCCAGGTCGAATACAAAGACTGGATTGGTTATGTTAACGCTTACCTTCAGACTTGAAAGAAATTTGAAGAAAAGTGTTCTGAGAAGGTAAAGTTCAGTTGGGCAAGATAGCAAGCTGCGTCTAAGGACAAACTGTTGTTTTCGGGGAGCCACTAGACAAGTTGCAGTGAAGATTTCTTCATTCAAACTTAGTCACTTTAAAAAAAATCTGTGGTACAAGACTGGTGGCTGTAGCTGACAAGAGTTCCAAAAGGCTGGAAAACCATTTGGCGATGGTCCTCGGAACAGTATTTGCTGCTGTGGAGAAGAACATAGAGGAATTGCTGCAAAGTCAACTTGACTGGTGATGTACCTTGGGCAGATAGATAAGCAGGTTGGTCCTGGTCTTCCCTTATTTCTCAGAGCAGTTTTTAGCCAAAAATGTTTTAAGTCTCAAGTTTTGGATTTTGCCCATCTGGGCATCCTTAACACCACCACCAAGGGTCCAAGACAAGACAACTTGAGGGGTTAAGACACACTCTTGCTAATTCTAGATGTGTCTTCAAGATGGTTGGAGCCTTTTCTGTTCCTGAGACTCTATTGGGGAGCCCTGGCAACTAATCCTTGAAGTTACTCTGGTAGTCCCGGGTTTCAAGTTGTGAGACAGGGCTTAAGCAGCAGGACAGGCCTTTGAGGGTTCAAGACAAGCTAGAGGCAGCAAAAAAGAAATAACCTTGACTGAAAAGAAATGTCTGCTGGCACATTAGATGGGCATGAAGGAGCTGGAGGTCAAGGCCAGACAGACCCTATAATCCAGCAGCAATGATGCTGGTATTATCCCAGTGTCCACTGAAGAAAAAAGAGTCCACTTCCAAAAGGATCTAGTGCCTATCTTTGTTATGCGAGACAACATAGACAGCTGGTTTGAGGCCTATCATAGAGATGCATAGGGTCTCTGAGGAAGATTGGGGGCCCAGTCAATGGAGGCACATTCCCATTGAGGGGAGGGATGCCCAGTTATCCCTAGGCAAATAGGAAAGGATGAAGTGTTCCCTCTTGAATGAGACCTGGCAAGGAAATATGGGTTCACCCCAAAGAGATGCAAGCAGAGGTTTAGGGTCAGCCAGAAAATGCCTCAGCAGACCTGGGTGCACTGTGCGGATAATTTTATCAAATAATATTTCAACAAGGGAGACTCAAGAATTGCAGGGTACCTGGAGTAATACCTTTAACAAAAAACTCACTGGTCCCTATTAACAATACTTTTGATGCAAAAAACCTAATGTGAATAAAATTAACAAACAATTCCAATAGAAAAAGTGGCACCATGAATACTGGCACATAATAAACATATTTGGTGCTCTTTTTAGAGATGATAGACTCAAGTGATAAATCCTGATCAACAAATGTATCAACAAACACAAAAACAGCACAGACCTTTACAGCAAATTCTCAACAATCATATTGGGTCTGTGTTTTTTAAAGTTAATGGTGCTTCGATCCCAATAAACATGGTAGGATCATCATCAGGGCTCAGGGGGATAAGCATGAGATTATGAAAGGCAATGAGTTCTCAAAGGGCTCATTGTCCCGAAAGAACTCCATGCTGCCGGTCACCACAACCAGCGAATCTCCATTTTTAAGCTGATTCAAGCCCAATTAAGGAATCTGGCACTCATCCCTGAAATTCAGACTACATTTGTGCTTCCCACTGTGGGCTCATTGGAGACCCCTATGTGTATCCAGCACGTTTCCAGCTCACGCTCATTTAGTGTGGGAAAACTGGGCTGATTACAGAAGCCCCATAACTTTTGCCCCCATTTTTCACTTATGCTGGTCTTTTTCTGACTCTGATAGTGCCCTGGGGATTTCTAAACAGTCCCAGGGACTGTGCTCTGATCAAAATGGATATGCAAATTAGGTTCATTATAATTGGCTGTAGCAACCTACTGATAAGTCCCTATGATAGGGTAAACCATGTATGTTTAGGGGGTCACAGCATAGGTAGTACACCCCTAGGTACACTGCTGTGGTGCCCAGTGTCATTCTAAAAGCAGGCCTGCCTTGCTGGCTGCTTTTAAGTTAAAATTAACCCCAAATCCGACATTGGAAATAAAATTACTTCCAAGGTCCTAATCTACCTTATTTTTACATATAGGTCACCCCTAAATTAAAGGTTGGGTGCAATGTTACTATAAGCAGGGACTTTATAAAAGATGATTTATAGGCCCTGGTGGGGGAAAGGCAGCTAAATTAGTTTTCCCCATTGTAGTGAAGGGGCCCCATAGGCTAACATGGGGAGACTTTATTGTAAAATAATATGACAGAAAAGAGCAAAATATTGCATGTTTAGAGTCAAATTATAAGCTACAATAAATCCAACAACTTGCCACTGTTGAATTTAATTTAACTTGCACCTAGAAAGAGTTTCAAAACTCTTTCTAAAAGTTACAAGTTTCAGCTCTGTAGTGCCCTTCTCTGATTGGCCAGCCTCTGGCAGCCGGGCCAGGGCTCCTTGATGAGGTGTGAAGTGGCCTGGGCTGACACAAGGGAAGCATTTGGTGGGAGGAAATCTGCCTCAGCAGATGGTGAAACAAGATGGGGGAAGAGCAGCCAAACTGGCCTTCAAAGGAGGGAAGGACATTTGGAACAGGCACTGTACCTCCCCCATTGCCTCCAAACCTAGACAGCTAGGTGCCCCCTGATTACATTTAGGAAGGGGTGTATTAAGGAAAACAGGATTTATTACTTGAGTGTATCACCTCTAAAAAGAGTACCAAGCACATTTATTTTACACCAATATTCACTGCACTGATATGTTTTTTGAAATTGTTTCTCCTAAACTTCTATAAATAAAGTTTATTCACCTTTTGTTACTAGAGACAAGTGTGTTTTTTTCATTATTTTTGCAGCGCACTAGATGGTTTGGTGAAGGTCAATGAAGTGAGTGATTACAAGGGGCTGTACAATTTGATTGCTCAGGAGCAAATGTTCAGTATTAATGTTACAAACATGCACCAACACCTTATAGATAGTAAGGGCCATATTTATACTTTTCGACGCACAACTGTGCCAACGCAGTTGTGCGTCAAAAAATTTAACGCCGGCTAACGCCATTCTGAAGCGCCATGCGGGCGCCGTATTTATTCAATGACGTTAGCCGGTGTTAGCCGGCGGAGCTGCCTGGTGTGCGTAAAAAAAAATGACTTACACCAGGCAGCGCCGCGTAGGGGAAAATGGAGCTTGGGTGTCAAAAAATGGGGCAAGTCAGGCTGAGGCAAAATTTTCGCCTCAACCCGATTTGCGCCATTTTTTTTTACTCCCAACCCCCATTGAAATGACTCCTGTCTTAGCAAAGACAGGAGTCATGCCCCCTTGCCCAATGGCCATGCCCAGGGGACTTATGTCCCCTGGGCATGGTCATTGGGCATAGTGGCATGTAGGGGGGCTCAAATCAGGCCCCCTTATGCCACAAAAAAATATATATATATATATACTTACCTGAACTTACCTTAAGTTCCCTGGGATGGGTCCCTCCATCCTTGGGCGTCCTCCTGGGGTGGGCAAGGGTGGCAGGGGGTGTCCCTGGGGGCATGGGAGGGCACCTCTGGGCTCCTTCCGAGCCCACAGGTCCCTTAACGCCTGCCCTGACCAGGCGCAAAAAAATGACGCAAAATCGGCTGGATGTCATTTTTTTTGACCCGTCCACTCCCGGGCGTCATTTTTGCCCGGGAGTATAAATACGGCGCACATGCCTCGGAGTCATTTTTTAGACGGGAACGCCTACCTTGCATATCATTAACGCAAGGAAGGTGTCCACGCTAAAAAATGACGCAAACTCCATGAACTTTGGCGCTAGATGCGTCTAACGCCAAAGTATAAATATGGAGTTTGTTTTGTGTCGAATTTGCGTAAAAAAAAACGACGCAAATCCGGCGCAAACAGAGTATAAATATGGCCCTAAGTTCTCTGACCCCAGGGTGCTCTCTAAGGAGGTAGACCTCTGGCTCGGCACTGTGATCTTCAAGAATGTACATGGGAGTCACCCCCAAGAAGGATGATTTAGGGTCATCCCAGCAGTGTGAGGGGGAGGTCAAGTACCAGAGTAAGGGGGAATGGAGGATTCCCATGATACTTCTGGAAAATAGGGAGGAGGTTCTGTTGGGAAGTGGCCCTAGGCATCATATTTGCTTTGATTGCTCTCAGCTAGGACAAGCAAGGGGATTCTGTCTGTCCTAAGAAATCACTCACTGGTGGAACCTCTGCAGGGGTGACCAACATGCCCTTTGTGGTAAGTAGTTCCCAGTAGCAGAAGGTAGACCACAATCTAATCCATCTTAGTCGGCAAGTGGACTTAGAGGGTATATATTGATCCCTAAGGGTGGGATTTGTCATTTTCACCAGGTTGAGGTGAATGGGTTCCCTGTCCCTGCTCTGAGGAATACTGGGGCCAGTCAGACCCTGGTAGTGGAAAGCTGTTTTACGCAGATCCGGACATCTGCCAGATTTGTCGGTTGACTCAGGCCCAGGGGCAGGATTTTTCAATCCCATGACTCTGGTAGTGGGGTGGGGAGACGCTCCAAGGGAGATTCATTGTTAGTTCCCAGATTCCTATCGACTGTATTCTGGAGAATGAGTAGCCACCAGTGATGGGAGAGCTAGGGGATGCAACCACCAAGGGCCCCCTGAAAGCTTTGATATCTGTGTGTACCACTCCTCCCAAATAGAGGGCTCAGAGGCCAAGATGGAGGGGCCTGGAGAGAAAGGACTTACCCCTGCCCAGTCTTAGGTTCAGACCCTGGGCTGGAGCACGAGTCTCAAGCTACTACCCCTAGACTGATGGGAAAGAGAGTGGAAGTAAGGTGCCTAACATCCTGGGCTGTTGCTCCCACCCTGAGAAACCTCAGACGTGAGAGAACCCTGGATGGCCTGGGACTTGGTTCTTGACACTGATAGCTGCCAGTGGCCTCTGTTGGTTTATGTTCTTATAGACAGAGTTCTCTTTGGGTTGGGGACAAAAGTCTAATCCAAGAGGAAGAATGGGCTACTTTGTTGGCCATGGTGGTATTGTCTGCCTTTACTATTAAAGAGGATTTTTCATTACAATTTCTCAAACACCAAACATGGTTCTTCCACCTGCTCCCAATCAAAAGTTAGCACTTATTAAATGTAATAAAGCAACCCAATGTTATCCCATGGGAGAAGTATGCCTAACAGTAGTGAAACATGAATTTAAGGGTGCTTCACTACTAGGACATGTGAAACTTAAAAGTACATGTCTAAAATTGTAATTACACTGCACCTGCCCTATAGGCTTTTTTGGACCTACCTTAGGGGTAACACATGCAATAAAAGAGTAGTTGAAGGTTTGGCAAGAGAGTTATATTGCCAGGTTGAATTGGCTGTTTCAAATTGCATTCAGGCTGCAGTGGCAAGCCTGAGACATGGTTTAAAGGGAAATTTAATTGGGTGGCACAATTAGTGCTGCAAGGCCCACTAGTAGCCTTTGATTTATGGGCCCTGGGTACATGATATGGCACTTTAGTATGGGTGTATAAGTGAATTAAATCTGTCAATCTGGTGTAAGACAATTTCACCATGTTTTATGGAGTCAGCACAAGGAAGTTATCACTAGGTAGCAGGGGTAAAGCGTGCAGAGTCCTAAGGCCAACAAAAGTTTCAGCAAAATTCAGCAATATTAGGAGTAGTGAAGGTAAAAATGTTTGGGGGGGACCATGCAGAGAAGTCCAAGTCCAGCAGTAATCATTTTTGCAGTTAGGTTGTGAAGATCATGATGGCAGCTGGCATCTTCTGCGGAGGATAAGCACTGTTTTCTACCTCTTTCTACGATTAGGATGGATACTCTAGTGTCTACATTTTTATAAAGAATCATGCATGTTTTCAGAGTTCAATAATTCAGATATATTTACTTTTACATAAAAAATATTTAACTATTCAAACATTTTCAGTACAACTTCTGAAACTTCTGTATTAGTTCGCTATTTTCAGATTCCTTAAAATTCACTTTAGAAAATGGTAAAGGCCTTCAGCACCCTCAAATCAATCTTTATAAGGTAGTAATTCGCTTTGAAGAGAATGGCAGCATGGCACATTAAGGTGAACGCAAGGCAACACGCTGCAACTAAGTACAAATTTCAAGCAGTGGAAGACACTTAATCATATTAGCTGTTATTCAGCCTCGACCACATCAGCCACTTGACTTTGTAGACTCTGAAAATACCTTTAAGTTCATCATATTGAATTTTATTATAAACGAAATACAAAAATAATGCCTATCGAAATAAAAAAAATAGTATGGTGAGGAGAACGGGAAAAAACAACAAACTACAGCAAGCTCACTGCGTTCTTCACTATTTCATTTTCCATCAAATGACTCAGAACATTAGACTTGAAAAGGACTGTATTGCAGTACATGCGCAATGTTGTTTTTGATGGACTTCTGAAAGAAGGCCTTTAATATAAAAGTATATGGTAACTTTAATCAGTGATCACAATACCACAAACCTACATCAAACGTGTCAATACAATAATTAGATGACCAACGAGAAGCTCTCCCCTCTAGACAGTGCATCACTAATTGAACAGCAGTCTATTGGAAATCTGTATTTTGAGGTACAATATTGTTCAGACAAAGTGTTTGAATTGCCAATATTTTTTTTAAATAATCCATATACGACCATTACTGAGTAATGTGGAAAAGAATGGTCATTTCTATTGAATAAATAAAGAGAAAATATCAAATTGAGCCAAAGAGATTGACTTGCAAATGTATATGTTTAAAAAGGGTGACTTTTCATCTGAGCATAAATCTCTCACACATGTTCTGACTCAATAACAAAATGTGCCCAGGGACATGAAGAAGAGTTGTGGATGAAATTTAAATTGCGAAGTGTTTTTAACACTCACCACAAACAACACAGAAACGTTATGCTTAAGAAAGGTTATGATTTATTGCCTGATTTAGACCCTGACGGACAGCCCTTGGGTCCACCTTTCAGATCGAGTAAATTACTCTGTCCTCATGGTGGAGAGGCCACTCACCTAAGTTAGAAATGACCGCCAAGCAGGCAGTTGTTTATAAAGGCATTAATAGGAACCACTGCAACCCTGCTGCAAACAGTATTCTTTTTTCTTTAAAAAAAGAAAGCCTCTAAATGGGATTTTCTTTTTGGAAAGAAAAATAGTAATGACCCCCTTGTCATGGGAGCCTTCTTCCATGGCTAGGGGAGCATTAGACAGGTTTTACTGTTCCTTACTGCTAAGTTTTACCTGGTGGTAAGGAGGAGTAAAATAATTAATACATGTCCACCCATCCAAATTCGGAGGGCACACCTGTAGCCATTTTTCTTACTCCCAAGGGTCATGAGAGAAGTTTGGCCACAGTGGAGACAGAGCAGTGTCTGCCATGGGCAAACTGAAGATCCAGGCAGTCGGACCATCATATTGATGGTATGTATACTCCCCCACAGTGGAGTATACATGCTGCCAAAATATAATTCTAGCCCTTAATCGCAATAATAGGGTGGTCTAGTATATACCACTGTCTTCCTATTGTCGAAAAAGTTCAAGGCTCAAAAGTCATATGTTTGTCTTTTACAAGATGGCCCATGTTTTCACACTGCATATGCAATGCCTTCAAAGTTACAGTTTTTTCACCATTGCCATCAACATATGCATAGTGCATTCTTGATACTAATAGCACTGGTATTTTACTCCTGAAGTCATGCAGGTGCGTGCATAAGTTAGCAATAAGGCCAATGGTTGGTGTTATATATATATATTTAAAATAAAGGGTTTTGTTGTTTGGGTAACTTCTGGAGAGGTGATGGACTCATATAGAAAGACAGGGACATGTAGCAGAATAACATTGAAGAAGCAACAGATGGAAAATGGGGGAGAAAACTGTTAGGAAAATATTATTTGCATAGAGCAGGGGAAGTGGTAAAGAGGCTGGTGTATGTGTATAGGTATACAGTGGTGAGGCAAGTGTATGTCTAAACCGTGATTATGAGTCTTACAAGTATGCTCAATTTTACAGGTAGAAGCCATTTCATGAAACACAGAGCATTAGGAACATTGGCGGGATGTTTCTGCAACAACAGATTACATGGATGCAGACCTTAGTTCATCAAGAGGCTGCAAAAATAGCACAAATGGACTGGAGGGTGAATTTAGGAGGGAGAGTCATTTTGTTTTCCTACTGATGAAGAACATAGTGGATTTTGAATCTACTTTCATCTTTCCACTGGATCTATCTCTTGTTGCCATTAAGGGAATATCTCAACATTATGGAGGTCAGCAGGCAAAGTAAATGTGAATTTTCAGACTCAGAGCTTGACGCACTTTCTGATGATATTGTAAAGCACTACAATATAATTTTAGGACACATGGTGCAAAAAAGGTTCCCAAGATCCTTGACTATCTTTCTAAAGAAATCATGAACCAAGTCTATGCATTGTCATAATTTTCATTTGAAGTTGAAGACATTAAGAAATGTTACCAGGACATGAAGAGACAGGGATGTGAAATTATGTTGCTGAAGACGAGAAATGCCATAGCAACTCATGGAGGCCCCCCCAATCAATACCCTTTAAAGACTTGAGATGCGACAATGGATTTATCAAGGATAAAATATATAATTGCTGGATTAGAAGTTGGTGCCTACGAGGAAGCTACAGGTAATGATAATGTATTGACTCTAGAAACGTAAAATATGCATTCATGTTAAAAATGTAGAGCAGGCATTAGACACCTAAATTCCCTATGAGGGATGCTGAGGGTACAATATCTTGATAATGTATATACCATTTATTTAATATTGTCCCAATATTGGATGTTAGAATGAGTTTGTTTATTGTAATCTAACAAAACATTCATAAAATATGCATTTATAAAATAAAACGTGGACCTCATTACAAGCTGTCTGGTTAATTACAATATGTGTGTTAATTATCCGGCCCTCAATACACATGGGTTGGGCTTTGTTTTGTTACTTATAGCACTTACAAAAACACTCCTTGGTGATTATAATTTATATGGTACATTGACTGGAACCCAATTTTAATTATTTCACAAATAACTGATTTTAATACTTACCTAAACAAAATTCACAAGTCTGTGTAAAAAGAAAGCCTTTCCCTCTTGTCTAATTCCAACAGGTTTAACCTAAAAATTGCCAGATGGCAATATGTCAGAGCAATAAACACAGCACTGAATGTAATTGTTAATTATCTACATTCAAACGTTTGCGCATGGGTTTGCTACTGTCACATAGGCTCTCATTATTCTAATGAGACTACTGGACTTTGAGCGGCAGATTCGCCCGCAGTGTGGGGAGACTAAGGCCCATATTTATACTCTGTTTGCGCCGGATTTGTGTCATTTATTTTGGCATAAATTCGGCACAATCTGAACTCCATATTTATACTTTGACACTAGACCCGTCTAGCGCTAAAGTTATCGAGTGTGCACCATTTTCTGCACGTGAAAACCTACCTTGCGCTAATGACATGCAAGGTAGGCGTTCCCGTGCAGAAAATGACTCTAAGGCATGTGCGCTTTATTTATCCTCCGGCGTCAAAATGAAGCACAGGAAGAGGCGGACATTAAAACATGGGGCCATATTTATACTCCGTTTGCGCCGAAATTGCGTCGTTTTTTTTGACGCAATTTCGACGCAAAACTAACGCCAACTAACGCCATATTTATACTATGGCGTTAGAGGCGAATAGCGCCAAAGTTCCCGGAATGTGCGTCATTTTTTAGCGTGAACCCCTTCCTTGCGTTAATGATATGCAAGGGAGGCGTTCCCGTCTAAAAAATGACTCCCAGGACTTTACGTGGTATTTATACTCCCGGGCAAAAGAGACGCCCGGGAGTTGGCGTGGCTAAAAACGGCGCATTTGCGCCACTTTTTAACGCCTGCTCAGGGCAGGCGTTAAGGGGCCTGTGGGCTCAAAATGAGCCCACAGGTGCCCTCCCATGCCCCCAGGGACCCCCCCTGCCACCCTTGCCCACCCCAGGAGGACCCCCAAGGATGGAGGGACCCACCCCAGGGACATTCAGGTAAGTTCAGGTAAGTTTTATTTTTTATTTTTTATATTTTATTTTGGTGGCATAGGGGGGCCTTATTTGTGCCCCCCTACATGCCACTATGCCCAATGACCATGCCCAGGGGACAGAAGTCCCCTGGGCATGGCCATTGGGCAAGGGGGCATGACTCCTATCTTTCCAATGATAGGAGTCATGTTGATGGGGGATGGGCGTCGTTAAAAAATGGCGCAAGTCGGGTTAAGACGATTTTTTCGACGTAACCTGACTTGCCCCATTTTAAGACGCCCATGCGCCATTTTCCCCCTACGCCGGCGCTGTCTGGTCTACGTGGTTTCTTCCCACGCAAACCAGGCAGCGCCGGTCTGATTGCGCCGTCTAACGCCATTCCATAAATACGGCGCCCGCATGGCGCTTCAGAATGGCGTTAGACGGCGCAAAACTTTTTGACGCTAAACTGCGTTAGCGCAGTTTAGCGTCAAAAAGTATAAATATGGGCCATGGTGCCCAGCCGGGTGCCGTTTTTTAATTCCTGGGTCAGGGCATGGGGTAGGGGATCTGTGGGCTCATTTCCATGGTGGGAGACCATGAAAGCAGTCCGTGTGTGCCCTTCCCTGCACCCAGGGACACCCCCTGGCACCCTCGCCCACCCCTGGAGGACACCCATGAATGGGGGGACCCATCTATGGTGAGTGCAGGTAAGTGGAGGTAAGTATTTTTTTTTTTTTTAAAGTGACACAGGGGGGCCTAACTTGGGCCCTCCTACATGCCACTGTGCCCAATGGCCATTGGGCGGGGGGCATGACTCCTGTCTTTGCTAAGACAGAAGTCATTTCCATGGGGGTTGTGCATCAAAAAATGGCGCTAGTCAGGTTAAATTCAATATTTTTTACCTAACTTGTGTGAGAGCGTAGTTCTTATAATGAAAATTAACATGAAATGTTTCTGAATTAATGCCTGATAATGCCACATAGAAAAAGTATTCATGTATTTTTACTAAACGTGTGTTTGAAATGTGCCCACGGGGAGTGGCCATCAATGTATACGATGATTAATGAAACTGACTAATAATGAAGAATTAATGTAATAATATATGATTTTGTACTAGTATTAGGGTAATATGTATTAAGGTTTTGCTAATTAATCATTAGGCCTTAGTTAGCATGAGTCGAGGCCTAGCTGCCCGGTTTCATATTAAATGTGTTCTTCTAACGTGCAGTTTGCTGACTTGCTGAAGGACATTTACTCGTACTTTTCCAAAAGCTAGAGGATGTATGTAACCGTAGTGGATCCGTTCTCATGAAACTCGACTTGCTCAAGGAAACATTTTTGCCGAATGCAACAGTGTAAACTTGCAACAGGTACAAGGTCACCTAAACTGGTATAGACAATGGGACTACTGACTGGGGATGTGAGAGGACCACAAGAACATGAAATCATACCGGACATTCTGCCCGTTGGAGACGTCAATCACAGGAACCAATAAACTACGCGAGAACTGTTATGAGGTGATGGTTTTGATGGCACGACTGGTAAACCATTGGATGGAGATAGTGGTGTGCCAAAATTTACCCAATTGGGAATTAGGGGACTGTACAACAGAAAAGGGATAAAAATCCTTAGACACAAGGAGAAACGATGCCATTGCGAGCCATTCTTGCTATTACCCAGCCACTCCGTCACTCTGTCTAAAGACCTTGCTGTTTGACTCTTCAAACCCATTCTCATTCTTACTTTGCCCATTTTATGCTTCTTCTCCTTATGAGGGAAGTACCCTTTTGCCCTGTCTTGCTGAACTTTGCTGAGTTTCTTGGCTGATGGTGAAGCAACTGACGTCCTGAGGACGAAGACTGTCTCTGTATGCTGACCCATTACAGAAGGTAACTATATAATGATACAAATGTAATTGTCTGTTTGCCTTTTCTTCTAGGTACCAACTGCTTCTTTTGACAGAGACCATAGTTAGAGATTTTCCAAATTGATGTTGCTAAATTCTTTTGCATGAAGCCCAACATGCTGATGATAATTTGAGGTTAGTTAAGGAGTTCACTGAATGATGCAAATAGACAAATGACTGAATCTATGCTTTGATGAATAATGCGCTAATGATACTCTGCTAAAGTTAATCCATGTTTACGTCGTGCTATGTTCTAATGTTTATGATCTTTGCTCTGCTGAAGTCTTATTGAAGTTGCCATATTATGACATTGTATGACATTAATACATATTACCCTAATACTAGTACAAAATCATATATTATTACATTAATTCTTCATTATTAGTCAGTTTCATTAATCATCGTATACATTGATGGCCACTCCCCGTGGGCACATTTCAAACACACGTTTAGTAAAAATACATTAATACTTTTTCTATGTGGCATTATCAGGCATTAATTCAGAAACATTTCATGTTAATTTTCATTATAAGAGCTACGCTCTCACACAAGTTAGGTAAAAAATATTGAATCTAACCTGACTAGCGCCATTTTTTGATGCACAACCCCCATGGAAATGACTTCTGTCTTAGCAAAGACAGGAGTCATGCCCCCGCCCAATGGCCATTGGGCACAGTGGCATGTAGGGGGGCCCAAGTTAGGCCCCCCTGTGTCACTTTAAAAAAAAATCTGGTATTGAGACTAATAAACTTGCTGATAGAATTGTAATCAATAGGGAATAAATAACATAAATTCTTACTAAATTCTCTGTGGTTATTCATGACTGAAAGGTCATGGTGTGTCTCAATATTTTGATGTCATTGTTTAATCTGATTGACTTGCTATTGTGATTATTGGCAAAGTTATTGATCTAATGATTGACATGTTGTGTAGCTATCTCGTTCTAAGGAGACTTCAATCAGGGTCAAAAGATCCATCGGCCTAAAACGAGTCCCAGAGTGAGTAAATTATCATGATTGGGACGCGTTAGCAGTTCTGGTAGCAGAGGACGGTTACGGCCCTTTGGGGGCCCTAGGACGAGGAACCATTGTTTAGAATTGTTTTTCAAGATAATGCAAAGTGGAGATATGATGTGCCCCTAAATTCCCCATGACTTTCCCGGAATCTCGGAGCTTGCCTAAGTAAGTTGGGTATGTTCTCGGCGTTCTAGTGATAGTATGTGTGACGTAGAATTTGCGCTTGCTCAGCTTATGCATATCGCAGGTGAATTGTGAGGTTTGTGAGAACTTAGGCCAGGTAATGTTTTAGTAGGAGTGTGCGTACTCCGCAGTATGAGAGTAGGGAAGTCGTCGAACTTCATGTGAATGTTGCGCTTTGTGCTAAAAAAAAAAATGTCCACGTGGTTGTTGTCGATGTGTGGACCCGGCGTGGTCTGAGACTCCGCAGTATATTGATAAGTGTATGAGACACTTGGTTTATGTTGTAATTTGTACGGTTTAATAGGTCAATCGAGCGTGGTTGACGAGTCGAGTTTGAGTCAAATGTGTGAATGCAACCTTCAATGGAGATTTGGCAAGTTCTAAAGTGCACTAGAACGAACCATTGACAAGTCGAGAGTAGGATTTGCGGGTCGAATTCTGCTTGCGAGTGCGGGATTTGAGAAGGAGAGAGTAGCAGCCGAGGCTTCAAGTGAAATCTCTGTAAACTTCTGAAGTGATTGTGTTGCCCTTCCTGTAGTAAACCGGCACATTTGGGTTTTGTTGTTAAAGGCACTCGCAATATATTGCATTAGTTTTGTGTGGGTTCAGAGTGAGGAAGGCAAGCCACAAGACTTTGTCAGCTGCAGTGTGTGTGAGTGTGACGTCATTGGAGCCGCGCTGGGATAGGTCAGTTGCAGAGAGGGGTCGCGCACGGATTGGCAGCCGTCCGTGAGAGGCAATTGGTAGAGAAGGTAGGCAAAGAGTGTTCTGGGAATTAAAGTCACTTCCTGATTAGATTCTAAAACAAAATAAGAGATGCAAAAATGACGTTTTTCAAGGCTTTAAAGAGGGCTTTTGCGGGGAGATACATATATTACCGCAAGTGTGGGGGAGCCTACACCGCCAGAGGATACTCCAGCTTATACCGTAATGGAGGAGAAGGGAGTCGCGCCATGTCTTTGGCTAAAGCAGTGGTGCAAAATGACAGAAAAGGAGGGTTGTTTGGTGTTTCCGGAGTACGGAACGTTCAATATAAGGATTTTGGAAAATTTGCGGAGGGTGTTAAGTGAGCAAAAACCACCTCCGAGACCAGCTCAATTTGAGGTATTAGCGAGTTGGGATTTAATGGCCATACGACAGAGACAGCAGAAATTCGTGAGAAGAAGGAGGAAAGCAGAAAAGACTCTAGCGGAGGCTAAATGGGAGGATGATACCTAAATGTGGAGAAGGGGAATAGTAGACAGGTTTAGGATGTTTCCGGCTATAACTCAAGAAGCCGAGATACAAGGAAAGAAGGCCACTTGTAAAACAGACAAGGGCTCTAGTAAGCCAAAGGAGACTCAGAAGTCTTGGGCAGATGCAGATGATTCAGATGATGATGAGTTTCTAAATCAGTTGTTAAGTGATCAACCGCCGCCATATGCCATGAATAATAACAGACTGAGTACTAGTGTGGGTCCTGAAGGTCCGACACAAAATCAGGGAAATATGAATACCGTACAGACAGACAATACAATTCCGATACAGAATGGTGTCAGTGTATCTACTGCACCAGGCACGCAGATACAGTTGCAGCCACCACCAATTCAGAGGCTCTTCCCTGATGTCCCAGTACTAGAGACAACTACGAACTTAATGGTGTCACCTGATCCGATATATACTAGATCAAAATTAGTTCAGATTGAGCCAACTCCACAACTGCTGCCCCAGCCGCAGCAACAGGAGGTTCCAAATTATATTTCGGTCGCAGGACCGCAATCAGCAGCTACAGCACCCATGATGAATCAAGATATGGGAATTAATGCTCCACAGTGTTTTGGAACTGGACAGACACCAGCTGCTATATCATTGCCAATTACTGTTGGTCCGCCAGTACCGCTGTATGCGCAAGCAAAGCCTAGTATGTGCGACCAAGGAGTAATGAATAAAGAGGCGATAATAGGAGGGTTCACCGGAAGCCCCCGAGGGATGACACAGGGAGAACAGGCAGCTGAAAGGTCTAGATCCTTGTTGGACTTCAGTCCGATCAGGGTTCCTTTAGAGACAATGAGGCAAGCAGGGTTAGGTACATTAACCCCACAGGTAATGAGTACAAATACCACAAAGACATCAATGATGCCGACTGGAAATGTCTCGTAGCAAGGTTTAACCACGCAACAATTAAACGAGTGATTAGACAAACTCAACACTCCACAGAATACTTCAGTGACTGCAGAGCGATCAGAGAGAGAGGAATACCTGAATTTCGTGAGACTGGGGGTGGAAGCTATAGAGTTGGTAGAATGAACTATGGGAGTGAACAGATTAGAGTCATACACTGAAGCAGAATTGAGGTTTCTGTGCCCCAAAATAACCAAAGAAGTGAGCAGGGTGCATCAGAGGTTGGCGAACGCAGCAGACAAATATGATATAGACTTAGACAATACTAAGCACTTGAAGAGGAGTTATAGGTTAGACTTTGAACCTAAAGATTTCGATCACATGAGATCTACTAGAATGAAGGCACACCTCAAATAGATATAGCAGAGTGCTCAAATTTGGTGAGCATTAGAGAAGTGGGTAGGCAGATGGGCAAAGAAGAGAGATAAAGAGAAAGGTGATTGCCTGGAACTGAAGTAGGCGAAAACTGCACCAGACACTGGAACAATAAAGATGTTACCAATGAGAGAAACAGCTGGAGGGGTTTTAGTCCATGTACCGTGGTCTAGAGGTGACATTCTGTCATTCACCAACGATTATCCCAGGTTGAGGGAAAACCCAATAGAGTGGTATCAGCAGACGGACAGGTTTGTGAAGCTTGTGAAATGTCTTTGGGAAGACTTGAATACATTGTTTGAGATTATAGTCCCAGCTGATTTATGGCTTGAGTGCAAGAGGGGTGTAGATTGGCCGACAGAGGAGCCGACAAGGGACCAGGTTACTGGAGCACCGTCTCCTGATGTGATGAGGTATTACCATAAGGTGATTGAGTTTTTGAAACAGAAGGTGTCGATGAAAGTCACTGATTGGCAGAAGATTGATCCAACGGCACAAGAAGGAAAGGAGTCGATTCATGCTTACTATGAGAGATTGTTAAAAGCATTCAAACACTATACTGGCACTGAGGTCATAGAACCAAAAGACATAAATCACCTTGTGTTCAGATTTGTTGAAGGGTTGAGGCCAGAGATCAACCAGATGATTAAGAATCATTTGATCTGTTAGCAAGCGAAGCCGATTGATGAGTGTAGGAAGTTGGCTCTGTATGTACTATTTCAAAGTAAGAAATAGCATGCACAGAGTCCAAGGGTTCCCTTTAGAGGTAAGATAGTAGCAAAAAGAGATAATTATAATGCTCTATTTTGTGGTAGTGTGGTCGAGCAGTAGGTTTATCAGAGGGTAGTGTTAAGCATTTGTTGTACACACAAAGGCAATAAATGAGGAACACACACTCAAAGACA
This sequence comes from Pleurodeles waltl, assembly GCF_031143425.1. Classification (NCBI taxonomy): domain Eukaryota; kingdom Metazoa; phylum Chordata; class Amphibia; order Caudata; family Salamandridae; genus Pleurodeles; species Pleurodeles waltl. The sequence continues at coordinate 1,619,336,668 of NC_090444.1, forward strand.
ATTCCAGGCCAGTAGCTTTTTATATAGAAAAATATATTTTCTTAGTTTATTTTAAGAACCACAGGTTATAGATTTACACACAATACTTTAAATGAAATGTATTTCACTCAGGTATCTTAGAAACTTTATATCAACACAATATCATGTACAGTTTTGATAAAAATGGCAATAAGCTATTTCAAAACTAGACACACTGCAATTTTCAACAGTTCCTGGGGGAGGTAAGTATTGGTTAGTTTTGCAGGTAAGTAAAACACCTATAGGGTTCAAAGTTGGGTCCAAGGTAGCCCACCGTTGGGGGTTCAGGGCAACCCCAAAGTTACCACACCAGCAGCTCAGGGCCGGTCAGGTGCAGAGGTCAAAGTGGTGCCCAAAACGCATAGGCTGGGTGCAGTGTGCAAACAGGTGTCGTGTTCGCAATAGATTTCAATGGGAGACCCAGGGGTCTCTTCAGCGATGCAGGCAGGCAAGGGAGGGGCTCCTCGGGGTAGCCACCACCTGGACAAGGGAGAGGGCCACCTGGGGGTCGCTTCTGCACTAGAGGTCGGATCCTTCAGGTCCTGGGGGCTTAGGGTGCAGGGTCTTTACCAGGCGTTGTATTCTTTGAAGCAGGCAGTCGCGGTCGGGGGAGCCTCTGGATTCCCTCTGCAGGCATCGCTGGGAGGGCTCAGGGGGGTCAACTCTGGCTACTCACAGGGTCGCAGTCGCTGGGGAGTCCTCCCTGTAGTGTTGGTTCTCCACAGGTTGAGCCGGGGGCGTCGGGTGCAGAGTGGAAAGTCTCACGCTTCCGTCGTGAAACATGTGGTCTTTAAAAGTTGCTTCTTTGTTGCAAAGTTGCAGTCTTTGTGGAACAGCGCCGCTGTCCTCTGGAGTTCTTGGTCCTTTTAGATGCAGGGTAGTCCCCTGAGGCTTCAGAGGTCGCTGGACCCTGGGGGACGCGTCGCTGTTGCAGTTTTTCTTGAAGTGGGGAGACAGGCCGGTAGGGCTGGGGCCAAAGCAGTCGGTGTCTCCGTCTTCTCTGCAGGGCTTCAGGTCAGCAGTCCTTCTTCGTCTTCAGGTTGCAGGAATCTATCTTGCTTGGTTCTGGGGGCACCTAAATACTCAATTTAGGGGTGTGTTTAGGTCTGGGGGTTAGTAGCCAATGGCTATTAGCCCTGAGGGTGGCTACACCCTCTTTGTGCCTCCTCCCTGAGGGAAGGGGGGAACATCCCTAATCCTATTGGGGGAATCCTCCATCGGCAAGATGGAGAATTTCTAAAAGTCAGAGTCACCTCAGCTCAGGACACCTCAGGGGTTGTCCTGACTGGCCAGTGACTCCTCCTTGTTTTTCTCATTATCTCCTCCGGCCTTGCCACCAAAAAGTGGGGCCGTGGCCAGAGGGGGCGGGCATCTCCACTAGCTGGGAGGCCCTGTGGCGCTGTAACAAAGAGGGTGAGCCTTTGAGGCTCACCGCCAGGTGTTACAGTTCCGGCAGGGGGAGGTGAGAAGTACCTCCACCCAGTACAGGCTTTGTTCCTGGCCACAGAGTGACAAAGGCACTATCCCCATGTGGCCAGCAACATGTCTGGTGTGTGGCAGGCTGGTAAAACTAGTCAGCCCACACTGGAAGTCAGATATGTTTTCAGGGGGCATCTCTAAGATGCCCTCTGGGTGTATTTCACAATAAAATGTACACTAGCATCAGTGTGCATTTATTGTGCTGAGAAGTTTAATACCAAACTTCCCAGTTTTCAGTGTAGCCATTATGGTGCTGTGGAGTTTGTGTTTGACAGACTCCCAGACCATATACTCTTATGGCTACCCTGCACTTACAATGACTAAGGTTTTGCTTAGACACTGTAGGGGCATAGTGCTCATGCACCTATGCCCTCACCTATGGTATAGTGCACCCTGCCTTAGGGCTGTAAGGCCTGCTAGAGGGGTGACTTATCTATGCCCTAGGCAGTGTGAGGTTGGCATGGCACCCTGAGGGGAGTGCCATGTCGACTTAGTCATTTTCTCCCCACCAGCACACACAAGCTGGCAAGCAGTGTGTCTGTGCTGAATGAGGGGTCCCCAGGGTGGCATAAGACCTGCTGCAGCCCTTAGGGACCTTCCCTGGCATAAGGGCCCTTGGTACCAGGGGTACCAGTTACAAGGGACTTACCTGGATGCCAGGGTGTGCCAATTGTGGAGACAAAGGTACAGGTTAGGGAAAGAACACTGGTGCTGGGGCCAGGTTAGCAGGCTTCAGCACACTTTCAAATCATAACTTGGCATCAGCAAAGGCAAAAAGTCAGGGGGGTAACCATGCCAAGGAGGCATTTCCTTACACAACCCCCCCCCCAAACGAAAGAGGATGAGACTAACCTTTCCCAAGAGAGTCTTCATTTTCTAAGTGGAAGAACCTGGAAAGGCCATCTGCATTGGCATGGGCAGTCCCAGGTCTGTGTTCCACTATAAAGTCCATTCCCTGTAGGGAGATGGACCACCTCAACAGTTTTGGATTTTCACCTTTCATTTGCATTAGCCATCTGAGAGGTCTGTGGTCAGTTTGAACTACAAAGTGAGTACCAAAGAGTTATGGTCTCAGCTTCTTCAGGGACCAAACCACAGTAAAAGCCTCCCTCTCAATCGCACTCCAACGCTGCTCCCTGGGGAGTAACCTCCTGCTAATGAAAGCAACAGGCTGGTCAAGGCCATCATCATTTGTTTGGGACAAAACTGCCCCTATCCCATGTTCAGAGGCATCAGTCTGCACAATGAACTGCTTGGAGTAATCTGGAGCTTTTAGAACTGGTGCTGTGCACATAGCTTGTTTCAGGGTGTCAAAGGCCTGTTGGCATTCTATAGTCCAGTTTACCTTTTTAGGCATTTTCTTGGAGGTAAGTTCTGTGAGGGGTGTCACTATTGATCGATATCCCTTCACAAACCTCCTGTAGTAGCCAGTCAAGCCAATGAATGCCCTGACTTGAGTCTGGGTTTTTGGGGCTACCCAGTCCAGAATAGTCTGGATCTTGGGTTGGAGTGGCTGCACTTGGCCTCCACCTACAAGGTGTCCCAAGTAAATCACAGTTCCCTGCCCTATCTGACATTTGGATGCCTTGATAGAGAGGCCTGCTGCTTGCAGGGCCTTCAAAACCTTCTTCAGGTGGACCAGGTGATCCTGCCAGCTGGAGCTAAAGATATCAATATCGTCAAGATAAGCTGCACTAAAGGACTCCAACCCAGCAAGGACTTGATTCACCAACCTTTGGAAGGTGGCAGGGGCATTCTTTAAGCAAAAGGGCATAACAGTAAACTGATAATGCCCATCAGGTGTGGAGAATGCTGTCTTTTCTTTTGCTCATGGTGCAATTTTGATTTGCCGGTACCCTGCTGTCAAGTCAAAGGTACTTAAGTATCTGGCAGCACCTAGTTTGTCAATTAATTCATCTGCCCTTGGAATGGGATGATCATCTGTCTTGGTGACATAATTAAGTCCTCTGTAGTCCACACAAAACCTAATCTCTCTCTTACCATCCTTGGTGTGAGGTTTGGGGACTAAGACCACTGGGCTAGCCCAGGGGCTGTCAGAGTGCTCAATGACTCCCAATTCCAGCATCTTGTGGACTTCCACCTTGATGCTTTCCTTCACTTGATCAGACTGTCTGAATATTTTGTTTTTGACAGGCATGCTGTCTCCTGTGTCCACATCATGCGTACACAGGTGTGTCTGACCAGGGGTGAGGGAAAAGAGCTCAGCAAACTGCTGTAAGACTTTCCTACAGTCAGATTGCTGTTGGCCAGAGAGGGTGTCTGAATAGATCACTCTATCTACTGAGCCATCTTTAGGGTCAGTGGAGAGGAGATCAGGGAGAGGTTCACTCTCAGCTTCCTGGTCCTCATCTGTCACCATCAACAGATTCACATCTGCCCTGTCATGAAAGAGTTTGAGGCGGTTCACATGGATCACCCTTTTGGGGGTCTTGCTAGTGCCTAGGTCTACCAGGTAGGTGACCTGACTCTTTCTCTCTAGCACTGGGTAAGGGCCACTCCATCTGTCCTGAAGTGCCCTGGGAGCCACAGGCTCCAGAACCCAGACTTTCTGCCCTGGCTGAAACTCAACCATAGCAGCCTTTTGGTCATAACACATCTTCTGGAGTTGTTGGCTGGCCTAAAGGTTTTTGTTTGCCTTTTCCATGTAATCTGCCATCCTGGAATGTAGGCCTAGTACATAGTCCACTATATATTGTTTAGGTTCATGAAGAGGTCTCTCCCAGCCTTCTTTTACAAGAGCTAGTGGTCCCCTGACAGGATGGCCAAACAGAAGTTCAAAGGGGGAAAACCCTACTCCCTTCTGAGGCACCTCTCTGTAGGCGAAAAGCAGACATGGCAAGAGGACATCCCATCTCCTTTTGAGTTTTTCAGGGAGCCCCATGATCATGCCGTTCAATGTCTTGTTAAATCTTTATACAAGACCATTGGTTTGTGGATGGTATGGTGTGGTGAATTTGTAAGTCACCCCACACTCATTCCACATGTGTTTCAGGTATGCTGACATGAAGTTTGTACCCCTGTCAGACACCACCTCCTTAGGAAATCCCACTCTGGTAAAGATACCAATGAGTGCTTTAGCTACTGCAGGAGCAATAGTGGACCTAAGGGGAATTGCTTCAGGGTACCTAGTGGCATGATCCACTACCACTAGGATATACTGGTTCCCTGAGGCTGTGGGATGTTCAAGTGGACCCACTATGTCCACACCCACTCATTCAAAGGGGACCTCCACCACTGAAAGTGGAATGAGGGGGGCCTTTGGGTGTCCCCCTGTCTTACCACTGACTTGACAGGTGGCACAGGAGACACAAAACTCCTTTACTTTCTGGGACGTGTTGGGCCAATAGAAATTGTTAACTAACCTTTCCCAAGTCTTGGTTTGTCCCAAATGCCCAGCAAGTGGAATATCATGAGCTAAGGTCAGAATGAACTTCCTAAACTCCTGAGGCACAACCACTCTCCTAGTGGCACCAGGTTTGGGATCTCTTGCCTCAGTGTAGAGGAGTCCATCTTCCCAATAGACTCTATGTGTTCCAGTGATTTTTCCTTTGGTCTCTTCATCAGCTTGCTGCCTAAGGCCTTCAAGAGAGGGACATGTTTCTTGTCCCTTATACAACTGTTCCCTTGTGGGTCCCCCTGGGCCTAAGAGTTCAACCTGATAAGGTTCCAACTCCATGGGCTCAGTTCCCTCAGAGGGCAGAACTTCTTCCTGGGAAGAGAGGTTCCCTTTCTTTTGTTGTGTTGAAGCTGGTTCCCCAGTCTTCTTTCCTTTCCTCTCGGAGGGTTGGGCCATTATTCCAGGCTCCAACACCACTTTTTCACCCTGAGCCTTGCACTGTGCCCTTGTCTTGACACACACCAGTTCAGGGATACCCAGCATGGCTGCATGGGTTTTGAGTTCTACCTCAGCCCATGCTGAGGACTCCAGGTCATTTCCAAGCAAACAGTCTACAGGGATATTTGAGGCGACCGCTACCTGTTTCAGACCATTGACCCCTCCCCACTCTAAAGTTACCATAGCCATGGGATGTACTTTAGTCTGATTGTCAGCGTTGGTGACTGGATACGTTTGTCCAGCCAGGTATTGACCTGGGAAACCAGTTTCTCTGTCACCATGGTGACACTGACACCTGTATCCCTCAGGCCTTCTACACTAGTCCCATTAATTAAGGGTTAATTAAAGGTTGCTGCCTGTATTTTTGCATATTAGGGGGCCAGGCAGCCAGTGTGGCTAAGTCCACCCCACCCACAGAAACGAATGTAGCTTCAGTGTGAACCCTGATTTGCTCTGGGTACACTGTTGATCCCACCTGGAGACTGGCTATTCCAGTGCTAACTGGAGTAGAGTTTGAATTGGAACCATTCTTGGGACAGGCCTTATCTCCAGTTTGGTGACCCTGCTGATTACAGCTACGACACCAGGCCTTTTAGGGATCAAAGTTTTTACCCTTGTACCCAAAATTGTGTTGTGAAGAAGCTTTGGACCCTCTCCTCCTGAGCAGGTTTTTGTGGCCCTGTAGAAGGCTCTTTACTTTTACCCTTGGATGTCTCAACACTCTTCCCCTGGGGAGTCTTTGTGACCCCTTTCTTTTGGTCACCCCCTGTGGAAGTCTTGGTTACCCTAGTCATGACCCAATGTTCCGCCTTCTTTCCCAATTCTTGGGGAGAAATTGGTCCTAGGTCTACCAGATGCTGATGCAGTTTATCATTGAAACAATTACTTAAAAGGTGTTCTTTCATAAACAGATTGTACAGCCCATCATAATCATTTACACCACTGCCATGAATCCATCCATCCAGTGTTTTGACTGAGAAGTCAACAAAATCAACCCAGGTCTGGCTCTAGGATTTGTGAGCCCCCCTGAACCTAATCCTGTACTCCTCAGTTGAGAATCCAAAGCCCTCAATCAGGGTAGCTTTCATGAGGTCATAGGACTCTGCATCTTTTCCAGAGAGTGTGAGGAGTCTATCCCTACATTTTCCATTGAACATTTCCCAAAGGAGAGCACCCCAGTGAGATTTGTTGACTTTTCTGGTTGCACAAGCCCTCTCAAAAACTGTGAACCATTTGGTGATGTCATCACCATCTTCATATTTAGTTACAATCCCTTTAGGGATTTTTAGCATGTCCGGAGAATCTCTGACCCTATTTAAATTGCTGCCACCATTGATGGGACCTAAGCCCATCTCTTGTCTTTCCCTTTCTATGGCTAGGATCTGTCTTTCCAAAGCCAATCTTTTGGCCAACCTGGCTAGCAGGAGGTCATCTTCATTGAGGCTGTCCTCAATGCTTCAGGAGTTGCTGGACTCTCCTATGAGAGAAGCAGCATCTCTGACTATCACATGTAGAGTCAGTGTTGGAGAAACCCTGGTCTCCCTATCTAGGACTGGAGGTGGGAGTTCCTCCAACTCACTAGTGTCCCCCTCTGTGAGGCCATCATCAGAGGGGTTGTTTTTAGCAAACTCTGCCAAGAGCTCAAGAAGCTGTACTTTGGTAGGGTTTGAACCAGTTTTTATCTTTTTGATTTTACAGAGAGACCTCAACTCTGACATACTAAGATGCAGGTAAGGGCTGAGGTTGAGTTCCATCACTATCTCTTCTGTAGTAGAAATTTTGTTTCTAAAAGTTGGAATACTTTTTAGGAATCTAAAACTATCTCTAGAACTTAATTCAAACCTATACAAAACTTTTAAACTCTAAAAGAAATGCTAACAGGGACTAACAAAAGGCCCTAGCAGGACTTTAAAAAATTTAGAAAAATAGCTCAAATTTCAAAAATCAGTTTCTAATGACAATTTTTTGAATTTAGTCATGTGATCAGGTATTGGCTGAGTAGTCGAGAAAATGCTAATTCTTGTACCCCACCGCTGATCCACCAATGTAGGAAGTTGGCACTTTATGTACTATTTCAAAGTAATAAATAGCATGCATAGATTCCAAGGGTTCCCTTTAGAGGTAAGATAGTGACAAAAAGAGATAATTCTAATGCTCTATTTTGTGGTAGTGTGGTCGAGCAGTAGGCTTATCAGAGGGTAGTGTTAAGCATTTGTTGTACACACACGTGCAATAAATGAGGAACACACACTCAAAGACAATTCCAGACCAATAGGTTTTTATATAGAAAAATATATTTTCTTAGTTTATTTTAAGAACCACAGGTTCAAGATTTACACACAATGGCTACTAGCCCTGAGGGTGGCTACACCCTCTGTGTGCCTCCTCCCTGAGGGGAGGGGGGCACATCCCTAATCCTATTGGGGGAATTCTCCATCTGCAAGATGGAGGATTTCTAAAAGTCAGAGTCACCTCAGCTCAGGACACCTTAGGGGTTGTCCTGACTGGCCAGTGACTCCTCCTTGTTTTTCTCATTATCTCCTCCGGCCTTGCTGCCAAAAAGTGGGGCCGTGGCCAGAGGGGGCGGGCATCTCCACTAGCTGGGATGCCCTGATGTTACAGTTCCTGCAGGGGGAGGTGAGAAGCACCTCCACTCAGTACAGGCTTTGTTCCTGGCCACAGAGTGACAAAGGCACTCTCCCCATGTGGCCAGCAATATGTCTGGTGTGTGGCAGGCTGGTAAAACTAGTCAGCCCACACTGGAAGTCGGGTATGTTTTCAGGGGGAATCTCTAAGATGCCCTCTGGGTGTATTTCACAATAAAATGTACACTGGCATCAGTGTGCATTTATTGTGCTGAGAAGTTTGATACCAAACTTCCCAGTTTTCAGTGTAGCCATTATGGTGCTGTGGAGTTCGTGTTTGACAGACTCCCAGACCATATACTCTTATGGCTACCCTGCACTTACAATGTCTAAGGTTTTGCTTAGACACTGTAGGGGCATAGTGCTCATGCACCAATGCCCTCTCCTATGGTATAGTGCACTCTGCCTTAGGGCTGTAAGGCCTGTTAGAGGGGTGACTTATCTATGCCATGGGCAGTATGAGGTTGGTATGGCACCCTGAGGGGAGTGCCATGTCGATTTAGTCATTTTCTCCCCACCAGCACACACAAGCTGGCAAGCAGTGTGTCTGTACTGAGTGAGGGGTCCCCAGGGTGGCATAAGGCATGCTGCAGGCCCTTAGAGACCTTCCCTGACATCCGGGCCCTTGGTTACAAGGGACTTACCTGTATGCCAGGGTGTGACAATTGTGGAGACAAAGGTACGGGTTTGGGAAAGAACACTGGTGCTGGGGCCTGGTTAGCAGGCCTCAGCGCACTTTCAAATCATACCTTGGCATCAGCAAAGGCAAAAAGTGAGGGGGTAACAATGCCAATGAGGCATTTCCTTACAATGATGTGTTGCAGTATGCGAAATACTGTAGTGATGAGATTGAGTTGAAACAGTAAAAGCTGAAGGAAAAGGTAATGGTGATGCAAATCAGAGCAGCTCAGGCAGGGATGCAGGGAAATGGAGTACAGCAGATGGTACAGCAGCAACCGCAAGGGAACGGGATGTTTCAGACACAACTGAGAGGCCGAGGTCGCGGAGGTTTCGTGAACCGCAGTCCAGATTTGAATACAGTTGTGATTCAAAATGATGTGCAAGGGATGAAAAAGGTGTTACCATGTCACGCGTGCGGGGGACACTGGAAGCAGGAATGCCCAATGATGGTGCAGGATGGTGTTCTTTGTCTGTCCTGACACAGGTCCATGGAGGTGCAAACCGTCCAGTAGCATATTTTTCAGCTACTTTGGACCCAATTGCAGCAGCCTTACCGGGTTGTTTGCGTGCAGTTGCAGCAGTTGGTCAAAGCCTCACTCAGTGTGAAGGGATAGTGATGGGCCATCTTTTAACAGTAATGGTCCCACATTCAGTCGAAATACTACTTACCCGAACAAAGACTCAGCATATGACGAATGCTGGCCTGACTAAGTATGAGACAATTATACTGGGGTCACCAAATGTATCTTTAAAGAGATGTACTGTGTTAAACCCGGCAACTTTGCTTCCTAATGAAAATGCAGATATTGACGATGCTGAGGAAGTAGAACATGATTGTCTTGAGGTAACAGATCTGTGCACCAAACCGAGGCCTGACATTAAAGACACCCAATTAGAAGAAAATGATTATATTATTTTTGTTGATGGTTCATGCCTGAGAGACTCGGTAGGAGTATTGAGAGCCGGATATGCCGTGTGTACAATCTCTGGTATCCTAGAAGCATCCTGGCTCGAAAGAGTATATTCTGCTCAAGTGGATGAATTGGTTGCTCTTTCTAGGGCTTGCCATGCCACCGAACATTTGAAAGTCACTATCTATACTGCCAGCAGATAAGGTTTTGGAATTGTCCATGATTTTGGCCAATTGTGGTCACACAGGGGTTTCCTGACCTCTTCTGGTTCTCCAGTGAAGAATGGTGAAAGAATCAAGGAGTTGTTGCACGCAATTCAGTTACCTCTTGAAATTGCCGTGGTGAAATGCAATGCTCATGTTAAGTCACAAGACTTTGTGTCAATGGGGAACGGATATGCAGATCAAGTTGCAAGGGTTTTTGCATTGAACTGTATATCGTTCCAAGATCAGTGGGAATTGTTAAAATTAATGTCAATTATGAAAAGTCGAAGGGACACGTGAGCATATAAAAGGACAATTTAAAATGTGAACAAGTGGCATAAAAGGACAAAATTTTGAGAGTCAAAGTAATTTTTTTAAAGTTCCAATCAACTCTGGGACCATAGATGACAGGAAATCTTCCACTTCATCAGATTTTAAAGTTGGAAAGGTATCGCCAAGAAGGACCAAGGAGCATTTGTGTTCCATAGCCTCAGCCAAGGCGGCATTCCGTGGTGACCCATAGATGAGTTAAGAGCCACATCCTCCAGGAAGGGCAACTCATAAGTAGCTTCCCGTAGCAAACACAACCTCAAAGCACATGTCTGGTAATGAGCCCTCAGCGAGAACATCAACAGATCAGTGTCTAATGAAAGCAAGAGTTGCGTAGAAAGACAGACTTCCATTGCACATTCGAAAGAGGCACCGAAACACGGGCTGCACAAAATGCAAAACCGGTCTGAATGACAGAGACCAGTCACACTGCAATTCCTGCTCCAGGAGTGTTGCTCCAAAATACTGCATCATGCGTTCACGATACAGCTGCGCTGATGGGAGCGCTTTCATTCCTCCTTGTTGCGGCGGGACAGCCATTGCACATAAAAAAAAGCAACAGCAAAATGCCAACAATTATAGCCAAAGTTATTGGAATCCCCTGAAAATACTGGAGAGAACTGAATGAATGGCTGATGGTATCAAAGCGAATATGGAAAAGAAGGTGTGAACGAAACTAGAACCAACAGCCTTAAAAAAGTTTGCTATGCCAGTTGTACTGGATGCATTAAATATCCGTCCCACGAGTTCACCGAAGTGTCTCAGAAAGTTTGTGCTTAAAAGGGACTGTATCTCTGCTGATGACCTTGCCACCTGAAGTGCGTAGGTCTCACGTGCATATGTAAGAGCCACATGTTTTTGAAACAATAAAGCCTTGAGTCTGCTCAACTTGTCAAAATTCACATTCGAAGTAGCAGTGTGAGGCCAAATGTCAGCTACCTCTTTTATCTTAGTGGGGGGGAAAGTAGGTTCCCACAGTATGTAATGATCTTAGAGACCGAAACAACATAAACTATTCTGGCACGCATCCCACAACAGTCTTCACCATTGAGGAGGACATAGCTGCAGTTTGAAAGCACCTGAAATGTAGGTCTAATCAAGGGGACCGGAACTCCCTTCAGATAACAAGCTAAATTTGCTGCAGATGAGTTACACGCCCCATGCAAGGACATCTGTTTACAAACCATCGAATGGCTGACTGAAGTCTTGCATTCACTACCGCTAAGAATGACTTCTTTCATGCCACTAAGACATTTGTACGAGAAGGGTAGCTCCCACACCTCATGGATGTAACTATCTCCCAGCCTTTCATATCTGCATACCGGAATGTGTTTTAAACAGGAGGTGAATTGAAGTGTAGAAATAGGCAGATTAATGACACAGTGTATTAGCCACTCAGCAGATGGTATTTCAGCCACAGTAAAAGGCAACTTTTCGAGTTTCTCGATGTTTAGCATGACGCTTCTTTCTTAGCCATTAGTTGTTGTTGTCGCATTAAATTAAAGGAAGAAAATATTACCCTTGCGCTGATATGTTTCCAGGGAACGCGACCTGCCTTCAGTGTTTGAGGTGTCCAACCCAACTGCATAACTGACCTTAGTTGATTCTGTCCATGGTGTAAGAAAGACACATCTGTTTGTATAATGTCTATAGCAGAGGAGACAATGTTATTTAAAGTGTATATCCGATCGGACAGGGTATTAATCCCATTATCCACAACAGCTAATGCCTTTTTTAGATGTTCCTGATCTAGTTGCCTCCATCTAGCAGCTGCTTCTTGTTGAGAAAGCTTCCAAATTTCATTATGTACTTTATAGAAAAAACGCTTTCTGCCGTGTTTTCTGGGGTGTAACAGAAAATCCTGTAAGTCACTATTATTAGACAGGAGACTGAGGTGTTCTCTAACTGCATCTAGTGAGGACGTTCTTAACCATTGCTGGCATAGTTTCCCTACACTGTATGTTGTAACTACACCCTCATGTTCGGATGATATATAACGAGGGTCCGGCCTATTAGTTCTAAAACCCCTGAGGAGTTGATAAGACGTTGGTGACACCCATTTGTATCTACTGGCCACAATAACCACCCGCCAGGAAGTGTCAGTGAAACATTAAATGTACCATTCTGGACCCATTCATCGAGCTGATCTTCAGTTGCATTTGTATATTTTTGCCATTTATCAAATTTAGCAGGAGCAGGTATACTGGGCGTGTTTACTTCTTTGATCTTTGCTAAGCCTAGACAACCTGTTTGTTGTACTGTTTCATTTAAGAATATAATTTGTCCAGATATTAGGCATGCTCTGAGTAAAGCTTCCTTCCCCCTTATTTGCCAATGTCTAGTTCCCCACACACTTTTTAAGTCAATCAACTTCAGCCAATATTCATACCCTTCTATAGTTAACCGGGAAACTAAGGATTCCGAATATATAAATGGCATATTTGTCAATAATATACGTATTTTTTCAGTAGGGGGCAATTTAAAATAATATGACTCAGCATTTTCAACATCATGCCCAGAAAAATATGTAAACTTTTCAGTATACGTTTTTGAACTCCCTTGTGGTGGAGTCAGACAATGCTCCCATTGTGTATAATTAAAAACAGTCTTGGGGCTGCTTGCTCTGTGTATGAAATGGTGCCCATAATAATTATAGCAAAACATATCACCATGATTTTCTTTAGATTGATAAACATCTTTGTTTTCAAATACAGTATAATACTGCAATTCAGTCAACATAGAATCAACTGTTGTCACATCCCCATCATCAGGAACAATGCCTGGTATTATTATATAATTCATGGAAAGTTTGAACACATATGGTATCTGAATAACCTCCGTGAGCCCGTATATATCAAATGTTACTTTATACCAAACAATCCCATCAGGAATTGGTATCGCAGAAATGTTCACAAAAGACAAGACTCTTCGGACCTTGTGTGATGAAAAATGTGTTTTTAGAACCTCATCCACCAATTCAACTGTTGCTCTTTCAGGAAGAAAATGACCATGTAATAACAAGAAAAACGTGATGACAAAACCAATCCAAAGTAGGAAAGCTAGTACAGTCAATGAAAGCCACCGATAGTTCCAAGGAAAAACAAAGTATGTTGTTTTAAGCCAGTTCATTAGCTTACGTGTTCTTGAAAGTTCAGGTGTTGAAGAGGCTAATGAGTCTGAGACGTCATCATTGATGTCAGCAAAATATCCAGAAGCAGTTTGTGCAAAAACTGGAGCTGTGTTCGTTGGTGTTTCTCGCGGTGGCACAGAATAAATAGCACCATCCATTTGTGTTGAAGCTGTATGGAATCGATCAACTATTTCTGTATTATTTGATGTTAGTGGAACCAATGCAAGATCATTTCCCATCATTGGCAGAGTGGCGCTGCGCTGCTTTAATCAACTCTGGTCTTATGTCTTTGTTGGGAATATCTTGCACGCCTACACCTGGTACCTTAACCTCAGCGTTCAGGCAGCCTCCCATTCAGTAGGAATATTTAGCAGGAAATGTTTTTGGATAGGGCGTACCATCAGCCGTTGCGGCTTGAACAGCCAGTGTATTTCCAGCCATGTGTATTCCAACGCGCTGGTGTCCAAGTGTGTGTTCAACATGGACATTTGGTAGCATTTCTTTTAGATCTGCTACTTTCCCCTACAGTAGTCTGTGTTTAATAGTGTTGCCTTTAGAATCTCTGAACCCATTGTGGCGCCAGTAATGCAGGTATTCATTGAAGGACTGGACACAATAGTACGAATCACAAACAATCAATGTCGGCTGTGAAGGATCCGTATGTTCCAGCACCATCAACAGAGTTTTGAGCTCTGCTAATTGTGCTGTGCAACCCCCTAGGCTTTGCGTGAATGTATGTAGGGGACAAAATTTACAACTGTGCAAGCAGCAGAATATTGGTGCTTTGTGCCAATTGCAGATTGTGCAGAGCCATCGGTGTACATGAATCTATGATATTGTTCAATAGGCAGTGTGTTTGCTGCAACTGGGTATTCTAGTTCATACTGCACAAATTATTGAGTTTGTAATTTTGGGTAAAAAATGTAGTCTACATCAGTGGCTGTCAAAGACGTGGCCCATTGAATCCAAAGTGGATGTAATGCTTTTGCATTTGTAACACTGACTTTTGTGACAGCCTCTAGAGCTGGGACTGGGGAAACAACAATTATGCCTTTGCCCTGGGCTAGAGGTCTTTATTTAATGACAGCCATCTGTACAGCAGTGAGAATGTTCTCAGTGGGAGCAAAGCATTGTTCTGCTGCTGAATACAAGTGTGATTTGTATGCAATCGGGACTGTCTCACCTTCATTAAATGTCACATAGGTGAAACCAATGGCACCAGCAATTAATTTGATTACCAAATGTGTTTTATTGTCCCTCGTGTGTAGATGTTTTTCTGCAAGCATATCTGTCTGCAGATCTCTGAGAATGCGTGTATGTTCAATTGTTCAAAATTTACTTGAAAAGTCAGGACGTATTAAGTCATATAAAGGTTTTATGCATGAAGCATAATCTGGAATGTAAATTCTGCCAAAATTTAGAAAATCCAATAGAGATTGGAGTCTTTTGATCGTGTTTGGAGGTTGTAGTTGTGTGTATTTTTCTAAGAATTGTGGTGCTAGGCTCTTTCCTTCACTTGACAGCTCATATCCCAGAAACAGGACGCTGAGGAAGGCAATTTTTGTTTTTTTAAAGTTGAATTTGTAGCCAAATTCAGCAAATTTGACAACAATGCGGGCTACCCATTTTAAATGTTGTAGTAATTCATCATCCGTCAGATAAATATTATCTACATAGGACAATGCCTCAGGGTCTATCTGGTGCAAAATTGAAGTGACACGAGCTGCAAACAGTCCTGGCTGTTCTTATACCTCAGAGGTAAACAACAAAACATTTTCTGGGAGCCTAGTGCACTGAAACTTGTTAAGTCTCTACTCTCAGGTGCTATTTTCTGGCAGAAAAAAACATTAGAAATGTCCAGCATTGTTTTGTATTTTTTACGCACTATGTTGTTCATTAGTGCTGTGCTATGTGAGTTTGGTATAACATATGTGCTTGTATGACTGTTTAAGTGTCTGAAGTCTAAGAATATTCTGTATGAATGATCCGTTTTGGCTACTGGGAATAAAGGATTATTCATTGGGGAGGCATGGGTTCAATTACGCCCTGGTACTCTAGTTCTGTGAGTATTTTGCTCACAGGTGCTTTTGCTTCATGTTTTATTGGGTACTGAGGTTGGGGTTGAGGTTCATTTTTAATGGGAATTACATGATAGAGGGATTCTTTATCCCATCCTACGTGATTGCGATATAACGCAGGTGCCTGTGCCAAACCCCAATCAATGGCATAGGATTCAGCGAGTCCCTCTGGAACAAGGGGTGAGAAAGAATGTTTAATAACATCTTCTCCATATGGGCAGGTACGGACAAAGTCAGGTGGCCAATCTTGTTCAGCCAACAAAACATCATATATGTTTACTACACGATCCCAAAACATTGCGTCTATTATACGTTCAATGTCTCCTTCTAACTATAACGTTACTTTATACACTCTATCAGGCGTGGAGACACACATGTCCGCTGTTTCTACTTGTAGAAAGTCATCAGTTGCTTTCACCTCCAGATGCTCTAGAAGACTCCGGCAAAATATTATGACCTCTGCTGCGCTGTCTAGTAGTGCTAGTGCCCACTTCCTGTTCTTCAAGAGGACCCTCTTCTTGAGTGGCATGTCGAACTGGGACTGCTGCCACTTTTTTCTTTTTGAATTGGGGTTTTTGTTGGACAGGTTTTTCTTCCTTTTTAACTGAAACCTCAGATGAGCGTTGTGATTCCTGTCTCGGTTTCACGTACTCTGTTCTTCGCTCGGATCACCCACCTCTCTCATTTCGTTTTTCCGATGAGTCCTGAAAAGAACGGGATTGGCGTGTATCAGTATATTGATATCTATCAGGCATTTTTACATTATCTCTATTTCTGAGATTATATCTATTCTGTGGGGTCTCCGTACGCAGAGATTCTCCCCTTTCTTTTTTAGGAGTCTGTTGTTTTTTATCCCAGCGTTTCTTATTACAATCAGGAGCTTGCTTCAAAAATCTTTATTAGATTTGCCTTGAAATTGTGGTTTAGTTGGTCTAGGCCCTAGGCTATCTCAACCAATACCAATAGGTCTCTGAGATAATCTTAGGCAGTTTGCGTTCCTGATCCTGTTGAGGAACATCACGGAGCCGCATGCGCACTACTAATGCGACTGCTTCCCCTTTAAGATTACTTAAGATAATTGAGGATACTGTGGCAAAATTGCCCATTAATGGCATTCCCAAATCCAGGGCCGGTGGCAGCCCCGTATTCATCTTGAATTTGTTTCAACACTTCCGGCAAAGTGGCAAGTGTACTGTGTGCGGTTGTATAGAGCGAGGCAAATACCGTGCCCCAGTTATTACAGTTATCTACTGTGGGAACAATCCCAAATGGCAAGCACATCATTAGAATTCTAAGTTGATTCTGAGGTGCCATATGGGGAAATTCTGCTTTCAGCGCATTTATTTTTTGTGCTAACCAAAACTGAGTTTCCTCTCGTTTGGAGGGTACTTTACCCATAATCAAATGTACAGTTGCAGGGTTTATACTTGGCGTCACTGCATGTGGTTGTGCTGAAGCAGCACGTGCTGGGTTTGTATTTAAAGTTTGCATTAAAAACTGTAGTAATTGTCTATATGTCGCTGTTAATTCAGTATATAAGCAATGAACCTCAGCTACTGCTAAAGTCGCAACTGCAGAGTGTGGTTTATAGGAGGCCAATAAAGGCCAGGTAGGACCATCATTACTTAGAGGACCTAACCTTACTGGTAAAATTGTGTGGGTTAGGGCTCCATCAAGCCAATTATTATGTTCTTGATAAGATAATGGTATTTCTAAATATGCATATGCCCTGCATTGTCCAGGTATGTTTTCAAGTGTATAGTGATGAAATGTGTTTGAAAATACAAAAGTTCTGTTCTATAAGCTGGATGGGCATCCACCACAAATGTGACTGGACTTCCCTGGGCCGTTAGGCCATTTGCTAATAAATGTGCAGTCAGAGGTTGTCTCATATTGCCTGCTATTGCTACCTGCTGCAGATTCGCCATGCTAGATAGAAAATATGTTCAGAAAAGGCACACCAAATAGGGTTCTTCCTTTTAGAGTTCAAGGTTGAACAACCTCCAGCACCAGATAGGATATCCTATGTAGCTGGGGCGGAAATCCTCTGTACCACGTACGTCTCCGTATACAGTACTGCGGTATCATTGTATATAATGAGACAGAGATACTCAGTAGGACCCTAAAATTAGCGCCTGACCAAACGTTTGCGTCGCCATGTTGCGTAGGCTGCCATTATTCTAATGAGTCTACTGGATTTTGAGTGGCAGAATCGCCCGCGGTGTGGGGAGACTAAGTCTGACCCATTGCAGGTGACACCTGTCACTCCAATCCGTGTTCTGCTCTGGCCAACTAGCAGTGTCTCATCCCTACCCAGGGGCAGGGGTGATTGGGCAGCCGAGCACATGACATAATTGGCTTCTCAGGGTAGCCGTAGTCACTCAGGTCTCATCCATTTCTCTCGGTTACCTTAGTCTCATATATAAAATGACAGACAGAGGCAGTAGATATTCCAATAATAATTTTAATAAAACAACTGCCTCTTAGATAGCAAAGAAGGAGCTGCAATAACCAGAACAACATAGCATGACAGTATTAATATTGTGACGAGAAGAGTGAAGCATAAAAATAACGCTATCATATTGTTACTACGGTCAATAGACTAACTCCTACCTAGGCTATGATAGAGCACAGTGTGTTAAGCTCTAATTCTGCCCTTCAGGTTCCCCTGGGAAGACATCATCCCACATACCTGAGCAAAGGCCTGTGGTCTGCATTAGCATCTGTAGCAAAGCATTCAGCAATCAGCATACAGTCGTGGTTCTCTGGCTGGAATCTCCCTCTAACATGTAAGGGAGAGGGAAGTGTTTTATAATAAAACAGCTGATGTTCTGAGAAAATGTCCCTACGTAAGGATGTCTGTTTTCTACGAATGTCGGAGACTAAAATTATACCACGTTCACCAGCAATGTACTGTGCTGTAGCCTTGAAAGAAGCACAGAGTGAGCAAGAATGCCTTATTTGAGAACAGAGTGCTGGCCTAGGCAAAAACAGTTATATAAACAGAAAATAAAACAAGACTGTAAAAGTGGCTATTGTAACAATAATGAAATACAGCTGATTAAAATATATCTAGGTTAGAGTGCACAGCGGCTTGGCCTAGTGTGTTAAAATAACGTGTATGGAACGAAAGCTAAAATGGCTACACAACATTACTTGCATATCCCTTAAAAGATGGCCCTATTTTGATCTGCATGTTATGCCATTCTACAATACACCATATTTATTTTATACTACCAAAAAATGCCACCCTAAAGTTGATGCTAAAGCAGAGTATTGTGCTTCTACACGAACATCCCACACATTATCTACAAGAACATCTGAAAATAGTGGTAACATCATATCATCAAAGAAGCCAACTGCAAATTAAGGTCACACTTTTTTTATTTTTTTTAAAACCTCTTTTTATTAAATAGTTGCTCAATTGCATTACAGTAGTAAAAAGAAGTGTACCGATAATAGTAATGGAGGTCAACAATTACAATATTGGAATAGTGCAAAAATAACTATATTTCCATTTCTAAGAAAATCCCGGCAGCCTATTGACTGCCTCACCAAAAGGACACACCCCACCCAGTAGAATCCAACAGCAATCAGTGCAGCAATCTCTCCCCTCTCTCATACCCTGGTAGCTGCCCCACCCACCCTACTACTTTTCCCATTTTTCAGGCAGCCTCTGCTGAGGTATATACTATATTCTGCTTGTTGACACCAGTCCAGGTCTGTCTCAAAGTCATCTACTTGAGTCTGAGAGGACACACCAAAGGTCCTTAGCCACTGTTACTGCAAGCACCAACCAGATTCTCTGGTATCTTGGCCAGGCCACCTCCCCAATGATATTAAGGAAGTGCCAAGCAGTATCCAGTAGGACGGCCAGAGCTCTTACCTACTCCATTTTCCTCACCACCCTTTCCCAGAAGTTCTGAATTACTGAGCATCCCCACAGGAGAAGGTCCCCTCCTGGCCATACCCTCTCGGGCACATAGGGGAGACTGTCCTCCCCACCTGATGTAAAAGTGTACTTGAATAATATGTCCTATGTATTATTTTTAATTGTACCAGACTGAAGCGTGCCCGTATTGCCACTTCTATGGGACTTTGTAGTGCTTCCATCCAATCCTCATCTTCATGGTCTCGCAGATCTCTTTCCCAAGAGTTCTGCAGGGCTACCAGAGGGTCACACATTCATTTCCCTTAAATTCGAGCTAGCTTCACCTGTAAGAGGGTTGATCAGCAGCCGATCCTCATGTGGGGTGGCGTAGGCAGCTGTTCTCCTTCTAATATATGGGTTTGCAAAGCTTGGCCTAACTGCAAGTGTTGGATGCATTGTGAATTACCTATTTCACACTCTTGTTGTAGGATATCGAAGGACACAAACACCTGCTTCCGGCCATACATCTCCCAAATGTTCAAAGCTGATCAGTGCCCATCATGTGAACCCTCCAAGACTTCCCACTTTATTCAGAAGGTCACTGTGCCAAAGTGGGGTCATTTATATGAACTTACCTTGCCAGCCCAAATATCTTGTGGCTGCCCTCCATGTCTCCACCACCGTCTGTGTGTGAATAGGTAGATTCATCCATGGTCTTCTGCGATAAAGAAGAGGAGCTAGTCTCCAGCATCCACGGCCACTCGGTAGGAAGCTCAGTCCTATCAGGAAACACCCAGCCATTAACTACCACAAATTGAGTAGCCCAGTACTGTTTGAGTATGTTACTCTGTTCCAGCTTTCGTAGAACCACTTTGGGGGGCCCCTATGCAAGAGCATTTGGCATATCTCATGGTCAGGTTTTTGAAAAAAAATCTTGATGGGACGTTCTAAAGCATGTTTTTCAGTATATGTAATAGCCAGGGCAGAGTTATCATTTTAAATAGAGCTGCACGGCCCATCAGGGACTGCGGGAGCGCCCTCCAATAGGGAACATCATGTCAGAACGGTTCGAATTGTGGAGTAAGATTCACATAAAAAAAATACCTGAGGATCCCCTGTGACATGTACGCCCAGAAATTTAAAACTGTGTAGAACCATCAGCACTGAGAACCTTGTCAGCAAAAATGGGGGTTTCCCTACAAAGGGATAGATCAGAGATTTCTCCCAATTAATACGGTGGCCTGAATGGTCACTAACAATTTGAAATATTTGGAGGACTCGATTAATGGACAGCTCTGGATTTGTGGTGTATATTAATACATCATCAGCATAGAGGGAGATCCTCTTGTCCCATTCTTGATTCTTGATTCACTTGGGTACCAAAACTGAAGGGATCTTTTTCAATTGCCAAGGTAAAAACCATGGGAAAGAGCAGGCATACCTACCACATGTCCTTCTGGAGGGCAAACATCCTGGAGAATGAACTGTTAACCTGCACTCGGGCTGGGAGGTCCACATGTAGGAGCTTAACCCAACAAATGAACTGGGGTCCAAAACCAAACCACTCCAGTGCTGCAAACAGATAGTTCAATTCAACAGTATCAAATGCCATTTTTGCATCTAATGACATCAGCATGGCCGGGGATCCAAAGGGGGCTTTGGTTAAATAAGCACTCCAAATAGATGCCAGAGGTTCAAATGCACCCCTTTATGTGGCATGAAACCTGACTGGTCTGGGTGGACAATTGCACTAATAACCATCCTCAGTCTAGTAGCCAAGGCTTTTGCTAGGACCTTAGGGGGTCATTACAACATTGGGGGTAAAAGCCGCTTACCGCCGTGCAGAAGACCGCCAACACACCACCGCGGCCACCGAATTCCGCCACAGCTATTATGACCCACATCTCGAAATCCGACAAAATTCAGACACCCACACAAGTCCGCCACACCAAAGGTCAGTGATAAACTGCCAAAAACAAAATCTCCACCGTCACGCCAACAGAAATACGCCCACACTATCACGACACACGAATCCACGCGCTCAAAATACACACACACATACAAAACACCGCCACATTGGACAATTCAAAATACACACACCTGATACACATACACACACCACACCCACACACCCAATACAATATAAAACACACACCCACATCACCCACAAACCCCTACTGCCAAAAATTCCGAAAGAAGGCCAGAGAGAGACACCACCATCCACAAACTAGCAGCCACAGGCACTCAACACCATCACCCACACAACTTCCACGCACAAAACACCACACACCACTGCATATCACCACACTTATCACCACACACACCACCCCACACATCACCCACACCACCCCATGGCATAGCAAAGACACCCCAGGTTCTCGGAGGAGGAGCTCAGGGTCATGGTGAAGGAAATCGTCTGGGTAGAGCCACAGCTATTCGGAGCACAGGTGCAGCACACCTCCATTGCTAGGAAGATGGAGCTATGGAGGAGAATAGTCGACAGGGTCAACTCAGTGGGACAGCACCCAAGAAGTCGGGACGACATCAGGAAGAGGTGGAACGACCTACGGGGGAAGGTGCGTTCCGTGGTCTCAAGACACCACCTGGCGGTACAGCGGACTGGCGGCGGACCCCCACCTCCTCTTCCACAACTAACAACATAGGAGGAGCAGGGCGTGGCCATTCTGCATCCTGAGGGCCTCGCAGGAGTCGGGGAGGAATGGTCTCTGGTAAGTCAAACCTTTAACTATCATATCCCCCACCCTACCTGCATGCTATCACAGACTTCCACCCTCGCTCCCTCCCCTATCACTCCAACTCCTCACAAATGTACTAATAACACAAACCACACATCCCAACACCAAGCCCTGCATGACACAACAAAGCATGGACACCCATCACTAAAGCATGCCCACTGCACATACCCATAACACCCCCCTCAACCATCATCACACAAGCCCCCACACAGGAATGCTAGCACTGGGGTACACGGTCACCCACCCATTGCACACCATGACACACACAGATGCAATAATCATGCTTTTACACCCCTGCAGGACCACTACCCAACATCACCAGACAGGAGGGTCCAGACATCTCCACCCCACCCACAGAAGAGGCCCACAGTGATGACAGCAGCTCTGTCCAGCTGGATCCAGATGACCAGCCCGGACCATCATGGGCCTCGGGACAGTCGGTTCCCCTCACACAGTGACAGTGGGCACACGGTCCAGGGGACGAAGGCACAGGAACACAGGGGAACTGGGAGGGCTGCCGTGCGACAGGGGGCGGACAGGCCAAGGGAACCCACTCTCCACGAGGCCCTCTCCTCCATCATGGGAGCACACCACCACTCCCAGGAGACGATGGCAACGGTCCTGGCCAAGTTTCAGGAGACCCAGCGCATGCAGGAGTAACAGTATTTGGGATTCAGGGAGGAACTCAGAACCATCAGCTCTGCCCTGGGCACCATCATAGGGGTGCTGAAGGAAATACTTAACACCAGGAGGGGCACTGTGGCACTACAAGGGGCCCCTGACACTAGCATGGATGATGAACTTCCCACCACCTCCGCCGGCGCTAGTGGACAGGAGGCACCGCCACAGGACCACCACACCAGCACCCCCCCCTGCAGACAGAGAACCACCCCGCAAGCGGTCCCTGACATCCAGGAACAAGACAGAGCACGATGCCAAGACCCCCGCCAAGAAATGAGACCACCCTGATTGTCAAACCACTGTCCCATTTTGTAACCCTGTCTATATTGGAACTGCCCCAGCTCCACTTCCTATGCCCATATGGGCAATGCACCTGTGAGACTAATAGACTGGACTCTGCCATGGACATTCTTCCACCATCCCCCCTCACCATTTTACAACCCCCTCCAACATTGAGCACTTCAATAAACACCCTTGAAGCACAAAACAATCTGGAGTCAGTCTGTGATTTATAAATTGTGTATTAGCAATGACAGTGACAAAATGCTTTTTCAAATGTAATGTCAACATACCTATGTCACACATCTCAAGTCCATGAGGAATCTAAGCAGATGACACACATTGGAAACCACACCTGTGAAACCGTAAGGGAAAATGACAACTCAGTGACCATACACTGGTTGAAATCGACAGACAGGATAGAGGTAGAAGTGTTAAAGTACTTGTAGTAGGCAGGAATGTTTTCTCACCTGTGTGTCACTGGAAATATTACTGGATGACTGAGTCCCTGTTGTCAATGTCTTCTTCCTCTGCTTCCTCCTCATCACTGTCCACAGGCTCCACAGCTGCCACAACACCGTCATCTGGACCATCCTCCTGCAGAAAAGGCACCTGTCGTCGCAAAGCCAAGTTGTGAAGCATACAGCAGGCCACGATGATCTGGCACACCTTCTTTGGTGAGTAGAATAGGGAACCACCTGTCATATGGAGGTACCTGAACCTGGCCTTCAGGAGGCCGAAGGTGCATTCGATCAAACTCCTAGACCGCCCATGGGCCTCATTGTAGCGTTCCTCTGCCCTGGTCCTGGGATTCCTCACTGGGGTCAGTAGCCATGACAGGTTGGGGTAACCAGAGTCCCCTAATAGCCACACCTGGTGCCTCTGGAGTTGACCCATCACATATGAGATGCTGCTATTCCGCAGGATGTAGGTGTCATGCACAGAGCCAGGGAACATAGCATTTACCTGGGAGATGTACTGGTCTGCCAAACATACCATCTGTACATTCATGGAATGATAACACTTCCGGTTCCTGTACACCTGTTCACTCCTGTGGGGAGGGGAACCAAAGCTACATGGGTCCCATTAATGGCACCTATGATTTTAGGGATATGTCCAAGGGCATAGAAGTCACCTTTCAGTGTAGGCAAGTCCTCCACCTGAGGGAAAACGATATAGCTCCGCATGTGTTTCAGAAGGGCAGACAACACTCTGGACAACACGTTGGAAAACATAGGCTGGGACATCCCTGATGCCATGGCCACTGTTGTTTGAAATGACCCACTTGCAAGGAAATGGAGCACTGATAGCACCTGCACTTGAGGGGGGATTCCTTTTGGATGGCGGATTGCTGACATCAGGTGTGGCTCCAACTGGGTACACAGTTCCTGGATTGTGGCACGGTCAAACCTGTAGGTGATGATCAAACTTTTTCCTCCATTGTCAACAGGTCCACCAGCGGTCGGTACACCGGAGGATGTCGCCATCTCCTCACATGTCCCAGCGGACGTTGCCTATGAAGGACAACAGCGACCACAGAGTCAAACAACTCAGATGTATGTACCCACAATCTACACAGAACACCATTCATACACAAAATGTGGCCTGTATATTTGTTGTGAGACAAGGCCTAGGTATGTGTGACACAGTTGGTAATTAGGCCATGTGGGCCCCTGAAATGGCGGCTGCCTGACCTCTAAACTGGGACAATGGGATGTTAGGTAACTGCGCTGGGGTTATACACCGTCGCGGTAGGCGGTCGAAGCCCGCGGCGCAATGCTGCATTGGTTAACATTGGACCCTATGGGTCCCAGGAGCCAATGACGATGTACGCCGGCGGTGATGGTACGCACCGCCGCGGATGTGACCGCCGCGGACGTGACCGCCATTTTCTAGCTGTTGAATCACTCGATACCTGATCTTCGACAGAAGAGGACCTACACTGCAAGTGCTTCTGTGACCTCGGTCTGGAAGAGACAATGGCTCGTGCGTCTGGGGAAAGGGCCCCTGCCTTCACTGCAGAGGAGTTGGAGAAGCTCGTTGATGGGGTCCACCCCAGTACACGCTACTCTACGGTCCTCCAGACCAACAGGTAAGTACACAGGGAGCATGTTGTATGGGCTTTGCCTGTGTGGAGAGGGCTGGTTGTAAGTAGGAAGAGGGCACAGTTCTGCGTGCATGAAGGACTGTGAATGCATGTGCCACGTGGCAAGGGTAGGGATGTGGGCCACTCACTTTGACTGTGCAGTTGATAATGACTTCTCTTCTTCCCCTGTACATGTCATGTAGGTCAGCGCCCACCAGAAGAAGGATATTTGGCGTGCCATCGCCAAGGACGTCCGGACCCTGGGGGTCCACCAAAGACGGAGCACCCACTGCCGTAAAAGATGGGAGGACATTCGCTGCTGGAGCAAGAAGACGGTGGAGGCTCAGCTGGGGATGGCCTCCCAACGTGGGAGGGGTGCCCGTCGAACCATGACCCCCCTGATGTTCCGAATCCTGGCGGTGGCCTACCCTGAGCTGGTTGGGCACTTGAGGGCATCACAGCAGACAAAAGGGGGTGAGTACACTATCATTCAGCGGACTTTGCGCGCAGTGAAGGTGTCTGGGTGGGGGAGGAGGGCTGTGGGTTTCCCTAGGCCAGGGCGAGTTCCGTAGGCTAGGCCCCTCCGTGAGGCAGGCCATGTGGAACCCCACCCCACCTCTGTAGAAGTACAGCTATTCATGCCCCTGTGTCATCGATGTGTGCAGATGTCGTCCATAGCCTTGTAGGCCATTTCCCACGAATTGCATCTGTAGAGCCCAACAGCGCGACGTAGTGCAGGGGGCTGCTGTGTCTGTATTGTCCGCCAACGGTAGCGGTAAGCCATGCACACAACCTGTCTTTCTTCTGTCCCCCCCCCCCTTTTTGTGGTCTCCCTGTTCTTGTGTGCATTAGCATCATCAGGCGGAGGTACAGTGGCACCGGAGCACGAGGGAGCTGCATTCCACATGGCCATGGAGGGCCACACTACGGACTCAGAATACACCAGTGGGACGGAGGGCGAGGGGAGCACCACGGCGGTCACATGATCTGCAACCAGCGACACCGACTCTTCCTCCGATGGGAGCTCCCTTTTGGTGGCGGCAAAATCTGTTCCCCCCACTTCTACAGGTACAGCCGCCACCCCCCCTACCAGCACCACCCTCCCAGCAGCCCCTCAGCCTTCAGCCCGTGCCCGCTCACCCAGGAGGGTGGGCCTCACCTTCGCCCCAGGCACCTCAGCCCCTGCCCCTGTCACCTCTGCTGCCCTCAGTGAGGAGGCCATTGACCTCCTCAGGTCCCTCACTGTTGGGCAGTCTACCATTTTGAATGCCATCCAGGGTGTAGAAAGGGAGTTGCAACACACAATTGCATTCCTGGAGGGCATTCATTCTGGTCAGGCTGCCCTTCATCGAACCCTTCAAACTCTGGCCTCCGCACTGATGGCAGCCATTGTCCCTGTGTCTAGCCTCCCCCCTCCAACTTCCTACACCAAGACCCAATCCCCTGTACCTCTGCCTATCCCAAGCACACCATCAGACCAGCCTGCACACACCTCACCACACAAGGGAAGCTCAGGCAAACATAAGCACCACACATCCCACAGGCACTCATGCAAGCATCACACACATACGGACACACCAACATCCACTGCCTCCACTGTGTCCCCCTCCTCCTCGTCTCCCTCCTCCCTCCCAGTGTCGTCTACACTCACACCTGCATGCACTACCACTACAGCCACTACGTCGCGCACCAGCACACCCACCAGCACACCCCGCTCACGTGCACTCACCACCCCCACTACCATTTCCTCGCCCCCTGTGTCCTCTCCCAGTGTGTCTGTGACGCCCCCTGTAGGAAAGTACCATCTTGCCTGGCATGTTACCCCCATTTTTCACTGTATATATGTTGTTTTAGTTGTATGTGTCACTGGGACCCTGGTAACCCAGGGCCCCAGTGCTCATAAATGTGCCTGAATGTGTTACCTGTGTAGTGACTAACTGTCTCACTGAGGCTCTGCTAATCAGAACCTCAGTGGTTATGCTCTCTCATTTCTTTCCAAATTGTCACTGACAGGCTAGTGACCATTTTTACCAATTTACATTGGCTTACTGGAACACCCTTATAATTCCCTAGTATATGGTACTGAGGTACCCAGGGTATTGGGGTTCCAGGAGATCCCTATGGGCTTCAGCATTTATTTTGCCACCCATAGGGAGCTCTGACAATTCTTACACAGGCCTGCCACTGCAGCCTGAGTGAAATAACGTCCACGTTATTTCACAGCCATTTTACACTGCACTTAAGTAACTTATAAGTCACCTATATGTCTAACCTTTACCTGGTAAAGGTTGGATGCAAAGTTACTTAGTGTGAGGGCACCCTGGCACTAGCCAAGGTGCCCCCACATTGTTCAGAGCCAATTCCCTGAACTTTGTGAGTGCAGGGACACCATTACACGTGTGCACTACATATAGGTCACTACCTATATGTAGCTTCACCATGGTAACTCCGAATATGGCCATGTAACATGTCTATGATCATGGAATTGCCCCCTCTATACCATCCTGGCATAGTTGGCACAATCCCATGATCCCAGTGGTCTGTAGCACAGACCCTGGTACTGCCAAACTGCCCTTCCTGGGGTTTCACTGCAGCTGCTGCTGCTGCCAACCCCTCAGACAGGCAGCTGCCCTCCTGGGGTCCAGCCAGGCCTGGCCCAGGATGGCAGAACAAAGAACTTCCTCTGAGAGAGGGTGTGACACCCTCTCCCTTTGGAAAATGGTGTGAAGGCAGGGGAGGAGTAGCCTCCCCCAGCCTCTGGAAATGCTTTGTTGGGCACAGATGTGCCCAATTCTGCATAAGCCAGTCTACACCGGTTCAGGGACCCCTTAGCCTCTGCTCTGGTGCGAAACTGGACAAAGGAAAGGGGAGTGACCACTCCCCTGACCTGCACCTCCCCTGGGAGGTGTCCAGAGCTCCTCCAGTGTGCTCCAGACCTCTGCCATCTTGGAAACAGAGGTGCTGCTGGCACACTGGACTGCTCTGAGTGGCCAGTGCCACCAGGTGACGTCAGAGACTCCTGCTGATAGGCTCCTTCAGGTGTTAGTTTCCTTTCCTCTCTCCTAGGTAGCCAAACCCTCTTTTCTGGCTATTTAGGGTCTCTGTCTCTGGGGAAACTTTAGATAACGAATGCAAGAGCTCATCTGAGTTCCTCTGCATCTCTCTCTTCACCTTCTGATAAGGAAACGACCGCTGACCGCGCTGGAAGCCTGCAAACCTGCAACATAGTAGCAAAGACGACTACTGCAACTCTGTAACGCTGATCCTGCCGCCTTCTCGACTGTTTTCCTGCTTGTGCATGCTGTGGGGGTAGCCTGCCTCCTCTCTGCACCAGAAGCTCCGAAGAAATCTCCCGTGGGTCGACGGAATCTTCCCCCTGCAACCGCAGGCACCAAAAAGCTGCATTACCGGTCCATTGGGTCTCCTCTCAGCACGACGAGCGAGGTCCCTCGAATCCAGCGACGCTGTCCAAGTGACCCCCACAGTCCAGTGACTCTTCAGCCCAAGTTTGGTGGAGGTAAGTCCTTGCCTCACCTCGCTGGGCTGCATTGCTGGGAACCGCGACTTTGCAGCTACTCCGGCCCCTGTGCACTTCCGGCGGAAATCCTTCGTGCACAGCCAAGCCTGGGTCCACGGCACTCTAACCTGCATTGCACGACTTTCTAAGTTGGTCTCCGGCGACGTGGGACTCCTTTGTGCAACTTTGGCTAACACTGTTTCACGCATCCTCGTAGTGCCTGTTTCTGGCACTTCTCCGGGTGCTACCTGCTTCAGTGAGAGCTCTTTGTCTTGCTCGACGTTCCCTCTCTCTTCAGGTCCAATTTGCGACCTCCTGGTCCCTCCTGAGCCCCAGCAGCGTCCAAAAACGCCAAACACACGATTTGCGTGTAGCAAGGCTTGTTGGCATCCTTCCTGCAGGAAATCACTTCTGCACGACTCTCCAAGGCGAGTGGGATCCGTCCACCAAAGGGGAAGTCTCTAGCCCTTTTCGTTCCTGCAGAAACCTTGGCTTCTTCTGTCCAGTCGAAGCTTCTTTGCACCCGCAGCTGGCATTTCCTGGGCATCTGCCCATCTCCGACTTGCTTGTGACTTTTGGACTTGGTCCCCTTGTTCCACAGGTACCCTAGATTGGAAATCCACAGTTGTTGCATTGCTGGTTTGTGTCTTTCCTGCATTATTCCTCTAACACGACTCTTTTGTCCTTAGGGGAACTTTAGTGCACTTTGCACTCACTTTTCAGGGTCTTGGGGAGGGTTATTTTTCTAACTCTCACTATTTTCTAATAGTCCCAGCGACCCTCTACAAGGTCACATAGGTTTGGGGTCCATTCGTGGTTCGCATTCCACTTTTGGAGTATATGGTTTGTGTTGCCCCTATCCCTATGTTTCCCCATTGCATCCTATTGTAACTATACATTGTTTGCACTGTTTTCTAAGACTATACTGCATATTTTTGCTATTGTGTATATATATCTTGTGTATATTTCCTATCCTCTCACTGAGGGTACACTCTAAGATACTTTGGCATATTGTCATAAAAATAAAGTACCTTTATTTTTAGTATAACTGTGCATTGTGTTTTCTTATGATATTGTGCATATGACACTAAGTGGTACTGTAGTAGCTTCACACGTCTCCTAGTTCAGCCTAAGCTGCTCTGCTAAGCTACCATTATCTATCAGCCTAAGCTGCTAGACACCCTATACACTAATAAGGGATAACTGGGCCTGGTGCAAGGTGCAAGTACCCCTTGGTACTCACTACAAGCCAGTCCAGCCTCCTACACCCCCTCCGAAGATACACAAACTCAGGCACACACCCACCCAACAGCCATCCACCTCACGACAGCCTCCAGCCCATGCACCTGCACCCAAATCCACAAAAGTTACACCTCCTGCAACCACCACCTCTTCCTCCACTCCCAAACCCCCTCCAGCTACCCGTCCCAGTGTCTCCCAAAAACTTTTCCTGTCCACCCTTAACCTATTTCTCCCCCCCGTCCAACTCATAGGTCCCGTACTAGCACCTCAGCCAAAAAATCTCCGGGACCAGTGATGCCTGTTGTTACAGGTATGTGGAGTGCACCGGCCACCAGGCCAGCCAGTGTGGCACGGAGCCACAGCACAGCCAGTCCCCCCGTGAAGCACCAGAAGTTGGACAGTGCCCGGCGGAAGAGGGGGAAGACTTCAGCCAGCCAAGCCGCTCACAGGGGTCCCGGGGGGAGTGTCCCAAGGTGGGGAAGGGGCAGAAGAAATCTACAAAGTCTGGGAGGAGCAGCACGGCAGAGAAGACCGCCATCATCCCCGCTGCCAAGGAGGTCTCCGCCAGCCTCATCGTCACTGCCCAGGAGGCCACCGCCAGAGTCACTGCCCAGGAGGCCACCGCCAGCCCCATCGTCACTGCCCAGGAGGCCACCGCCAGCCCCATCGTCACTGCCCAGGAGGCCTTCGCCAGCCCCATCGTCACTGCCCAGGAGGCCACCGCCAGAGTCACTTCCCAGGAGGCCTCCACCAGCCCCATCGTCACTGCCCAGGAGGCCACCGCCAGCCACAGCCCAACTGGCCAGGAGGGCCCCGCAAGCCACAGCCCAGCTGACCCATGAAGGACCGCCAGCCACAGCCCTGCTGGGCAATGAAGGACCGCCTTGGCAAGGACCGCTGAACAGGGCAAAGACCGCCATGGAAAGCACCGCTGAACAGGTCTGACACTGGCAACTCAAGCACCGCTGAACAGGCAAAGGACCGCTGAACAGGGCAAAGACCGCCATGGAAAGCACCGCTGAACAGGTCTGACACTGGCAACTCAAGCACCGCTGAACAGGCCAAGGACCGCTGAACAGGGCAAAGACCGCCATGGAAAGCACGGCTAGCCCATTTGCGGCAGGGCCAGTGACGCAACTGGGACCGTCACGGGGTGTGTGCTGCACTCTGGGCACCGGTCCCCCTCCAGAACCAGTGGAGAACAGCATCCACTCCGTCTGTCCTGCACAGGATGAAGCACTCTGGGCACCAGTCCCCCTCCAGAACCAGTGGAGAACAGCATCCACTCCGTCTGTCCTGCACAGGATGAAGCACTCTGGGCACCAGTCCCGAAGCACTCTGGGCACCA
This sequence comes from Pleurodeles waltl, assembly GCF_031143425.1. Classification (NCBI taxonomy): domain Eukaryota; kingdom Metazoa; phylum Chordata; class Amphibia; order Caudata; family Salamandridae; genus Pleurodeles; species Pleurodeles waltl. The sequence goes on from NC_090444.1 coordinate 1,619,367,779, forward strand.
GTCCCCCTCCAGAACCAGTGGAGAACAGCATCCACTCCGTCTGTCATGCACAGGAAGAAGCACTCTGGGCACCAGTCCCCCTCCAGAACCAGTGGAGACATGCATCCACTTGAGAGACTGTGGCTTTGCACTCCCCAGGGTTGAACAGTGGGCAACCCACCCACTGTATAGACTTGAGAGACTGTGGCTTTGCACTCCCCAGGATTGAACAGTGGGCAACCCACCCACTGTTGAGACTTGAGAGACTGTGGCTTTGCACTCCCCAGGATACATCAATGGGCATGGACCCCCCTCGTGGATCTGGCGTGGTGCACTCATCCGGCTGAGGTACCCCCCCTTCCCTTCGCCCTGCCGTGCCTGTTGTATTTCGATCTGATGCCCCTGCAGTGTTCTCTCAGTTTTGATCGGGTATCTTGTGTGGGCCTCGCCCATGCATTTTGGGCCCAGCGGTCCACGGACTATGAATGGTGCAATACCTGCACTACTAATCATGGTGTATATTTTGTTTATTTTGTATATATATATATATGTATATATTTGCTTACTGTATTTTGATATATTGCAATGGTTCAACTCATTTCCTTTTGTCTTTGCATTCTTCCGGTGGGCTTGGGGGGTGTTACTGTAATGTATAGATATGCATTGGTGTGTGTGTTGTAGTGGGTGAGGGTCGGGGTGGGGGTGGGGGTTGGATTTTGGAGTGTGTGTGTCCCTGTGTTTTTGCCTCCCCCCTCCCCTATGTCGTAGGTGCAGTACTCACCGTGGTCTTCGCCACCGGCGTTGATGATCCTCGTAGATGATCCTCGTAGAGGAGCAGGAAGACTAGCGCTGGCAGAATATGGATTTCCCTTTGAAATGGCTGTTTCCACCGTGTTTTTATCCGCGGTGAATCCGCCCCGGTAAAGGTGGCGGATTGATGGGTTGTGATACTGTGGGCGGTACATTGTCTTCCGCCTGTCTGTTGGCGGTGACCGCCGCGCTGTTTGTTTATACCGCCGTGGTGGTCAGAGTGTTAAAGTGGCTGTCTTTGTTGGCGGTTTCCGCCACGGTCATAATTTCAAATTTTTTACCGCCAGCCTGTTGGCGGTCTTACCGCCGCTTTAACACCGTCCGCCAGGGTTGTAATGACCACCTTAGTCTCAAAGTTAAGCAACTAGATAGATCTGTAGGACCCGCACTGGACCACAGATTTGTCTTTCTTAGGAATAACAACCACAGTGGTAGTGCAATGATTCTCTGGCAGTCTCCCCTCTCTCTTGGCTGCCTGGAAAATATTCAACAGGTATCCCCCAATGCTTTCAGCAATTGATTTATATAGTTCTACCAGGGGACAGGTTGGCCCCGGCACCTTCTCAGACTGTAACAACTGCACCACCCTTCTGATGTCCTCTACAGTTAGATACTGATCTAACATGGCCTTTTCCTCTTCAGCGATTGAAGGGAGGGCAATGTCCTTCAGACAGTCAGCTCAATCTTCATGCGACATGGATGTTGAGGAGGTGTACAGGTCCTCATAGTATGAGATGAACCTCTCCGCAATAGCCTCCCCTGTTGTCTGTTTGTCCCTGTTCTTGTTGATGATTTCTAACACCCAGTCTAGCTCCCTGTCCCATTTCTCTAACCATGCCAGTAGTATACTAGCTTTGTCCCAAGCATCACATAGGCGATGCAGGGTCACTAATGCATGAGCTTGTGCACTATCTACCATTAGTTCTCTTAATTTGTGCTGTTTCAACCACTGTTGATAATGTGGTGGTGGGGAGGCATCCTCCCCAGCCTCCAGGGGAGACTCCAACAGAGCACATTTTCACTCTAGAGACTCATTTTTCAGCTGTAACTCTTTATTCCAGCCCCCAATTAGGGACTGTGCATGACCCTGAATAACTGCCTTACAGGCCTTCCATAATTTGCTGACAGAGTCAACCATTCCCAGAAACTCACAAAAATAATGTTCCACACATTTAACAATACTATCTTTAAATGCCTTGTCCTTTAAATGCCAGAAATCAATCATGGGGGGCAGAACATAGCTCTGGACTGGACCATCCAGCATCACAGTCACTGGTCAGTGATCAGAGACTCCCCTTGCTACATGCATTGCTTCTCTAAAGCCTCCCACATTCACCGCCTGGATTAAAAAATAGTCATTGTACACCAGACTCCCATGTGCAGCAGACAAATGCATATAGTGGCACTCCCCCAGTGGTGCTCACACCAGATATTCACTAGTCTCATGGTGGTTGCAAAGTCCCTCAGTCCTATCAGCACCCGGGTCCATCATGTCATTCATATCTCCTCCCAGTACTAGCATCCCCAGTGGCAGCTTTTGGAGCACAGCCTCAACTGAGGCAAGCATTTGTGTGTGAAGGTGTGGTCCTGGTCAGTAGCACATATCTGCTATGGGTATCCACGCATTCCCTGCCAGAAACAAAGGGAATTGATTTCTTATGTAAATATCCACTCCCCTGCGGTTCTTGTAAAAGGATAAAGTTTGGGGCATGGAGACAAATATATTGGAATGTCAATTAGCATTTAATCTTGCTACCCAGACCATTGACATTCCACAACCAGATAGTTAGCCTACTCCTGTGTGGTGCCCCATGTTGTGTCAGAGTTAACATCATTTTATTTCCTATGCATTCAGACAAATCCACAGCTCACCTTCCTGTGCATTCCTATTAGATATCCTTGTCTCTGTCAACAATATAATCAACCATAACAAAACAAAACCATTGTTAAAACATCCCAAAATATTAAAAACCCATTTCTAACTGCCCACCACCCCAACCTGCCAGAGTGCCTGTTGCAAAATATCAGTATATAGTTTTAAAACCCTTTCGGTAAAGTAATCAGTATCAGTCCTGAGGGTTATTCGTAAGTATACCACTAAAGCACACAAAGTTCTAACCTTCCAACTTTATAGGCCCTATGGTCAGTACAGTCACAGCTGTGCCCACCTTACGAATCTCTCTCCTCCACAAAAGATGAGCACTGACAACCACCATCAGTGTCTTGTGCTTTGGCAGGGAGTCGCTTGGTAGCAAAAACATGGCAGTCATGGAGCCCTTGCTCCCTAGTCTCCTCAACCTGAGAGATGTGAGTTCTTTATAGTAGTGGCCTTTCTGGTGGCCACCTCCAGTACCCCTACCACTTCCTCCTCAAGCATTGCAAAGTACCATAATTTCCCTTTCACTATCACCTGCAGTCTAGCTGGGTACCGCATCATGTACTTGAGGTCTCATGCTCTTAGTTTTTTTTTCAATTCCTCAAAACTGTGCCTCTGTTTTTGCACCTGTTGGGTGAAGTCCAAGAAGAAATGGTATTTTCATACTTCAGATCCCCATGCGATCGAGCCGCCTGAAGTATTGCATCTCCGTAGTGATAGTTGGAAATCCGGGAGATAATCGTCCACAGGGGGCCCCCAGGTTTAGGTGGGGGGTCAGCACAAGATGGGCTCTCTCCTCCAAAAGGAATTTGTGCAGGTGCTTAAGCCAGAGAATGTTGACAACAAGGCCTTTTAACTAAAGAGCCACATTCTGACCTTCTTGTGATTTTAAAGAAAACTTAATCTACTGGTAGGACAGGACAGAATGTAGAGGACAGACTTACCTTTGGAAAAGAACATCATAAGTACATGGTATCATTTCAGATTCAATTGAAATGTCAGCCAAACTATATATGATTACTACATCTCCAACAGACATAATTTCAGAAATGACTGCTTGCACCAGTAGGTGACTCACACTATATCACCAATAGAATAAGTGAAGGAGTAGAGGAAGTTATCACGCCTAAGGAAATGACCCCACTAGAATTTAAACATGTTGAGGCAGAAACAAAAAAGGCAATTCCCCTACCATCTTCTGGTGAAATGGAGTCTACTACAGTGTGAAGAGGAGGCCTTAGATAGGTTAGAAGCTGACTATCAAGAAATAATAATACCCAGACCAATCTATGAAGACTTAAGTTGATACAAAACATGACTAGAAGGACAGTCATTAGACTTGTGTAAAAGCAGGTTAAGTTACATTCTACAATTCCTCCTATCACAGACTCACTAAAGGAATAGCTACAGCACATTCATTTATACATGATAGATATTTTCTGAGATCTAGGGCCAGATGTAGGAAAGGATTTGCAAGTCGCAAACGGCAAAAACTGCCGTTTGCGAGTTGCAAATCGCTTTTTCCTATGCAGAAATGCATTCTGCGAGTCGGGACCGACTCGCAAAATGCATTTCAGAATCGCAAATAGGAAGGGGTGTTCCCTTCCTATTTGCGATTCCTAGTGGTATGCAATACCATTTGCGACCGCATATGCGGTCGCAAATGGTGTCGCAGTTACCATCCACTTCAAGTGGATGGTAACCCACTCGCAAATTGGAAGGGGTCCCTATGGGACCCCTTCCTCTTTGTGAATGGACCCCAAATTATTTTTCAGGGCAGGTAGTGGTCCAAGGGACCACTACCTACCCTGAAAAAATACCAAAACTAAAGGTTTCGGATTTTTTTTAAGTGCAGCTCGTTTTCCTTTAAGGAAAACGGGTTACACTTAAAAAAAAAAAGAACTGCTTTATTTAAAAGCAGTCACGAACATGGAGGTCTGCTGACTACAGCAGGCCTCCATGTTTGCGAGTGCCCATAGTCGGTATGGGGCCGCAATTTGCGACCCACCTCATTAATATTAATGAGGTGGGTCATTGCGACCCCATACCGACTCCGTTCTGCATACCATTTTGCGAGTTGCAAATAGTGAGTTGCTTTGACTCGCTATTTGCTACTCGCAAAATGTTTCTTTGTTACATCTGGCCCCTAATACCCTTGCCGCGACCCACATGACAATATCAATACTCACTATCATTCGACAAGATGGTGGAAGGACACTTCAATGAAATCAGCCCTAAGAGCCCTAGAAAGGCAAGAAATGACACTGTCACAAAAGACACAGGGGGTCATTCTGACCCTGGCGGTCACCGACCTCCAGGGCCAACGACCGCGGAAGCACCGCCAACAGGCTGGCGGTGCTTCCTGGGCCATTCTGACCATGGCGGTAAAGCCACGGTCAGAAAAGGGGAACCGGCGGTTTCCTGCCGGTTTACCCCTGGCCCAGGGAATCCTCCATGGCGGCACTGCTTGCAGCGCCGCCATGGGGATTCCGACCCCCTTCCCGCCATCCCGTTCCTGGCGGTTTTTACCGCCAGGAACAGGATGGCGGGAACGGGTGTTGTGGGGCCCCTGGGGGCCCCATAATGATTTTCAGTGTCTGCAGAGCAGACACTGAAAATTGCAACGGATGCCACTGCACCCGTCGCACCCCAGCAACTCCGCCGGCTCCATTCGGAGCCGGCTTCATCGTTGCTGGGTCTTTCCCGCTGGGCGGGCGGGCGGCCTTTTGGCGGTCGCCCGCCCGCCCAGCGGGAAAGTCAGAATGACCGCCGCGGTCATTTGACCGCGGTGCGGTCTTTTGGCGGTCTCCGCCCGGCGGGCAGCGCCCGCCGCCCGCCGGGGTCGGAATGACCCCCACAATGTGCTGACAGGTAAGACATCATTCTATCTATCCTATCTACTATGTCCACCTCACCATCCTCTCTGAGGTGAACAACAAGAACAACACTACTTCTTGCCCTAGTGGGGGAGACTGCTCCAAAAGAAAGAATATTATATAAGGTAAATAACTTTACTGTTCCATTGAAAAATGTAAAAATAATTTGTGCGACATAATAAAATATTTATTGGAATATGATTGTAACAATGACTAATGTCAGTATTTTTTATTTAATAGACGAAGACCAATGCCTATCATCATTTTCTTGAAATAGATGTAATCTGTGAAAAGATATTCTTTTAAATTTAAAAATATTGTTAATTTAAAAAAATACTGTGAAACCATACCTTCAATTCTCATTTGTTTTCCAAATGAGGAAAAATACACAAGATGTTATACTTCATGAAGAGGTGTGTTTAACTATAATTGTTTTCTATAATATGCAGAAGCCATTGTCACATTTCTGAAATTCAACACACGATTGTCTATGGATATAAAAATTATATTTTAACTTTTAAGAAGCAGAAATCACACAATTGTTTTTAGTACTCCATAATTAATTTAACAGTTAGAAGATAAAAAAAAAAATCCTACCCAGTGATGTCTAGCTGTATTTTCTGGTGATACACTCTGATGTCCTTCAGAATACTACTACAGTTGGATCTCCTTTTTATTGTAGGCAAAATAATCACATATGAAATTTAGCACATCTGGGAAAGATTACACACAGACTTGAAAACATGCAATTATTTTTAAGGGCTATTTTCCACACATGTTAATTTAAGCATGCAATAAACAGCTTGTAGTTTTGCGAACAGCTTTACATGTGCATGTTCAATGATATGTGTAGTAATATCAATAATGCACTTCTCGTAATCAGGACCTAAGTTTAGTAGAGGCCCAGGAGAGTAGCCTGCTCATGGTGCAGCAGAGAGAGATACCAACTGGTCCTTTGTTGAGGAGAGAAGCAGAGGCTGGGTTTAAACTTGATGCTTTGGCACTTACAGAATCATGGTTTAATTCATCTTAATATCTGATGTCATGCTACCCTTAGGATAAACCTTCCTCCACCTCAAACAAAGCCCAATAAATGGTGGTTCTGTTACCCTTATTCATTGATGTCAATGGTGGGTTATGAGATGTATTACATATTGGTACTGTCCCTACTAATTTACGTGGTGCTGCCCTTGTGAAGTATAACATGTTCTCTGCTTTTACTGAGGTGATCACACCCTGACAAAGCCAGTAGCCCTTTCTTATTGGTAATGACACTCCCTAATATTATTATATTGTATATACGATAGGGGGGTGTTATGGTCCTAGTATTTAGAAACCACTGTGGGTGTAACATGCTCTGTGGTTGTCACTAATTTATTTCATTGTACATATTTATATATTAGTGTGAAGTATTTAGTAGTGTGTGTGTAATTAAGGGACTTTCTGTTTTTATATGACTAAACACTGACTGGAAAATACTTTATTGAGCGTTGTTATTGTGCACCCGTATGCTGGGGTTACTAGTCCATGTCACCTCCTCTGAGTAGGCCCTGGACTGCTCTGCTTTTCTACCCTGCTAGTCAAGTGCTACTATGGGGTACGTGCTTCCCAGTAAATAGACAAATGGGGGCTTATTACTTGTGATGGACTCACATTCTTCATAACTGATAACCCAATTTCTTACACCCACTCAATAAAAAACCTAATGCAGGAGAAAAAAATCAATACAATCAATACTGCAGCACCATAGCACCTAAGCTCTGCCAAACTATCAACTAATCCTTTGAGACCGCCACCTTCCCATCATACTGGAAACACGGTGTGATCAACACACTACTCAAGAAACCCACCACCAACCCAAAGGACCTGGAGAACTACAGACCCATCTCTCTGCTCCCTTTCCCAGCCAAAGTAATGGAAAAGGCTACAAATCAGGAACTCACCCAATTCCTCAAGACACACTAAGGCGGTCATTCTGACTGCCGCCCGCCATGCGGTCCCCGCCGAATGACCGCCCCGCGGTCAAAAGACCGCGGCGGCCATTCCAACTTTCCCGCTGGGCGACCGCCAAAAGGCCGCCCGCCGGCCCAGCGGGAAAGCCCCTGCAACGAGGAAGCCGGCTCCGAATGGAGCCGGCGGAGTTGCAGGGGTGCGACGGGTTCAGTGGCACCCGTCGTGATTTTCACTGTCTGCTAAGCAGACAGTGAAAATCTTTGTGGGGCCCTGTTAGGGGGCCCCACGACACCCGTTCCCACCATCCTGGTTCTGGCGGTGAAAACCGCCAGAAACAGGGTGGGGGAAGGGGGTCGGAATCAGCAAGCAGCGCCGCCATGGAGGATTCCCTGGGCCAGGGGAAAACCGGCGGGAAACCGACGGTTCCCCTTTTCTGACCGCGGCTTTACCGCCGCGGTCAGAATAGCCCTGGAAGCACCACCAGCCTGTTGGCGGTGCTTCCGCGGTCCCTGGCCCTGGCGGTCATGGACCGCCAGGGTCGGAATGACCCCCTAAATCCTATACCCATTCCAATCCAGATTCAGGAGCAACCACAGCACTGGCACCGCACTCTTAGCAGCCACCGATGACATACGCGCCATATTAGAGAATGGAGGCATGGCCACACTCATCCTCCTCGACCTCTACCCTGCAATCAACACCTTCTCCCTCTCCACCCTCTGTGCAAGACTCCACAATGCTGGCATCTGAGATGAAGCACTGGCATGGATGAGGTCCTTCCTCACTGGAAGAACACAGAGGGGCATATTTATACTCTGTTTGCGCCGGATTTGCGTCGTTTTTTTTTAACGCAAATCTGACGCAAAACTAACTCCATATTTATACTTTGGCGTTAGACCCGTCTAGCGCCAAAGATCTTGGAGTTTGCGTCATTTTTTAGAGTGGACACCTTCCTTGCGTTAATGATATGCAAGGTAGGCGTTCCCGTCTAAAAAATGACTCCGAGGCATGTGCGCCGTATTTACACTCCCGGGCAAAAATGAAGCCCGGGAGTGGGTGGGTCAAAAAAAATGACGTCCAGCCGCTTTAGCGTCATTTTTTAACGCCTGGTCAGGGCAGGCGTTAAGGGACCTGTGGGCTCGGAAGGAGCCCAGAGGTGCCCTCCCATCCCCCCAGGGACACCACCTGCCACCCTTGCCCACCCCAGGAGGACGCCCAAGGATGGAGGGACCCATCCCAGGGAACTTAAGGTAAGTTCAGGCAAGTATTTTTTTTTTGTTGTTGTTGTGGCATAGGGGGGCCTGATTTGTGCCCCCCTACATGCCACTATGCCCAATGACCATGCCCAGGGGACATAAGTCCCCTGGGCATGGCCATTGGGCATTGGGGCATGACGCACACCAGGCAGCTCCGCCGGCTAACGTCATTCCATAAATAAGGCGCCCGCATGGCGCTTTGGAATGGCGTTAGCCGGCGTTAAATTTTTTGACGCACAACTGCGTTGGTGCAGTTGTGCGCCAAAAAGTATAAATACGGCGCAGAGTGTCAGACTACCACTGTTCATGTCAGAACCCAAAGATACATCCTGCGGAGTGCCCTAAGGATGATCACTAAGCCTGACGCTTTTCAGCATCTACATGGTCATCAAACAATACAAGCTAAACGTAGGCCCTCATTTTGACATTGGCGGTAAATGCCGCTTACCGCCGCGGTGATGGCCTCCAACATACCGTTGCGGTGGCGAACATCCATTCACCATATTATGAAACACACACACCAAACTGAGAGAATACTGCCAGAAACACATATCTGCTAGCCAAAAGGTCAGTGTTAAAGTGTCGGTAGAAACATCCATACCGTTACACCAACAAAACAACGGCCACCACATTATGACCCGCGAATCACCATGGTGGACATTTAGTGGTGGTAAACCATTGGCGGTACCCACCAGCGCACTGAGAATGGCCACCCAAATACAAAACAACACAACATTGGCCAAAACAAAAATCACACACCTGACATTCATACACACACCACACACACCCTCCCACAGTACTATAAAACATACACTCCCATTATTTACAACCCTTTATCAACACCAAAAATTGCCACGAGACAGACACGAAAATCACAGAGACAACTACACACACACACACCACAAACACCCATTCATCTATCATGCACCCCACCACATTACTCAACACCCTCAGCACAACACACACCGCACAATATCCATGTCCCCACTAAGACACCCCCATTTCACAGATGAGGAGTTGCAGGTCATGGTGGAGGAAATAATCAGGGTAGAGCCACAGCTGTTTGGAATACAGGTACAGCAAATATCCATTGCCAGGAAGATGGAGCTATGGCAGAGGATTGTGGAAAGGGTAAATGCCATAGGACAGCATCCAAGAACAAGGGACGACATCACGAAGAGGTGGAATGACCTACAGGGGAAGGTACGTTCCGTGGCAGTGAGGCACCAGCTCACCATCCAGATGACCCTCACCTCTTGCCCCATAGCTCACAGCATGGGATGAGCAAGTCTTGGCAATCCTGCATCCTGAGGAACTCACTGGAGTAGCCGGAGGACTGGACACTGCTGAGTCAATATTAACTACTTATCACCCCCCCATACCTGCATGCCATCTCACCCCTTCACCCATCAATCCACTACATCCCACACAGTGCACCTACACATATGACTAACCCCAATGCCAAGCCATGCATGCCACACTAATGCATGTACTGCCCTCCCAGCCCTGCATGTACACTCATCACAAAACCATGCACAGCATGGAGAACTAATAATCACACAAAACATCACCATACACAAACAAGGGTGGCAGGGCAACAGCAACAATAGAGGGGAAGCTAGGGATGTACAATATGTCACAGACATGAAGCATAATACATCGTTTACGCACCCACAGAGGTGCCACGACTATCCATTCCCCCAACAGAAGATGCCCCCAGTGATGACAGAAATTCTCTACTTCAGGGTCTGGATGAACTACCTGGCCCATCAGGGACCACTGGTCAGTAGACCACCCCAGCCCACTCACAGTCCACTACAGAGCCTCCCCCATTAGTATTCAGCACCACAGCACCCACCTAACATCACCACACCTCTGTCCCCAGGACACGTCAATCAGCAGTGTGCCCACCTGTACAGGGACTACAGTCCACGCCTCACCCACAAGACAATCAGGGACCTGGGGTCAGTGGCAGTGGGCAAAACATTCAGGGGACACAGACACAGGGGAACAGGGACACTGGGAGGACAGCTGTGCACCAGGGGAGGACAGGCCCAGGGACTGACTCTCCAGGAGGCACTCACTAATGTCCTGGGGGCTTACCAACAATCCCAGGACAAGATGTGTCAGATCCTTATCAACCTGCAGGAGAACAAGCGGCTGCAGGAGGTACACCATCAGGAGATCAAGGAAGATTTGCAGGCCCTCAACACCACCATGGTCTCCATAGCAGGGGTGCTGGCAGATATGGCCAACATCATGAAGGAATGGACAGCACACCAGTGGGCCCCTACCACTAGCCAGTCTACTGACCAGCCCTCCACTTCTGCTGCAGCTAGTGGACAGGAGGCCCTGCTACAGGACCGACAGGCCACCACCCCTCCGATGTTCCCTGTGACCCAGGCAGAAGCCAGAGTCACTTGCCAAGACCAAGACCACCACCAGGAAATGAGACTCTCCTGATTGTCCCCCTTGTGTCCCACTCTGTCATCTTGTCCACTCTGAACTGCTTTTGCTCCCCTTCCAATGGCCCCTTGGACACTGGACCTTTGCTACAAACAGACTGGCCCAATGCCATGGACTTACCTCTACCATCACCCCATTCCATTGCACCTTATCGTCTATAATTTACAATACAATGAACACCCTTGAACAAAACATGAGTGATAGTGTTTTATGTTATGAAAATGTACAATTATGGAAACAGTCACATCTAGTGCAAATGATCTGAATACTGTGATAGCATACACATGAAGACCTGTAGCTGTCTATAGTCATCACATCAGTACACAGTTGTTATAACACCAACATCTGCAAAATTGGAAGGCATAAGTGACAGTCAGTTGAGATGCAAAGGAAGTGAATGCCATCCTGCTACAGCCACACAGAAAACATCAATAGTGAGAGGAATGGTCAGTTACACTGTCTCACCTGTGTGTCATTGGAAGTATTGACCTGTAACTGATGTTATGTTGTCCGCATCCTCATCATCTGCCCCCTCATCCTCACTGTGCTCAGGGTCCACTGCTGCCACAGGGGCATTTCCAGTCCTCTCCTCCTGCAGATAAGGTGACATGTCATCTGAGGGCCTGGTTGTGCAACATGCAGCATGCTACTACTATCTGGCAGACCTTCTCGGGTGAGTAGGACAGGGATCCACCTGTCAGATGGAGACATCTGAACCTGGCCTTCAGAAGACCTGAAGGTCCTTTCAATAATTATTCTGGTTCGCCGATGTGCATAATTATACTGATTCTCAGTCCCTGTCTTGGCATTCCTCCCAGGGGTCAGGTGCCACAATAGGTTTGGGTAGCTAGAGTCATGTGCAATGATTGAGGGACAAACATTACACAAAGGTATGGGGTTAACTCCTGAAGGCATACACTGACATACATTGGGTGGGACTCATGCTCACCTTTTAGCCACACCCTGTGCCTCTGTAGTTGTGCCATCACATTTGGGATGCTGCTATTCCTCAGGACAAAGGTGTCATGCACTGACCCAGGATATTTGGCAATGACGTGGGAGATGTACTGATCAGCCAGGCACACCATTTTCATATTGTATGAGTGAAAACTCTTCTGATTCCTGAACACCTGTTCATTGTGGCGGGAGGGGCAAAAACCATATGTGTTCCGTCAATTGCCCCAAATATATTAGGTATATGTCCCATTGCATAGAGTCCATCCTTCACAGTGGCCAAATCTTCCACCTAGGGGAAAGCAATGTAGCTGCACATGTATCTGACCAAGGCAGACAAAACTCTTGCCAGCACAATTGAGAACTTTGGCTGTGACATTCCTGCTGCCAAGCCCACTCTCACTTGGAAAGAACCAGTTGCCAGGAAATGGAGCACAGATAGAACTTGCACAAGAGGGGGGATCCCAGTGTGATAACGGATAGCTGATATCAGATCAAGCTCCAATTGAGCACATAGCTCTGTGTTTGTGGCCCTGTCCAGTCTATAGGTCAATATTATGTGCCTTTCCTCCAGTGTAGCCAGGCGCACAAGGGGTCTGTAGACACGGTCTTGTCTCCTCCTCCTATTCATCCACAGTGGTAGGTATCTAAGGGACACAAGAGTGAGTAGGGTTTCACAATTTAAACAATGGAACCGCCACCTCAGTGTACATTGAGCATTAATGTGTTGGCACTATGGGAATGGCAATGTATGTGCAAATCATAGCATGATGTAGTTCTCGACTATCTGAATGTTATCCACCACCATAAAATGGCGAACGCCTGTCCTATATGTAGGGACAGGTGGAAGTGAGGTAGCTTCGCTGACGTTGGGCGTCATGGCGGAAGGCAGTTTTGCAGCACCGTGCTATTCCTCATTGGCTAATATGGGGCTCTATGGAGTACAGTGGCCAATGGGGATCACCAACGGCGGTGACGGTGTACACCGTCACGGACATGACTGCCATTTTCTATCTATGACCTCACTTGATTCCTGACTTTCCACAGGACAACACCTACACTGTGTGTGCTGCTGTGACCTGTGTCTGGATCCTGCCATGGCCCGTGTGACCAGGGAAAGGGCCCCTGGCTTCACTTCGGAGGAGTTGGAGCGCGTGGTGGAAGGGATCCTACCCTAGTATGGACAGCTGTATTGGCCTCCAGATCAACAGGTGAGTACACCATGGGCACGATGCATGTGACATGGTTGCATGGAAATGTGTATGCAAGCATTGTGTCATTGGGAGGGTTGTATGTCTGGTGGTAGTGTACATGGTGGTCGACGGGTGATGTGTGCCAATGGAGATGGAAATGGGATTTGTGGGCCATATGTGTGACAGGCTGGATTGTATGTGTAATTGTGTCCTCCTGTCTGTGTTTCCTGTGCAGGTCAGTGCCCATCAGAAGAAGGAATTGTGGAGTGCCATGGCCAAGGATGTGCAGACCCTGGGTGTCTACGGCAGGGGGGAGGAAGCTGATTTCTATCTGGGTATGAAGAGGTGTTTGACCAAGAAGATTGTTCTGACCCCAGAGCAGTACAGAATTAAGTTCAGGGACACCCAGAAAATCGATACCCAGGATGGGTTGACTTTGTATACACCTCATATAAGGCACTAGAGGGCTTGATACATGGTAACAGAGTAAATACTTATGAGGGGTTATACAATTTGATCATAAGGGGGCATATATTTCCATTCATACCCAAGAGAGGTTATACCAGCATCTAGTGGACTCTAAGCTACCTATCCCCAGAAAACTGAGGGAAGCAGCTGATGAGTGGTTGAGAACCAGGGTGGTTGTCAAGTCCCAGGGAGGAGACTCCAAGAAAAAGGGGGGTCAGGTCCCCAAAAACCAAAGGAGGGAGGTGGTAAGCTCACCACAGAGACACCCTCTGTACCCCAGAACCCTAAGAAGGAGGGGAGTAACTCCCACTCCCACTCTGACAAGCAGAGGCAGGGAGACCCAGGGTTGAAAAAGCTCTTGGACACTAAGGCTTGCTTTGACTGTCAGCAGAAAGGTCACTTCAGAGGAGATGCAGCCTGTCCAAGGAAGGTGGTTAGCACTGGGCTGTCCAGTGTAGCCATGCAAGGGGACTCCTCAGATGATGAAGTCTGCAAAGCATTGGGCTGGGAGACATGACCAGATGGTAAGCTGGTCATCCCTGAGGGTCAGAGTAGGCACTGTCACCCCATTCAGGTGAATTGGATCCCTACCACTGGCCTGAGAGACATTGTGCTAGTCACACTATAGTGAGTGACCAGTTGGTGACCCCAGGCATGTATGTCCCAGGAAAGTCAGGATAGCCACAGGGGAGGTCACCTCCAAACCTGTAGCGATAGTGCCCCTAGAGAGGAAGGGTATCCTTCACTGGTTTAGGGTGGTAGTCATTGCTGACCTCGCCCTGGGTTATATCCTAGGCAATGACCTCCCAGAGGTGAGTCTGGTCCCAGATGTGGCAGTTGCCCAGGGCGCCCCCCCAACCCAAAGTCCTGGAGAGCTAGTACCTACATTTAGGAGACAGGGGTCCCCAAGAAAAGAGAAGAAGAAAAGGAAAGGTAGACCACTCTTAAAGAGGGTCCAAGGGAGCCAAAGGCCTTCTGCCCCAGTAGGGGGGTAGCCTAGAGTTGGCACTGGTGAGACCTCACCTGACCCCAAAGATGTCCTGAGTAGTCAGGCAGCTGTCCAGCTGCAGGGTGTTGCCCCTGCACTGACAGAAGGGAGAGTGGAAGGAGGGTGTCTGCCACCAAAGGTGGTAGACCCCCTATCTCAACAGCCAGAGGGGTGCCAGAACGCCCCTGTTGCCCCTAAAGGAGCTCATCCACCTGTCAGTGGAGAGCTTAGGGTGTGGTTCTGGGTGCTGACATCTGTCAGTAGCCTCTTCTGGGTGTTGGCCTGCATGGTAGCACTGCACTTGGCCTAGGAGGCAGACCATAGGGCCAAAAGCAAAGTAGGCCCCCTGACTCTGTTGGTCATAGTGAGGTTGCTCAATTGTTGGGTGACCTCTTTGGGTAAGCTAGGTGTTGCCCTTGCAAAGTTAGGGATAGGGGAGGTGGCCACCTCACTACCCAAGTTGGTAGGGAGAGAAGAGGAAGACCCCTCTAGAGAGAAGTTACAGTTTAAAGTGCGTCCTTCCACTGTTGGGATGGGTTCACTACCCAGAGGGAGTGACCATGACAGGAGGATGTAAGGCAGAGTAGACCTTGCCAGTTTTCTTCACTGTCTTCCTCGTCTGACAAGCCAGAAAGACTCTCCCAGGGTTGAGCTGAGTCTCCTGGGAGTGTGGGATTGGGGGGGGTGGCTTGTGTGAAACATCAGGGCTGATGGCAGAGGCCCCCTAACCTTTTGCCCCCATTTTTCACTTTTTGCTGCTGTTTTCACACATTAGGCTAATTATAATTGGCTATGTCAGCCTATTTATAATTCCCTAGTATATGCTAGGGCATGTAGGTTTAGGGACCCTAGCATAGATACTGCACCCAAAGGTGAACTGCAGAGGTGCCCAGGGACATTTTAAAGGCAAGCCTTCTTTGCTGGCTGCTTTTAAATTAAAGTTACACTCAAATTCAACTTTGGAATTAAAAGTACTTCCAAAGTCTTAAACTACCTTATTTTTACATATAAGTCACACCTAAGTTGTGCCCTATATGCTCCTAGGGCTGGGTGCCATGCAACTATAAGCAGGGACCTTATAAAAATAGTTTTATAAGTCCTGGTGCGGTAAAGCAGCCAAATTTGTTTTTCCCATTGTAGTGAATGGCCTCCATAGGCTAGAATGTGGAGACTTTGGTGGTCATTACAACATTGGCGGTAAAAGCCGCTTACCGCCGTGCAGAAGACCGCCAACATACCGCCGCAGAATTCCGCCACAGCTATTATGACCATGTGAAGGGCTAGAACCTGCGCGCCCGCACATAGCTTTCACTGGTGCTGACTTTGCCACTGCTGACCTGAAGCTTCCTGGTCCTGCTGCCGGTGATTGGTCGTTCGTTCCGCAGCGGCGGGACGCCAGTCAGTCAAAGGAACCTGTGTCAGCACTTTCGGGGTTGAGAGGCAAAAAGGAGAGAGATGAGGAGGAGAACTCGACGGTGAACCAGCAGCAGAGGAACCCTCTGGGTATCGGAAGAGTCACTGAGAGGCGATTCCAAGACGGCCCTGTAACAGGCGACCGGGAGGACACACTGCAGCATCCCGCCACGCTCCAGGAGAAGCGTGGCCATTCAGGTGCGTGGGACTACGTCCCTGAGCGACTGTAAATAAGTGAGAGAACGGAGTGGAGTGACGGGGAAACACGGGGATACGGGGAGTGGAAATAGACAAACACTGAGGAAACTGAAGGGCACGAGCACTGGGGAAATAGGAAGGGGAAAGAGGGAAAACACATGAGAAGGAGGGAGAAACACGAGAACTTACCAAAAGGCATAGTAGACTACCGTTACCTTTAAATGAGTCAGCCGAATCCCAAGCACAGAAATGACTGTATACTAGAGGAAAACAGAAAGATAAAAAAAAAACTATTAAGACTCAGAATAGAACAGAAACCACAGATACGTACGGGCTAAACTGAAACAAGAAGAGTAACTTAACAATGTCAGGAACGGAAAGATAGGAATCGTAGCGACATTGTATTAGAAACAATATAACATTAAAAGATCACTTACAGTTCTTATTCTTTTCTCTCCACATGCGCTTCCTGGGGGAAAGACCTGTGAACCAGAGAGAGAAAGAGAGAGACGAGTAAAGGAACTGTACCTCAAGAACACCCCATCAAATAAACCCAATTGCACAAAGACTGAAACAAACCTACCTGTATACCATATCATCAATAAAAATCCTTCGTTTTTATCCAATAACGCAGTCTGGAGTGGTTCCTCCATCCCCACACAGTGACAAGTGGTGTCAGAAGTGGGATTCAGTGGAAAAACGTCACCATGGAGGAAAAGACCACAATGACATAATCGCTCAGTTGGCCGAAGGACAACGGCATCTCCAGATAATGTGGGAACAACAAATGAAAGAAGCTAAAGAGGAACGAGAGGCACTGCAAACAGCTCTTAAGAGTCAGGCCACGATTATGGCCAATAATCAACTCGTACATGAGACTGCTTTGGGAAAAATTACCGATACCATCGCTCATACAAAGGTACACCCCACAGTACAGAGTAGTGTGTTGCAACGCTATCAGGACCAGGAAGACCCTGATTCGTTTTTCACCAATTTTGAGAGGGTGGCCAGCACTGCTAACTGGCCAGAGGATAAATGGGGTGAATACATCGTCCCCCTTCTCACCAGCCATTTACAAACAACATATCAAGCTGTTAATCCCAGTGGGACTCTTCCATAAAAAGGTCTTAAGAAAACAATTCTCGAAAGAGTAGGTTTGGACAGTGAGAGTTATCGCACTAAGTTTAGACATGTGAAGTTGCAACAACAAGAGAACCCCCGTACCTTGTATTATCGAGTCCAGCATGCAGCTGGGAGGTGGTTACTACCAACAGAGAACACAAGAGAAGCAATGTTTGACATTATAGTCCTGGAACAATACTTAGATGCTCTCCCACCTACCAACCGGAACTGGGTTTGGCAACATCCCAGTCTCACCAATGAAACAGCCATAGAACTGGCTTGTGCTTATCATAGAGGCTCGGACTTTAGGGCTAATGTAAGTAGGACCCCACCAACCCCGACCCGTCCGGCCATGCCTAGACTACATCTGCCACGGTCGGTAGGAAATGCTGGAACTGACCGAGCACAACCAGCATGTCCGGGTCCCTCTGGATACACCAGTCATGGACCCCAATGCTATAACTGTTCAGAATGGGGTCATATTGCCCGGCATTGCCCGCAAAAGAAAGAAACAGAAGAACCTATGGAGATAGGCCTGACAAAAGGAAAGGTATTTTGGGCTGGAGGAAAGCAACACAAATACACCCTCTCTCTACTCATCAATGAAGTAGAAAGGATAGCTCTAATTGATTCTGGATGTAGCCAGAGCGTGATCAGGGATGATTTAATATTACCAGGACAAATAGAAACTGAGACACAGGTGCTCATTACCTGCGTTCATGGGGATCAACGATTGTATACAGTTGTGACAATACAGTTGAAATGGAAAGAACAAACTGAAAACCTCAGGGTTGGGGTGCTTCCCAGCCTCAATGAGGATATAATCCTCGGGACAGATTATGTGGATTTTCCCTCCTTATTGGAGAAAGCAGGATAGGAGCACCTTCTGAGGGAATGGTGGAGGGATCCAGATGAGCCCAAACAAGTACGAATTGCCCTCAGCCGGAGACAGAAAAGAGAACAACAACGCTCTTATATGCCGAGCTGTCTAACTCACAAAGATTCCCTTAGTATGGGGAAGGTTTGCACAGTCACCGGAGATTTCCGACAGAATCAAAATGAGGATCCTACCTTAAAATACGCCTGGCAGCAGGCTGTGTCTGGAATAGCACCAGGGGTAGGTCCCCAATTCTTGGTTCGTAATAATCTCTTATACAGAAATCCCACACCCACCAGAGGAAATAACCTACAATTGGTAATACCTAAAAGCCACTGTCAACAGGTTTTGCAGCTGGCACATAGGGATAATGGGGAAGGTCATCAAGGAAGGGAGAAAACGGAAGAAGCGGTACTGAGACGATTTTATTGGCCCGGGGTTTATGGCGAGATACGCAAGAATTGTTCCGAGTGTACCAAATGCCAGTTATATAATCCTTCCCCACAAAAACCCGCTCCCCTCCAGCCACTTCCCATTATTGACATTCCTTTTACCCGGGTGGGAATGGACCATATCGGGCCCCTTACCCCCTCAAATCGGGGAAGACAGTATGGGGGTTATTCTAACTTTGGAGGAGTGTTAATCCGTCCCAAAAGTGACGGTAAAGTGACGGATATACCACCAGCCGTATTACGAGTTCCATAGGATATAATGGACTCGTAATACGGCTGGTGGTAAATCCGTCACTTTTCCGTCACTTTTGGGACGGATTAACACCTCCTCCAAAGTTAGAATAACCCCCTATGTATTAGTGTTGGTAGACTATGCTACCCGATATCCCGAGGCCATACCCCTTCCCAGTACCCACATGAAGGCTATCTCTCAGGCCATGATAGAGTTCTTTTCCAGGGTTGGTTTCCCGAAAGAGATCCTGACGGATCAAGGGACTCCTTTTATGTCCAAATTAATGGCAGAAGTATGTAGACTATTAGGGGTGAAACAAATCCGTACTTCGGTTTATCATCCGCAAACAGATGCGTTAGTAGAAAGATATAACAAAACCATTAAAACTTTACTAAAAAAAAGTATATCTGAAGCTGGGAAAGACTGGGAAAAGAAACTGCCATTGGTCTTATATGCTATTCGTACAAATGTTCAAGCTTCACTGGGCCATAGTCCTTTTGAAATGTTATTCGGACGACAGCCACGCACCCTGTTAGACATGTTAGCGGAACAGTGGGTGGATACAGAGGAGGAAGTAAAAGATCTCTTGTCCTACACCAGAGATTTAAGAGACAATCTACATACAGTATGGGAAGAAGCCCATACTGCCTTACAAGAAGCACAGGATAAGCAGAAACGAAGCTACGATACCCGGAGTGCTGTTCGCACCCTCTCAGTAGGAGATAAAGCTCTGGTCTTGCTCCCTAGCACGGACAACAAGCTATTGGCTAAATGGCAGGGACCATTCGAAGTGGTACCTCAGATCAACCCCACCACATATAAATTGGCCATTCCCCAAGGGAGTGGTAGGGAGCAGATATATCATATCAATTTACTAAAGAAATGGTTAGAACCCACAGGAGACAACTCTGTTCACTTTATCAACTCTGAGATCCCTGACGACTTCCCATATCCCAAGATCACTTCCCAGGATCGGTCCAACCAGGTAAACCCATGGATCAATCCTGACCTTATAACAGGGTATCACAATCAATTAACTCAGTTAGTACAGCATAATCAAGATGTCTTCTCTAGATATCCGGGGAGAACTACCATAGTCCAACACCCCATCCATTTGAAACAAAATACTGTCTCACGACAGCGGCCATACCGCATCCCTGAAGCAAAGCAAAAGATAATTGAAAGAGAGGTCCAAAATATGTTGACAGCAGGTGTCATAGAACCATCAACCAGTCCATGGTGCTCGCCAGTCGTATTGATACCCAAGCCCGATGGCAGCACACAGTTTTGTGTGGATTACAGAGGTGTTAACAACCTCACCTATTTTGACGCTTATCCTATGCCTAGAATAGACAAACTAATTGAGAGATTAGGCCAAGCCAAATACTTATCCACCTTAGATCTCAAGAAGGGTTATTGGCAGATACCCTTAAGAATGGACGATAAAGAAAAAACAGCATTTGCCACCTCTTCGGGGTTATATCACTTTACTGTCCTTCCTTTTGGCCTCCATGGTGCCCCCGCCACTTTCCGGAGGCTCATGGATGAAATCCTACGTCCCTTTCAGCAATATGCTGCTGCCTACCTCGATGACATTGTTGTATACAGTAAAACCTGGGAGGAGCACAAGGCACATCTAGGGCCCATATTGCATACTCTACGAAAGGCCAATTTAACTGCCAATCCTGACAAATGTAAACTCGGACAGACTAGTATCAAGTATCTGGGCTATATTGTGGGGAATGGTAGAATTAGTCCCCAAGTAGAAAAAGTAGAGGCCATTTCTAATATGGAATTTCCCAAGAGAAAGAAAGATATTAGGGCTTTCCTGGGTTTGATTGGCTATCATCGGCGATTTATCCCTCATTTCTCCACCATTGCAGAACCCCTGACTAATCTATTGAAGAATTCCTGTCCCAACACCCTTGGCTCCCCCCCATGCCTGCTGTACGTAGTTTTGAACAACTTAAGACCGCTCTCACTTCGGAACCCGTGCTGTGTTGCCCTGATTTCGATAAACCCTTAGTGTTATTGACTGATGCTTCTGACGTGGGACTTCGGGCAGTATTATCCCAACCACAGGCTGATGATTCCCTCCACCTTGTGTTGTACATCAGCAGAAAACTTCTACAGAGGGAATGTCATTATCCGACTATAGAGAAGGAATGTTTGGCCATTAAGTGGGCAATTGAATCTCTCAGGTACTACTTGTCGGGTAGAACTTTTACCCTGATCACTGATCAAGCGCCTCTCACATGGCTTGCCCATCATAAGAACACTAATGCCCGTGTTCTTCGTTGGTTCCTTTCCTTGCAGCCCTTCTCTTTTCGGATCCAACATCTGGCTGGAAAACACATAGTGACAGCGGATTTTCTTTCCCGTTATCCGGCTCTGGAGCGTCTCGACAGGCCGCTCCCTAGGGGGAGTGTATGTGACGGGCTAGAACCTGCGCGCCCGCACATAGCTATCACTGGTGCTGACTCTGCCACTGTTGACCCGAAGCTTCCTGGTCCTGCTGCCGGTGATTGGTCGTTCGTTCCGCAGCGGCGGGACGCCAGTCGGTCAAAGGAACCTGTGTTAGCACTTTTGGGGTTGAGAGGCAAAAAGGAGAGAGATGAGGAGGAAAACTCGACGATGAACCAGCAGCAGAGGTACCCTCTGGGTATCAGAAGAGTCACTGAGAGGCGATTCCAAGACGCCCCTGTTCCAGGTGACCGGAAGGACACACTGCAGCATCCCGCCACGCTCCAGGAGAAGCGTGGCCATTCAGGTGCGTGGGATTACGTCCCTGAGCGACTGTAAATAAGTGAGAGAACGGAGTGGAGTGATGGGGAAGCACGGGGATACGGGGAGTGTGAATAGACAAACACCAAGGAAACTGAAGGGCACGAGCACTGGGGAAATAGGAAGGGGAAAGAGGGAAAACACATGAGAAGGAGGGAAAAACACGAGAACTTACCAAAAGGCATAGTAGACTACCGTTACCTTTAAATGAGTCAGCCGAATCCCAAGCACAGAAACGACTGTATACTAGAGGAAAACAGAAAGATAAAAAAAAACGATTAAGACTCAGAATAGAACAGAAACCACAGATACGTACGGGCTAAACTGAAACAAGAAGAGTAACTTAACAATGTCAGGAACGGAAAGATAGGAATCGTAGCGACATTGTATTAGAAACAATATAACATTAAAAGATCACTTACAGTTCTTATTCTTTTCCCTCCACATGTGCTTCCCGGGGGAAAGACCTTTGAACCAGAGAGAGAAAGAGAGAGACGAGTAAAGGAACTGGACCTCAAGAACACCCCACCAAATAAACCCAATTGCACAAAGACTGAAACAAACCTACCTGTATACCATATCATCAATAAAAAGCCTTCGTTTTTATCCAATAACGCAGTCTGGAGTGGTTCCTCCATCCCCACACGGTGACAGACCCACAGCTCGAAATCCGACAAAATTCAGACACCCACACAAGTCCGCCACACCAGAGGTCAGTGATAAACTGGCGAAAACAAATCCGACACTGTCACGCCAACAGAAATACACCCACGCTATCACGACCCACGAATCCATGCGGCGGTCTCTCAACCGCGGTATTCCATTGGCGGTACACACCGCCGCGCTCAAAATACACACACTTCTACAAAACCCCGCCACATTGGACAATTCCAAATACACACACCTGATACACATACACACACCACTCCCACATACCCATTACAATATAAAACACACACCCACATCACCCACAAACCCCTACGACCAATATTACAGAGAGAAGGCCAGAGAGAGACACCACCATCCACAAACTAGCATCCACAGGCACTCAACACCATCACCCATACCACTTCCACGCACAAAAGACCACACACCACTACATATCACCACACTTATCACCACACACACCACCCCACACATCACCTATACCACCCCATGGCACGGCAAAGACACCCCAGGTTCTCGGAGGAGGAGCTCAGGGTCATGGTGGAGGAAATCGTCCGGGTAGAGCCACAGCTATTTGGAGCACAGGTGCAGCACACCTCCATTGCAAGGAAGATGGAGCTATGGCGAAGAATAGTCGACAGGGTCAACGCAGTGGGACAACACCCAAGAAATCGGGATGACATTCGGAATAGGTGGAATGACCTACTGGGGAAGGTGCGTTCTGTGGTCTCCAGACACCACCTGGCGGTTCAGCGGACTGGCGGCGGACCCCCACCTCCTCCCCCACAACTAACAACATGGGAGGAGCAGGTCTTGGCGATTCTGCTTCCTGAGGGCCTCGCAGGAGTAGCTGGAGGAATGGACTCTGGTAAGTCAAACCTTTAACTACCATATCCCCCGCCCTACCTGCATGCTATCACATCCCCCCACCCTCGACCCCTCCCCTATCACTCCAACTCCTCACAAATGTACCAATATCACAAACCACACATCCCAACACCAAGCCCTGCATGCAACATCAACGCATGGACACCCATCACTAAAGCATGCCCACTGCACATAACCTTTCCCCCCCCCTAAACCATCATCACACAAGCTCCCACACAGGAATGCAAGCACTGGGGTACACGGTCACCCACCCATTGCCCACCATGACACACACAGATGCAATAATTATGCTTTTACACCCCTGCAGGACCACTACCCAACGTCACCAGACAGGAGGATCCAGACATCTCCACCCCACCCACAGAAGAGGCCCACAGTGATGACAGCAGCTCTGTCCAACTGGATCTAGATGACCAGCCCGGACCATCGTGGGCCTCGGGACAGTCGGTTCCCCTCGCACAGGCACAGGCCACCACAGACCTTCCAACCTCTGGTAACACCAGCACAGCACCCACCAAGCGGGCCCATACCTCCTTCCCCAGGACACGTCAATCAGCTGTGTGTCCACCACTACAGGGAACCCAGGATAACCCACCACCCCAACAACAACAGCGACCTGGGGGCAGTGGCAGTGGGCACACGGTCCAGGGGACGGAGGCCCAGGAACACAGGGGAACTGGGAGGGCTGCTGTGTGACAGGGGGTGGACAGGCCAAGGGAACCCACTCTCCACGAGGCCCTCTCCTCCATCATGGGAGCATACCACGACTCCCAGGAGACGATGGCAACGGTCCTGGCAAAGTTTCAGGAGACCCAGCGCATGCAGGAGGAACAGTATTTGGGGTTCAGGGAGGAACTCAGAACCATCAGCTCCGCCCTGGGCACCATCGTAGGGGTGCTGAAGGAAATAATCAACACCAGGAGGGACACTGTGGCACTCCAAGTTCCCCTGACACTAGCATGGACGATGAACTGCCCACCACCTCCGCCGGCGCTAGTGGACAGGAGGCACCGCCACAGGACCACCACACCAGCACCCCCCGCAGATGGAGAACCACCCCGCAAGCGGTCCCTGAGATCCAGGAACAAGACAGAGCACAATGCCAAGACCCCCGCCAAGAAATGAGACCACCCTGATTGTCAACCCACTGTCCCACTTTGTCACCCTGTCCATATTGGAACTGCCCAGCTCCACTTCCTATGCCCATATGGGCAATGCACCCATGAGACAAATAGACTGGACTCTGCCATGGACACTCCTCCGTCATCACCCCTCACCATTTAACTTCCCCCTCCAATATTTTGTATGTAAATAAACACACCTAAAGCACCAAAAGATCTGGGCCCATATTTATACTTTTTTAGCGCCGCGTTTGCGTCATTTGCTGACGCAAAAGCGACGCAAACTTGCAAAATTCAATTGTATTTTGTAAGTTTGCGCCGCTTTTGCGTCAAAAAGCGGCGCAAATGCGGCGCAAAAAAAGTATAAATACGGGCTCTGGAGTCTGTCTGTGATTTTGAAATAGTGTATTTTCAATTACAGTGACAAAAATTCCAGGAAATAGGAATGTCAACGTACCTATGTCACACAGCTCTAGTCCATGAGGAAACTAAGCAGATGACACATGTTGGAACCCACACCTGTGAAACCGTAAGGGAAAGTGACTACTCAGTGACCATACACTGGATGAAATCGACAGACAGGATAAAGGTAGAACTGTAAAAGTACTTGTATTAGGCAGGAATGTATTCTCACCTGTGTGTCACTGGAAATATTGCTGGATGACTGAGTCCCTGTTGTCAATGTCTTCTTCCTCTGCTTCCTCCTCATCACTGTCCACAGGCTCCACAGCTGCCACAACACCGCCATCTGGACCATCTTCCTGCAGAAAAGCCACCTGTCGTCGCAAAGCCAAGTTGTGAAGCATAGAGCAGGCCACGATGATCTGACACACCTTCTATTGGTGAGTAGAATAGGGATCCACCTGTCATATGTAGGCACCTAAGTCTGGCCTTCAGGAGGCCGAAGGTGCGTTCGATCACCCTCCTAGTCCGCCCATGGGCCTCATTGTAGCGTTCCTCTGCCCTGGTCCTGGGATTCCTCACTGGGGTCAATAGCCATGACAGTTTGGGGTAACCACTATCACCTAATAGCCACACCCGGTGCCTCTATAGTTGACCCATCACATAAGGGATGCTGCTATTCCGCATGATGTAGGCGTCATGCACTGAGCCAGGGAACATGGCATTCACATGGGAGATGTACTGGTCTGCCAAACATACCATCTGTACATTCATCGAATGATAACTCTTCCGGTTCCTGTACACCTGTTCACTCCTGTGGGGGGGGACCAAAGCCACATGGGTCCCATCAATGGCACCTATGATGTTGGGGATATGTCCAATGGCATAGAAGTCACCTTTCACTGTAGGCAAGTCCTCCACCTGAGGGAAAACGATGTAGATCTGCATGTGTTTCAGCAGGGCAGACAACACTCTGGACAACACGTTGGAAAACATCGGCTGGGACATCCCTGATGCCATGGCCACTGTTGTTTGAAAAGACCCACTAGCAAGGAAATGGAGCACTGACAGCACCTGCACTTGAGGGGGGATTCCTGGGGGGTGGCGGATTGCTGACATCAGGTCTGGCTCCAACTGGGTACACAGTTCCTGGATTGTGGCACGGTCAAACCTGTAGGTGATGATCAAATTTCTTTCCTCCATTGTCGACAGGTCTCCCAGCGGTCAGTACACCGGAGGATTCCGCCATCTCCTCACATGTCACAGCGGACGGTGCCTAGGAAGGACAACAGCGAGCACAGAGTCAAACAACTCAGAGGTATGTACCCACAGTCTACACAGAACACCAATCATACACAAATTCTGGCCTGTAGGTGTGTTGAGAGTAGGCCTAGGTATGTGTGACGCAGTTGGTAATTAGGCCATGTGGGCCCCTGAAATAGCAGCTGCCTGACCTCTAAAGCGGAACAATGGGATGCGAGTTAACTGCGCTGGTGTTGTACACCGTCGCTGTAGGCGGTCGAAGACCTCGGCGCAATGCTGCCTTGGTTAACATTGAACCCTATGGGTCCCAGAAGCCAATGACAATGTACGCCAGCGGTGACGGTACGCACCCCCGCGGACGTGACCGCCATTTTCTAACTTTTTAATCACTCAATACCTGATCTTCGACAGGAGAGGACCTACACTGCAAGTGCTGATGTGACCTCGGTCTGGAACAGTCAATGGCTTGTGCGTCTGGGGAAAGGGCCCCTGCCTTCACTGCAGAGGAGTTGGAGAAGCTCGTCGACGGGGTCCTCCCCCAGTACACGCTACTCTACGGTCCTCCAGACCAACAGGTAAGTACACAGGGAGCATGTTGTATGGGCTATGCCTGTGTGGAGAGGGCTGGTTGTAAGAAGGAAGGGGGCAGAGTTCTGCGTGCATGAAAGACAGTGGGGGCATGTGCCACATGGCAAGGGTAGGGATGTGGGCCACTCACTTTGAAGGTGCAGTTGGTAATCACTTCTCTTCTTCTCCCTGTACATTTCATGTAGGTCAGCGCCCACCAGAAGAAGGATATTTGGCGTGCCATCGCCAAGGATGTCCAGACCCTGGGGTCCACCACAGATGGAGCACCCACTGCCGGAAGAGATGGGAGGACATTTGCAGCTGGAGCAAGAAGACAGCGGAGGCTCAGCTGGGGATGGCCTCCCAACGTGGGAGGGGTGCCCGTCGAACCATGACCCCCCTGATGTTCCAGATCCTGGCGGTGGCCTACCCTGAGATGGATGGGCGCTTGAGGGCATCACAGCAGACACAAGGGGGTGAGTACACTCTCATTCTGCTGACTTTGCGCGCAGTGAAGGTGTCTGGGTGGGGGAGGAGGGCTGTGGGTTTCCCTAGGCCAGGGCGAGTTCCGTAGGCTAGGCCCCTTCCTAAGGCATGGCCCTGTGGCACCCCACCCAACCTCTGTAGAGTGCCAAGTACAGCTATTCATGCCCATGTGTCATCTATGTGTGCAGATGTCATCCATAGCCTTGTAGGCCATTTCCCAGAAATTGAACAGTGGAGCCCAAGAGCGCGGCGTAGTGCAGGGGGCATCTGTGTCTGTCTTGTCCGCCAACGGTAGCGGTAAGCCATGCACTCAACCTGTCTTTCTTCAGTTCCCCCCCTTTTTTGCGGTCTCCCTGTTTTTGTGTGCATTAGCATCATCAGGCTGAGGTACAGTGGCACCGGAGCACGAGGGAGCTGCATCCCACATGGGCATGGAGGCCCACACTACGGACTCTGAATACACCAGTGGGACGGAGGGCGAGGGGAGCACCACGGCGGTCACAGGATCTGCAACCAGCGACACGGACTCATCCTCCGATGGGAGCTCCCTTGTGGTGGCGGCAACATCTGTGCCCCCCACTTCAACAGGTACAGCCGCCCCCCCCTACCAGCACCGCCCTCCCAGAAGCCCCTCAGCCTTTGCCCTGTGCCTGCTCACCCAGGGTGGGCATCACCTTCGCCCCAGGCACCTCAGCCTCTGCCCCTGTCACCTCTGCTGCCCTCAGTGAGAAGGCCATTGACCTCCTCAGGTCCCTCACTGTTGGGCAGCCTACCATTTTGAATGCCATCCAGGGTGTAGAAAGGGAGTTACAACACACAAATGCATTCCTGGAGGGCATTCATTCTGGTCAGGCTGCCCTTCATCGAACCGTTCAAACTCTGACCTCAGCACTGATGGCAGCCATTGTCCCTGTGTCTAGCCTCCCCCTCCAACTTCCTCCACCCAGACCCAATCCCCTGTACCTCTGCCTATCCCAAGCACACCATCAGACCAGCCTGCACACACCTCACCACACAAAGGAAGCTCAGGCAAACATAAGCACCACACATCCCACAGGCACTCACGCAAGCATCACACACATACAGACGCAGCAACATCCACTGCCTCCACTGTGTCCCCCTTCTCGTTGTCTCCCTCCTCCCTCCCTGTCTCGTCTACACTCACACCTGCCTGCACTACCACTACAGCCACTACGTCCCGCACCAGCACACCAACCACCACACCCCGCTCACGTGCACTCACCACCCCCACTACCATTTACACGTCCCCTGTGTCCTCTCCCAGTGTGTCTGTGACACCCCCTCCGAAGATACACAAACGCAGGCACACACCCTCCCAACATCCATCCACCTCACGACAGCCTCCAGCGCTTGCACCTGCACCCAAATCCACAAAAGTTACACCTCCTACAACCACCACCTCTTCCTCCACTCCCAAACCCCCTCCAGCTACCCGTCCCAGTGTGTCCAAACAACTTTTCCTGTCCCCCCTTAACCTATTTCCCACCACCCCCCGTCCAACTCATAGGTCCCGTACTAGCACCTCAGCCAAAAAATCTCCGGGACCAGTGGTGCCTGTTGTCACAGGTATGTGGAGTGCACCGGCCACCAGGCCAGCCAGTCTGTCACGGAGCCACAGCACAGCCAGTCCCCCCCGTGAAGCACCAGAAGTTGGCCAGTGCCCGGCGGGAGAGGGGGAAGACTCCAGCCAGCCAAGCCGCTCACAGGGGTCCCGGGGGGAGTGTGGACTCAGCTGTGACTCCTCCCAAGGTGGGGAAGGGGCAGAAGAAACCTGCAAAGTCTGGGAGGAACAGCAGGGCGGAGAAGACTGCCATCATCCCCGCTGGCCAGGAGGGCCCCGCCAGCCCCATAGTCGCTGCCCAGGAGGCCACCACCAGCCCCATCGTCGCTGTCCAGGATGCCACCGCCAGCCCCCATCGTCGCTGCCCAGGAGGACCCCGCAAGCCACAGCCCAGCTGCCCAGGAGGGCCCTGCAAGCCACAGCCCAGCTGCCTAGGAGGGCCCCGCAATCCACAGCCCAGCTGCCCAGGAGGGCCCCGCAAGCCACAGCCCAGCTGCCTAGGAGGGCCCTGCAATCCACAGCCCAGCTGCCCAGGAGGGCCCTGCAAGCCACAGCCCAGCTGCCCAGGAGGGCCCCGCAAGCCAAAGCCCAGCTGCTCAGGAGGGCCCCGCAAGCCACAACCCATCTGACCCATGAAGGACCGCCAGCCACAGCCCAGCTGGGCAATGACGGACCGCCATGGCAAGGACCGCTGAACAGGGCAAGCACCGCTAAACAGAGCAAGGACCGCCGAACAGGGCAAAGACCGCCATGGCAAGGACCGCTGAACAGGTCAGAGACCGCCAACTCAAGCACCGCTGAACAGGGCAAAGACCGCCATGGCAAGCACCGCTGAACAGGGCAAAAACCTCCAAGTCAAGCACCGCTGAACAGGGCAAAGACCGCCATGGCAAGCACCGCTGAACAGGGCAAAGACCTCCAAGTCAAGCACCGCTGAACAGGGCAAGCACCGCTGAACAGGGCAAAGACCGCCATGGCAAGCACTGCTGAACAGGGCAAAGACCGCCATGGCAAGCACCGCTGAACAGGGCAAGCACCGCTGAACAGGGCAAGGACCGCTGACCAGGGCAAAGACCGGCATGGCAAGCACCGCTGAACAGGGCAAGGACCGCTGAACAGGTCAGAGACCGCCAACTCAAGCACCGCTAGCCCATTAGCGGCAGGGGCAGTGACGCAACTGGGACCGTCACAGGGTGAGTGCTGCACTCTGGGCATTAGTCCCTCTCCAGAACCAGTGGAGAACAGCATCCACTCCGTCTGTCCTTGGCAGAATAAAGCACTCTGGGAACCAGTCCCCCTCCAGAACCAGTGGAGAACAGCATCCACTCCGTCTGTCCTTGGCAGGATGAAGCACTCTGGGCACCAGAACCAGTGGAGAAATGCATCCACTTGAGAGACTGTGGCTTTGCACTCCCCAGGATGGTACAGTGGGCAACCCACCCAATGTAGAGACTTGAGAGACTGTGGCTTTGCACTCCCCAGGATGGTACAGTGGGCAACCCACCCACTGTAGATACTTGAGAGACTGTGGCTTTGCACTCCCCAGGATGGTACAGTGGGCAACCCACCCATTGTAGAGACTTGAGAGACTGTGGCTTTGCACTCCCCAGGATGGTACAGTGGGCAACCCACCCACTGTAGAGACTTGAGAGACTGTGGCATGCACTCCCCAGGATACATCAATGGGCATGGTGCCCCCTCGTGGATCTGGCGTGGTGCACTCATCTGGCTGAGGTGCCCCCCGTTCCCTTCCCCCTGAGGTGCCTGTTGTATTTCTATCTGATGCCCCTGCAGTGTTCTCTCCGTCATGTTCGGGTATCTTGTGTGGGCCTCGCCCATGCATTTTGGGCCCAGTGGTCCACGGACTATGAATGGTGCAAAACCTGGACTACTAATCGTGGTGTATATTTTGTTTATAGTGTATATATATATATATTTTTGCTTACTGATTTTTGATATATTACAATAGTTACACTCATTTCCTTTTGTCTTTGCATTCTTCCGGGGGGGTTGGGTGATGTTACTGTAATGTATAGATATGCATTGGTGTGTGTGTTGTAGTGGGTGAAGGTTGGGGTGGGGGTTGGGGTGTTGAGTCTGTGTGTCCCTGTTTTTTACCTCCCCCTCCCCTATGTCGTAGGAGCAGTACTCACCGTGGTCTTCGCCGCCGGCGTTGGTGCTTCTCGTAGAGGAGCAGGAAGACTAGCGCTGGGAGAATATGAAGTTCTGGCTCCATGCTGTCCTCCTTACTCCTGGAGTGTGTAGAGGTGAGAGTTTTTCATTCGAAGTGCC
The DNA here is from genome assembly GCF_031143425.1 of Pleurodeles waltl. NCBI lineage: Eukaryota > Metazoa > Chordata > Amphibia > Caudata > Salamandridae > Pleurodeles > Pleurodeles waltl. The sequence goes on from NC_090444.1 coordinate 1,619,398,943, forward strand.
TGTTTCCGACGTGTTTTTAAACACGGTGAATCCACGCCGGAAAAGGTGGCAGATTGGCCTGTCATAATGGTGTGGGCGGTACATTGTCTCCCGCCTGTCTGTTGGCGGTGACCGCCGCGCTGTTTGTCTGTACCGCCGTGGTGGTCGAAGTGTTAAAGTGGCTGTCTTTGTTGGCGGTTTCCGCCACAGTCGTAATTCCAAAATTTTTCCTGCCGGCCTGTTGGCAGTCTTAGCGCCGCTTTAACACCGTCCGCAGGGTTGTAATGACCCCCTTAGTTTTAATTTTTAAAGTCCACTTAAGTGGCAGATACCTTGAGTATGGTATCAAATTAATTGTTATAATAAATCCCACAACTGACAGTTGTTGGATTTAATATAACTTGTTCAGGTAAAAAGTTTTAAACCCTACGTAAAAAGTTGCCATCTTCAGCCCGTAGTGATTTGCTCTGATTGGCCAGCTTCTGGCAGCCTGGCAAGGCTGCATGGATGAGGTGTGAAGTAGCCTGGGCTGAACACAAAGGAACGTGCCTGGAGAAGGAGAACTTCCCTCAGCAGATGGAAAAGCAGAAAGGGAGGAGGGCTGCCTAACTGGTCTTCAAAGGTAGGGAAGGACATTTGGAGCAGCCCAGCACCTCCCTCACATCCTGCAAACCCAGACAATTAGGTGCCCCCCTGATTAGATTAGGAGATGGCAGGAGAGGGGTGTGTTTAGGTTTTTTAGCCACAATAGTGGGTGGCCTCAGACAGATGTAACCTCCAAAAATCAGTTTCAGCCATGATGGATTTTTGAGGAGTGTTGTTCCCTGGTATTGATTTTTGCCACACTTCCCAGGAACTGGTCATCACAGGGGGAAGGACCATGCACCTGATTGGAGAACCAGGACCCCCCTGTTTTTCACCCAGGAACAAGGATAAAACTGGCGGACACCTCAGATCCCTACCAGATCCCTACAAGGAAGAACTATAGGAGAAGAGGAACTGCCCTGCTGGACCCCTGACCTGCACCTGGACACTGCACTTTGGAGGACTGCACCAGCTGCACACGTGGGCTTCACCACAAGAATGATTTTGCCTGGCTTCAACTGGTTCAAGGAGGGACTCACTGTTTGCTGCAGATGAAAAATTGCTAACCAAAGTCCCCTGCACCAATCCTGAAGAAACTGACCAGCTGCCAGTGTCCAGTCGCTAATTTGGAGTTTGTGCCAGGTGCATTCTGCATGTTGTAGTCTGTACCCTCAAGGAGCATCTCAGAGCTTCTGCAACCTTGGGTGAGATGTGAACCTTAAATAAACCTTAAAAGAACACCTGAAAGAAGTTCCAGAAGTTTAGAGAATTTTTGGAAATAAGGTTCCATAAAGGGACCGACCCGCTGTGTCAACTCTAGCCGGTTTGCCTCAATCCCGGCCTGACTTGCAGGTTCGCCCCAGTGAAGAAAATCTCTGAAAAAGTGACTACGTCCTAATGTAGAAAGTTGACTGGGACCTTCCAGGCAGTGTATCTGAAAAGGGCTCCAGGGACGTCAGATCAAGATTCAGGTTTGGCCCGGTCAAAGGATTATCATCTCGAAAAAACAACTAAGTCCAAAAGTAGAAATCTCCACCGAGGGTTCCTGCAACACATAATTCTTTAAAAAATCTTATCTCCTGTTACCCTTATCTGATTTTATTTGTTTCAGTGTCATTTTAAAGATACAAATATAATCTATTTTTATGAATTGGTGTTGGGTTTTTATTGGGTATTGTGTTTTACTAATTTAATGTTATGAGATTTTTAAAAGCTTTACACATTCTTCTCCTAAGTTAAGCCTTGTCGCTCATTGCCAAGCTACCAAGGGTTATGCTGGGTTTAATTTATTGAGACCTAACTGGACCTAAGTGGAGGTTAGTGGCCTATTGCTAAGTGTAGGTACTTACCTGCCCTTACCAATAACCCATTTTCCAACAAAGATGATATAATGTAACTGAAATTTCACATATTCCACTAGCTCTGAATGCCTATGTGTATCACATTGAGAACTAGCTACATCTTCTAAAGGTAGCCAATGCCAGCAACCGAATGATCAAGTTAAAAAAATCTAGGTGTACATGCAGAACATTCAACAGGTTCCATTACCAGACTGAAAATAATAAAATGTTAGAAAATGCTAAGCCTTTTCTTGCAATGTACTAACAGTAAAATCACCAACTCAACCTAAATCCAAAAGGCCCAATGTTGTTTTTTAAGATTTATATCTGTTAGACCTGGCAACCCTGGCATGGTTTCATCTGACGTTTTCCCTTCTGACCTCATGTTTTGCTGATTTCATTTTTGCTGGCTTTAGGATTCTGTGCATTTTACACTGCTAACCAGTTCTACAGCGCAGGTGCCCTATACTCTATAACATGGTGATATTGGCTTATCCACAACTGCCATATTTAATTTGCTTCTAAGTCCCTAGTAAAGTGCACTATATATGCCCAGAGCCTGTAAATTATATTATACTAGTTGGCCTGCAGCACTGATTGTGCCACCCACTACAGTAGCCCTTTAAACATGTCTCAGGACTGCCACTGCAGAGCCTGTATGAAGTTTTAAACTGACGTTTTGAACTGGTAAGTGTCCCCACTTGCTATGCCAAAATCTTCCTTTATATTGCATATGTCACCCCTAAGGTAGGCCCCGGGTAGCCCCAAGAGTAGGGTGTAATATACTTAAAAAGTTGGGTATGTATTTTAAGTTTAACATGCCCTGGTAGTGAAAGATTAAGGTGGTCATTATGATCTTGGCGGGATAGCCCACCGCCAACCATGCTGACGGTCGACAGAAGACCTCCAGTGGCGGCGGCATGCATCCCGCCAGATAATGATGCCTGGAGCCTCACTGCCATTTATGGCCGTGAGGGCCGCCAGGGCCATGCTGGCGATCAGTGGCGGGGGTGGATGCTGCTCCACCCTCACCGCCACATCAGTCTAACACCGCCATGCCTATAATGATGCAGTCAGAAGCGTGGCGATGTATGGAGACGCAGCGATGCTGGTGGAGCAACATCCTAGAAGCCCGTTCCCTCCTGGAGCAGCGCCATGGAACAGGTAAGTGCTGGCCGAGAGGGAAGGGGGAGTGGGGGTGCATGTTTAGTGAATGAGTGCATGCATGGGGGTGTGCGTGTGTTTGTGAAGGGGGGATGTGTGTCTGCGTGTATGAATGCGTGTGTATGTTGGTATATGGGTGCATGTGTATGTGGGGGTTAGGGGGGACCTTAACGGAGGTGGGAGGGTAGGGGATAGTGAGGGTGGGTTGTGGATGGCCAACAGGGAGTTTGGAGGGATGGGGAGTCAATTTTCGTGGTTCAGGGGTGGGGGTTTAGGGCAGGTCTAGGGTTTTTGGGGGGTGGGTGGGGGTTGTGGCAAGGGGGGTGCGTAGGCGTGCCACATACAGGTGACATGAATGAGAATTCCTGTCACCTGTATGTTTTCCACCAGGGATTACCTGACAGGGTATCCAGCCAGGAAATCTCTGGTGGAAATGGGAACATTATCCCACCAGCAGTCTGTCCTCCACCGCTGTGTCGAAAGTGGCTACCGTCAGCCAGGCGGTCGATTCTGGCCTGGCAGTGGGTAGTAGTGAACTGGCTACTTTGCAGCCAGTTCACTACTGTTTTCATTATATGGCAGTCTGAACCACCATGGCGTCGGAGGTAATTACCGCCACCTCCGGTGATGCGGTCAATACCGCCAATTTCGTAATGACCTCCTAAATCTGTTTTTCTTTACTGCAAGGGCTCTCTCTCCCATAAGTTAACATTAGGATTACCTTAAAGCAGGCTTTGAGGGCGACTTCCAATTGGGAAAAGATAGAAATTTGTAGTTTGGTGCCTTTGGACTCACAATTTAAAATCACAATTTATGGTGAAGTGAGATTTTAAATTACAAGTCTGAAAATGACACTTTTCGAAAGGTGACATTTTTTTACTTTAACCATTCTGGGCCTCTGTCTGTCTCTGAATACACTTCTGAGATAGGTGACAGCTGGTCTTTGTGCATTCCATCTAAATAGTCATACACAAAGGGAGTAGGAATCACTGCACCCTTCCTGAAGAGGCTCTAGACAATACATAATTCCGCCACAAGACTCATACTCAACCTCCCCAGAAGGACCCATATCACACCACATCTCAAGAAACTACACTGGCTTGTGATTCAGAAGAGATGCCTGTTCCAGATGCTGACCCACACCTCCAAGGCCCTGCACAACAAAGGACCAGCATACATTAGCCCATGTCTGACCCTCCACCAATCAACCAGACATCTTTGAACAGATTCCCTTTCCCTCACAGACACCCCAAAGATCTGTTGAGCCCACAGCAGAGGCCTCTCTTTCTTGCACCTGATAACCAAGGCTTGGAACAACCTCCCCTTGCACCAGAGGACAGCACTATCACTCAAGCAATTCAGAAGAGAATTAAAGACCTAGATGTTTGAATGATCAAACCTCCACACAGCAGCAAACAGCTCCAGTGCTTCGAGATCCTCACAGGTGATTTGCCATGCTCTATATATGTCTGATTTATTGATTAAAGGGAGCTGGGTTGTGACATTTGCATTCTTATTGCCCATCACCAGGTTGATGGGGCTTCTTAGGCTACATGGGAGGCAGGGGCTGAGTTATGTCTGTCCCCACACAAAGAGCTGCATAACCCCCTGCAGTATGTCTGGACCAGGGAAGGAAGGACATGGACCTTGTGCCTCTCATTGAAGTCAGTACACTTATGGATCTGAGGACATGCTGCCTCTTGCCTCGGAGTGAGAAAGACTGGACTTAGCTCTCTACATCCTCACAAGAACGTAGTGACTCCAAGGGCTTGCTGGTATGCCTCCTGTTCTGAAGTCTCAGGGCCATCAAATACTACCCCCAACTCTGCCGTAGCTGCTGAACGCTGCCAACTATGAGTCCTGTCCTCCCAAACGGTGTCTATACAGTTTTGGGCCTTGAAAGGGGACTGTGCCACTGTTTTTCTACAAAAAAGTAATGTATCTATGCCGTTGCACTGATCAGAACCACCACATCCTCCCTCGACACAGATGCATCATAGCTGCCACTGAATTTGAGGACTCAACTTTGCTAACTCAGCGGCCCATGACTGACAGATCTCCACCAAATCGGGCTCATTGCCTTCACTGCCCGGCTCCACTGCAAAGGGTACAGATCCTCACTTTGAGAACACCGATTCGACAACTGTGCAGCTCAGCAGCAACACATATCCCAGACTGCGTGACTCAGGGCTGACACATCATCCTTGCATCCCCTCCTCGGCATCCACACTGCTCTCCATCCAAGGTACTTTCAGCATCCTCAGCATGGGTCTTGTAGCTGTCCTTCCCCCCTTGTGTTTAGCCTGAACTTTCAATTTACCCTAGTCTAGCATGACCTCAAGTAACGTTTTAGCGCTAATTAAGTCTAATCACTACATCACAGTTTATTCTCTAAAAATTCATATCTTCAGCTCTACTTATTGGATTGTTGACATTTTGGTCTTGTTTTACTCAGATAAATATTCCCTATATTTCTAAACTGGTGTGGAGTTTTTTGTTTGGTATCTTTCAATCTGTTACTGTAAGTTAAGTGTTGCACAGATATTTTACATCTTAAATTGAGCCCGCTCCAAGTTACCAGAGGATGAGCACAGGTTAATTTAGAGTTTGTATCTAACTTACCCTGACTAGGATTGTGTTCCCTACTTGGACAGGGGGATACCTCTGCCAACTAGAGACCCAATTTCTAACAGTATGTTAGAGTAACAACTCCTCACAAGATTACCTTTTAACAGCTGAACTCCCTCCGAGGAGCCCAAGTATCCCCAGACCCTATAGCTTATGCTCTCGAGCCCAATTCCCTTCTCTGCCTAACCTGTGGTACAATGAACTCCCTTTGTTCTTATTTCTTTCTGACTCTTCCGTTACCTTTGGCATCCCACACACATGTATCTTTCCTGTACAGATATCTACTGCTTTACAGCTGAGTTTGCACTTTTTAGGTATCATAAAACATACATACACATATACATACATACATGCATACATACATTCATATATACATCAATGCAAACATATATACACACTTACATCTCTTGTAACGTAGGAGTTTAATTTTGATATGTATTTTTGTCTGTATGTATCTGTATGTGGTCCAATATGCTCTTAGTTTGTCCTGGAGGAAGGGCAGCTTTGTTCCATGTTTTATTCTGTGTAGTATATGAGAATGATGACTAGGGCTAGGAAAGAGACTATCTTTGCTATTGGAAGCCTGTATAGACTGCAGAAAACGAAACTGTTTTACCCCTGTACAAGGAGATGAAAAAGTAGTCGTTTTGCAATAGTCTGTATTCTCTGGATGCACTGAAGCAGACATTCAGGTGTGCCAAGATAGATGACTTTATTATAACCCATACACGACAGCACGGGCAATGAAGACCTAACCATTGTGAGGAAAAACCAGGAAAGTAAAGATTGTCCTGTGGTATCTCACATGCAGGACGGAAGTCCTCACCTTAATGTTGAAGTGGGATACAAATTGAGTTCCATAGTGACTCGAAGACTTGTGTGGGCTGCTTGACACAGTAGGTTACCTGTTTCTCCAAATAAATAAAGAGCCACAGCAATTAATGCAAACCAACCCCACCATTGTGCAAGATCAGCATTACCACAGTCTTCATTTTTTTGACAGAAGAAGGCACAACCTAGTCACTTCCCTGATATGGTCCCCACTATATTTTGTCATCACACAGATTCGATCTTCAGTTGCAAATTGCAGGTCACAATAAATTTAAAAAGTCATTTAATTTTTTGCAAGACTTTTAGCTGCACTCCTTGCAACGATTAGTTCATAATATGTCCAGTTCAGTAATGTCTTTAGCGAGCTCAACGAACTTAAGCTTTAATTGTTGCAATTGAGTGTGGGACAATTTTCTTGATGATCAGGCAAATTGTTCAGCCCCTCGTGCTCGTATGGAATTTTCGTTACACAGGAAGAAGTAATTGTATATCATAAACTTAAAGCCATGTCCCAGTTTGAAGCAACAGATGATTGAGAGGATTAATATAAATGTTGGAAAAGGTTGATAACCAGTAAGTTCACCACTATGGGCCTGTGCTAGCCAATATGTGAGAACTTACCTAAACTATTCAATCAAACTATTTCTAACCCTGTCCATCCCTTGCGGTCCCTGGAGGAGGATGTAATTAATGATCAATATACTTGAACACCATGAACACATCTAAGAACATCACCAGGGTGATTGAACTCTTGTATGCAAGACACAGCAATTATTGTCATCCACTGGGTAAAACAGTCTCCTTCCCTCCAATGATACTAAAGTAGTTCCAAACAGTGCAATCTATTCCTTTCTTAATAAGCATGAATTTTATTAAAATTGCATGAGTCATGTGAATTATACTCGGGCAGTTGCCTGCATTAAAAGTGCACAGTAAGGGCCTGATTTATGAAAAGTTAGCACTGCCTTTGCGTCATTGTTTGACTCAAAAGCAGCGCAAACTTACAAAATATATAACTATATTTTGAAAATTTGTGCCGCTTTTGTGTCAAAAAATGACGCAAAGGCGGTGCTAACTTTTCATAATTCAGGCCCTAAATATCACACAAGATAGCTGCTCAATATATGGGACAGTCTTCTGCAGGGAACATACTTAATGTGTGCCCTCAGATACAAAAGTTAAGAACAGTACCGGCTCAATATATTGGGCGATTCTCTGGTGTCACATCTGGAACCAGTCTCCTGCATGCAAAAAGTAGGGAAAGGTGCGAGAGAAAAAAACAGAACGATGTGAAATTTGAGAAACCACTAATGGATTTAGTCAACATTAGGCATGTATCTGACAAAATTTGCCCTGTCTAGTCAAAATCTTGATTGGTTGAAACTGCAAAGGTGTCACCTGCGATTAGATGTCACCCCCTTGAGTGTATGGGGTGAGTGGAAGGCACCTTAAGGAGCTGTGTGATCCAAGACTCTTTCAGGCATTCAAATGATTTTTTTCCCAAGGAATGAGTTCAACACGCTAGCAAAAGGTGTACACGTGTAACTATAACTTTTCTAAAAAAAGGTTGTCCTACTCCCAATCATAGAGTGGAACTCATGCAAGACCTTGCTCTAGTGAGTTTGGATGACTTTAATATCATCTACCTCTGACTCCACAATATAAATTGCTGACACTAAAGATTTCTGAATCATACAGCCAGACGTTTCTTTAACCTATGCAATAGAAACCACATAAAAACTCAGCAAAGAACTGAGGTGGCAATTGAAAAATGTTAGGCATAGTTATTTACAATCCATCTGAACCCTAACCTTCACACCCAGTCATTCTCTTTATCTGTTTGCCCATCAAGTAAGTGCTTTGACATAAATAAAAGTAAATATTCTGCACATTGTCATGAAGTTTAATAAATAAATAAAGAGGGCCTGTGGAAGGATGATTCAATACACAGCACAACTGAATTCACGTTTTCCAGGTGACAAATGCCTACAGACTTGACAATATGATTTACACCAAGGATTGCAAGGACACAACCCACAGGTGAGAACACTAAAAAAACACTTGCATATTAGTCTTTCCGGTATTGTACTGAAATTGTCTGCTGCTCAGCCGCACTATGCTTGATCCATAAAGTCCATTGGTTGTTTCCCTTTAGTAGATCACCAGGCGTATTAGTATTTTTAGACTGTGCTTCTCATACAGGGCTTAACTTGAAAACATACAAGCAAACTACAAGCAAATACTCGTTCTTTCCTGTCCACTAATTAGTAGCCAGGTATGTCAGCTGCCCAGTTGCAAAGTTCGCAAAAGTGTATGAATTGCTCTGAATTTAATTGAAGGTGGCCGAAGTTTATTGCCTTGTAAAGGTTTCGTTTTCCAACCGATTCAATGCTACCAATATGTTTTCGATCATAAATAACATCTGTAATTGATAATAGTAGCAGATGTGCTACTGTATAGCCTTAGAACCCGCCGTAGCGGGCTCTACCGGCTATTAAAGGCCTGCTCCCCGCGTTAAATGCCCAAGCCGAAGGCGAGGGCATTTAACAAGGGAGAGGGACTTTAATAGCCAGTAGAGCCCGCTACGGCAGGTTCTAAGGCTATTAGAACATTCTGCCACACAGGGCAGAATGTTCTATTAAAAAAAAAAAAATGTTCACGGAGCCCGAGGGGATTTAAATCCCCTCGGGCTCCGTGAGGCTTTGTTCATAGCTGTTGCTGTGAACAAAGCGAACATTGGAATGTTGGCGCTGCGGGCTTTTACCGGCCTGTAAAAGCCCGCAGCAGTCCATTGTCTTCAATGGACATGCCAACATTCCAATGTTCTAAATAACAGTAGATATATCTTCACGCAGAATGAAGACAACTATTGGCAAAGGAGTCTGAGATGTTGATTGAAGGCATAATTAAGTCCTTTTTAGTAGTTCCACGGTGATCTCTATACTAAGAATCACAGGCCCTTAGGTTTAGCTTGTCTAGTACCCTGGGTTATTATGAAGATGTTTGGATTCTTCTCCAGGCTGTCCTTTTTTTTTTCTAAGACCGGATGATCATTTTGAAAAAGTATGTCTCTGATCTTTGTTGTTGCACAGTTTTGTAATCTGCAATGGGCTAAACAATTTTGTAATTTTCTAATGTTTTCATGAAGAAGAGAGCATATAGGATATGCTGATCATCACATAAATTGTCTGTGTGTCTTTTTGCACATACTTCAATCGTCTAGATTTTGCTATTTTTGCTACAAGTTTTAATGACAACAGTGGGGTTCTAACACATTTTTGAGGTTGCTGTTCTGTGATCATTTGCCACAAATGGAGGTACCACAGTGCAGAGGATGATTTTAAAGCTTATATTCTTGTTTTTGAAGGAAAATCTTATGGCACCCCTCTTTACATACTGGCACCCCTCATTATTTTCAGAAGATTATGTCATCTTCTTTGCTCTCAAATTTATTAATCTCTTCACCACAAGCTGGTATTTATCAAGATTCCTTCTAAAATCTAAAAGTTTTATACTATTGGAAAAAACAATTGATTCTTTTATTCCACCTTTGCCTTTTTCTTTGATATTTTATACCCTTTTAAAGCATTTGGTAAGAACAGCTGGTTTTTAAGTATGTACCTTATTTTATTCTAGCAATGTTCATCTTCCCCGTCAATGAGAATTAGGATTCCTCCAAGATCACTGTACTGACACCACACTTTTGATCTCTCTAAACATTTACACAAGTTCTGCAAAAGGTTTTGCATGATAAATATTCTTCTTTCCTAGGTGTATTTAACTTTTATATGTCTTTTAATACTATTGACCACTCTGCTCCTCTTCACTCAGCTTTATCTTGAAATAGTTTTCCAGTATTAATATATTAATTCTCACTTCCATCCTGACTTGTGGAAATTGATTCTCAATCTCTGTTTATTATATTGTTTCTCAAGACTCAGTGTTTGGACTACTTCACTTTTAGGTCAAGTGTTAGCCAAATCAGTTGGATTTTACTAAAATATGTATAATATACTTACTTGAAGGGGATTTCAACCACCTCTCTATATCCATTGGTCTGTTGTGGATTCATTCACATTTTGCCCAGTACAGCATACATCATGGCACAGTGGATCAGCATATTTAAGACACTTGTTAACACCTGCACACTAGCTTGTTCACTTCAGTAATTTATAGTTTTTACTTTAGTGTTGACTTTGTGTTTAGGTCCTGATGTCATAGCAGGATATTTCTGATGTGAACACAGTGCATATTCCATCTTTATCAGACCACATCTCCTGAAAATACTGTTGCAAATTCCTTTTGGAGGGTATTGCTTTTCTGACTGCTGCCATTTCATAGCGTACCAGATTGTGTCCATTTGGAACTGTTCTTTATTGTGTTATCCTCTTTTTTATTTTCTTTCTTTCTTGCCTTCTTTGTTTCACTTTCATTCTTTCCTGCCCTTTCTTGCCTTTTTTTGCCTTCTTTCTTACCTTTTTTGTCTCCTACTTTCCTTTGCGCCTTCCTTGATTCTTTCTTTCTTTCTTTCTTTCTTTCTTTCTTTCTTTCTTTCTTTCTTTCTTTCTTTCTTTTTTTCTTTCTATTGGCTTCAGCCAATGCTCCACTGAGTGCCTTTTTTAGGTCTGTGTTAGCCAAGACCTTTTGATGTTACTAAAATTATGTGTATAACTAGGAGCCAGATGTAGGTACAAATCAATTTGCGACTTGCAAATTGCGAGTCCTTCCGACTTGCAATTTGCAAATCGCAAACTGGTATGCAGAAAGGTGTCTCAGACACCTTCTGCGACTCGCTATGGGGTCGCAAAGACCCACCTCATGAATATTTATGAGGTGGGTCGCAGTTTGCGACCCCATAGCGAGTCTAGGCACTCACGGGGATGATGGCCTGCTGGAGACAGCAGACCACCATGTCCGTGACTGCTTTTAAATAAAGCAGTTTTTTTTTTTCTCTTTGCAGCCCGTTTTCCTTAAAGGAAAACGAGCTGCAAAAAGAAAAAATACCGAAACCTTTTTGTTTCGGTTTTTTCAGAGTAGGACCACTGCCTGCTCTGAAAAAATATTTTTGTGAGCATTCACAAAGGGGAAGGGGTCCCATGGGGACCCCTTCCCTTTTACGAATGAGTTACCATCCACTTCAAGTGGATGGTAACTGCGAGTTGGTTTGCGACCGCTTTCGCGGTCACAAAGCAACTCTACATCGTGATGCGTCGCAAATAGGAAGGGAACACCCCTTCCTATTTGCAAGTCGGAATCACATTTTGCGAGTCGGTACCGACTCGCAAAATGTGATTCTGTATCGCGTTCAGCCTTTTGCGCCTCGCAAACTGCGTTTTTAGCAGTTTGCGAGGCGCAAAAGGCTTCCTACATCTGGCCCATAGTTACTTATAGGGGTTTCAGTCAGATTTAATCCATTATTCTGTGGGAGGTGTCATTCATATTTTTCTTCAACCTACTCCAGCATGCATTAAGAGGCAATGTATCAGCCCACTTTAGCCACTGGTTGACTTCAATAAGAGTTACAGCATGCGGCCCTTTCTCAAGGAACACATCCACACACAATGTAGTTTCCTTCAGTGCCAATGTATACTACGGTATGGAAATGTGTGTGTGTTTTTAAACCCAAAAAAACTTTTTGCTGTAGCAAATGATTTTTTTTTTTAGATTGATGAGGGTTGGGCATATTTCCAAACAACGTTTTGCAAAAAATATGACGAAACACAACAAGAAATGTCAGATAGCAGGCGGCCAATGCCAGAACCATTGGCTTTACTAATGTTTGCTACTGTATATCTGTGCCTTTTTACTGTTTTTTGGATTTCTTAAGTTAACTGCCATTTTTATGCTTATATTCTTTTTGGCATAATGTAATGCCTGTATTTATTTCTACTTAGAAGCAGCCTCTACTTGAATTGCTGTAGGGTGTAGTTAAATACTGGGGTCCACTTATGAACAAATTACATGAACCAGAATGAGATAGAGAGGTAAAGGAGTTCAATTGTGCAAACACAAAAACACATAAAAGCTTGCTTTTTTGCATAGGTACTTTAAACAAATCTAAAATTCGAGGCAACAAGAAATAACGAGATTTTGTTTGGAATAACACAATTGTTTAATCAATCTCCTGAAACGCAAAACCCAGTCAGTGATGGTACTGTGGTGGTACTTCTATAGCACAAACCTAGTTGGGTATGAAAGTGGTGCAGTATGTGAACAAAAAGCATGGGATACAACTCAAGATGAATCAGATCACAAGTAAATTCCTATCTTGTAGGGTGGTAAAATTTTATGGAAAAATTGAGGCCTAGGGTTTTCTCTGAGTTGTAAGTGGGTTGGAACAGTACAGGTGTGGCTGGAGTTTGGGGTTGTTTTTACAGATTATGAGTGCATAGATGGAGGAGGCCTGTTTTATAGTCTTCTACTTCTTGCAAATCCTTGTCTCCAATCTGATTACTCTGGCTCCTGGTGTAGCGCCACTGGCTTAACAAAGGCCCTGCAGCTCTCGCGGTGTGGGGGCAAGCTCCAGGGTCCCACCTCAGCATTGTTCCCTGGCCAGAAGGCACCTGAGTGAGTCTAGAGGGGGGACCCTTCCATGTACTTAGCAGGGGGCCCCCACAAGTTTCGTTATGACACTGTGTGACGCTGCCCAATGAAGATGATTCATTTCCATGCCAGGTACTCATTGGTGTCATGATTGAACCCAGATGTTCAGGGCAACAAATTAGCCACCTGATCACGCATCACAACTGGAATATTAAGGGGCATATTTATGAAAAGTGGCACTGCACCCAGTGCAGCACCATTTTGCTTGCGCTCCTTAGCACCCCCCCAACCCCACCATGTGTATGTCATATTTAAAACTAGAGCACACCACGGCGGTAGTTAGGGGACTAGTGTCCCAATTTTTGACGCGAGTCCAGCGCTTTGCAGGATTACCATAAATAATTGACGCTAATCCTGCAAAGCACCCAGAGACCCATTGTAACAAATGGAAGTCTCCTTTAAACGCCTGCTCTGACTCGGCATTAAAAGTGCCACAAAAAATGTACCAAAGAAATCTCTTAGATTTCTTTGTGCCATTTTTCAGACCTACTAACGCCCCCCTTGCATACATTATCCCTGACACAGGCATGCAGTGCGCAGCTTTGTAAATATGTTTTGGTGTGTTCGGCCTTCTAATGCTACATTAGCATCACAAAAATGACGCTATGGGTTCCTTCTTTTTTTCCTATTCCTTAAAAACTGCAAGTAGAACATCGGCCTGCAGTGGAAACCTGATATTAATCCTAATTCCTCTAAAAATTATATTTTTTTCCTTGTCTGTGCCGCATAATTACTCATGTGTATTTATAGGTTGCCATTAGTAATTTAGCCTTAGCCATGAACATAGTATAACGGGGATAGAACAGTAAAGTGAAACAAAAGTAAACAAGAAAATCTGGCTTGGCTTGGTATTGTTTCATTCTAAAATGTTTAATAAAGAAGTACATTAAGGGCCAGATGTAGGTAGGTAAACATTTGCGAATTGGAAATAGCGACTCCATGCGAATCGCTATTTCCAACTCGCAAAATGAAATTCAAGAAATATTTGTGATACCAATTTGCGAGTCGCATAGCTGTCGCACCGCAATTTGCGACCTTCGACTGATTCGCAAATTGCCTGCAGGGGCTGCACAACAGTTTGGAAACCCACTTCCTGGCTCTTGGTGATGACATCAGAACCAGGAAGTCATCAAATACACCTGGGAGGAGGGAGGACCACACCCTTTCCAAACTGCTGTGCCACACCCAGGAGAGAGGAGCTGCTGCAACAATGGAGGAGACAGGCAGTGCTGGCAGGAGAAGGAAAGTGAAGTTTTCAGACAAAGAGCTGCAGGTGCTGACTGAAGAATGCTGCCTGCACCACGATTAACTTCTTCTTTTGAGAAGGCAGCAATGAGTGTCCCAGACACTCAAAAGAAAATGATATGTCAGCAGATCCAGGACAAGATAAAAGCCATAGGGGTGAGCCACCGCACCCTTGAAGAAATTAGGAAACAGTGGTATGACCTGTGCTCCAGGACGAAGGAGAGGGTTTCAGAGCGCATGAGGGAGACGAGGGGCACCGGAGGAGGCCCATCCACCGTCCCACCACCCACAGCCATGGAAAGCATGGTTGAGAAGACCCTGGACCCAGAGGCCGTCATTGGCATGGGAGAAGTGGACTGTTCAGCGCCGGGGACATCCAAAAGTGAGTACCATGAGATATGCTTTGACACCCACAAATTCAGTATACACACTCTCCAAGTACACAGCAGCATGCACCACAAGACTAGCTCCATTCCAGTCTAGCAACCTCTAGAATAGTGCATTATGGGCAATGTAGTGCAGTAGTCAGAATATATATGCAAATGTTTATTATGAGGCATAAAACAGATGTGAGAGACTGACAGTGTATCCCCTATGTCCCACAGTTCTCCCACAAGACACCCCCAGCAGCGACACCAGGCAGGGAGGAGAGTATGGGCCAGAGACACTGCAGGAGGCTGCTGGTGAAATTGCTGGGCCCAGCAGGACACCACCAGGGTCCATAGAGGAACAATCACAGGACATGCAGGCAGCTGACACAACCCCAGGGCCCAGCCCCACAGAGAGGCAATCAGAGCCAGCAGCTGGACAAATGCGCAGACGCCGGCGCAGAGTTCAGTCGGTGCCCCAGGAGGAGGGAGGGGAAGCAGTCTTCGCGGGCTTGGAGACATCCCTCATCCATGGTCAGCACCTGCAAAATAGACAATTAAGGACAATCACAAGAACCCTCAACAGAATGCAGAGCAGCATGACCAATGGGCTGGCGGATGTGAACAGTCAGTTCACCAGGATGAATGAACATTTGGGGGATTTGACACAGGAAATCCGCCATCTGGTGAATGAACTAGTGGCAGACCGAGGACATGTAAGGTGCAGGCAGCGCCACACAGCGGCACGTTTTGACTGCCTGGCTGCATCAATTGGGCGTCTTGCCACCGATATTACAGGCCTCTCAAGACGGACAGTCAGCCTACAGGTGGAACTTGGGCACTTTGCTGGTGATGTGGCGTGAGGACCTGGCCGCATCAGCCATGCGTGGACCTTATGGAAAGTAGGCAGGCTGCAAGGGGCACAGGGGAGACCCCTCAGGACAGCGAGGAGGGGTCAACCATCAGTAGCATGTCTGCCAGTGAGTCCCATGTGCTACGGAGTGGTAGTGCATGGCAGGGGTCAGGGGACCCACCAGGGATGAGCCATGCTGGCCGCTCGAGGAGGAGGGTGTGAGCCACCATACAGCACTGTGCATGAGGCACTTGAATTATAATGTGTCTTCATTACATTTGGACAATTACAGACTGTGACAGACAGCACTATTCTTTTCCCATATAGTTTAATAATAAAAAAGGTTTTGTTTGTTTCACTATACAACTGGGCTATGGGTGTCTGACATCAGTGAGTGTGGTGACAGTTGCCACATACTTGCCAAAGTATTGGGTTGCACTGTGGTTCCTTTTTTGTCTGCCTTGATTTGCGATGCTTCGATCCCCAGGCTGTCGGTGTGGTAGCTCCTGCTCCTCATCCTCCGTGTCTGTGTCTTCAGGGGTGAGATGTAGGCCACGTCTGGTGGAAATGTTGTGTAGGATTGCACAGGTGGCAACAATCTCGCATGCTGCTTCTGGGGCATACTGGAGTGCACCTCCACTTTTGTGGAGGCACCTGAAGCTTGCCTTTAACAAGCCAAATGTCCTCTCAATGACAGTTCTGGTCCGCCGATGGGCACTGTTATATCGCCTCTCGTTCTCATTGCCAGGTGTTAGGTACGGTGTAAGTATCCATGGTCTCAGAGCATATGCACTGTCACCTGTTTGACAAAAATAAGCAATTTTAGCAGGGCATGAATGTTTTCCACAGTGACCTGTATGTAAGGCTTCAGGGTGTATTCAGCAATACCTAATTGATATCTGTCTCCAAACTCCCCACGTTCTAGGCGTTGGTGTATCCTATTGTGCCTGAATATGTATGAGTCATGTGTACTCCCTGGAAATTTAGCTACAATATCAGTAATGACATTGTGTGCATCACATACCACCTGGATGTTGAGAGAGTGAGTACATTTCCTATTGCGGAACACATGTTCCAGATTTGCAGGAGGGCAGATTTGTATATGTGTCCCGTCCACATACCCTATTACATAGGGGAAGTTGGCAATTCTGTAGAAATCCAATTTGGTGCTGTTAATTTCTGCCTCATTCCTGGGTAGGTATATATATATATATGGACATGTGTGTGAGTATGGGAGTAGGAATGATCTGAAGAATCATGAGAGTGAACTCTGGGATACCCCACCTGCTACAGCAATCACCCCCTGATAGCTACCCGAGGCCAAGAGGCGCAGTGAGCATAGCAATTGCACATGTGTAGGGATTGCGCTGCCGCGCATTGTCTGTCGTTCAAGCTGAGGATTAAGTAGTTAATTAATTCTAAAATTGCTGCACTGCTCAGTCTATATTTGTGATAAATCTCATCCTCAGTTTGTTGAAATAGGGTCTGCCTGGTTTGGTATATCCTCTCCTGTCTCTGCCTCCTCCTCCTCCTCTGCTGGGTGGCCTGGACTCTCCTCCTCCATGCTATCACGTACAGTTCAGCCTTTTTGAGTTACCCAGGTGCCTTCTGGGTCTCCTTTTATGCTTTGGTTCTGGTTACCACCTGCTCTGAATCAGTGGTAATCTGGATGTGCAAAATGGGCTTTTTGTGACTAGTCTCAATTTGCGACTGGCTTTTGCATGTGGTTTGCGACTCACAATTTGAGACTTCCTATTTGCGGGTCGCAAAATCAGACCACAAATTTTGCGAGTCGGTAATGGCTCACATCGCTATTTGCACTTCAGAAATGGGATTTTTGCATCCCATTTCGGATTTTGCGAGGTCGCAAATAGCGAATCGGGCCATTTGCGACTCACAAATGTTTGCTACATCTGGCCCTAAATGTACTGCAATTAAAGTTCCTTTGGAATCACCACATGATAACAAAGAAAGTGGAAAACAGATGTGTCACGATTCACCAGAATGAAGTTTGTCACTCTAAATCAGTGATGAAATGCTGTACAAAAACTCTATTCTTTTATCAGTAGCATAAGATCAATTATATTTACACCTCGTTTTCAACAACAGAACATATAAGGCATGCCAAATGTATCTCCTTGGACACTACACAGAACCAAAGACTCATTGTGGGATAAGTGCTGCCAATTCACCAATATGTGTGTGTGTGTATATATATTTATATATATATATATATATTTATATATATATATATATATGTGTATATATATATATATATATATATATATATATATATATATATATATGTATATAGATATAGATAGATATAGATATATACACACACACATACACACACACGTCTATGCTATGCCATACACACATCAGGGCATAACAGGCGGCGAATTTTGTGAGTTTCACATTATAAATATTTCAAGAGATTTCATGCATGCAAATGTTACATGACTGTTGCCCACTTGAAATTGGTTCATTTAGAAAATGTCTTGCAGGAACAGAAAGACAATAAAGAGTAGTTTTGCACTTCAACCAGTCTTCTGCTATAACTTTAAAAAATACCCTTACACCTAATTTGCACATCAGATGAAAGCAAATACTTTTTTTGACAGAATTATTTGGAAACGTCATCACATTTAATGAAAAAAGCATTTTTTTACACCAGTAGCGGCAATGGCTTACATCTAACACACACAGAACTGAGGCAATGGTGCTGTGCATCCCTCATTTTCAGCTCCTAGCCAGTAGAGATGTCTTTCAATACAGTCAGAAATCTTTGAGTCAGCTTCGACTCAGTTCTTTTTCTTGCTCCCCCCCAATTTTTACAGAGATGTTGAGCTAGACCTCCCCCCTTGACTGCATAGGAATGTACTTCCTTTCTGCAGTGAGAATAGCACGCACGTGGTCGTCTATCCAATCAGTGGTGCCAGATTGCTCTATGCTACTCTAGTTACCTGAGTCTGCCCAAATACCTACTGGTTTAGCCAAGATAGGCCTGTTTTTGGTATCATCTGTAGGAGGCTGGCCTGGCTTATAGTGGATACCTGATGGTACTTACACCACGTGCCAGGTCCAGTTATCCCTTATTAGTAGTGTTCTAGCAGCTTAGGCTGATAGAGGTAGCTATAGCAAAGCAGCTTAGGCTGAACTAGGAGACATGCAAAACTTCTACTATACCACTTATATCATATATCACTATATCATAAGAATCACAATAGTCAGATTTACTAAAAATAAAGGCACTTTATGTTAGTGACAATATGTTAGAAATATCTCAGAGGATATACTCCCTTAGGAGGTAAGTAAAATACACAAAATATACACACAAACCAAAATCAGGTAAGTAAACCGTTAGAAAAGTAATGCAAACACTGTAGAATACAATAGGATGCAATAGGCCTAGGGGCAACACAAACCATATGCTCTAAAAGTGGAATGTGAACCACAAATGGACCCCAGGCCTAGTGTAGTGTGTAGAGGGTCACTGGGAGTGAAAGAAAACACTAAAGGTGTCTAAGATACCCCACCCCAAGACCCTGAAAGGTAGGAGTAAAGTTACCCTACCCTACTTCCCCAGAAACACACTAAAGTCGTGATAGGAGATTTTTCAAAGACAGCAACTGACTGCAAAGCACTGAAGACGGATTCCTGGACCTGAGGACCTGTAAAGGAAGGGAACCAAGTCCAAGAGTCACGCAAGTGTCCAGGGGGGGCAGGAGCCCACTAAATCCTGGCTGAAGGTGCAAAAGGGCTGCCTCCGTGTGGAAGAAGCTGAAGATTCTGCAACAACGGAAGATGCCAGGAACTTCTCCTTTGCACAGAAGATGACCCACGGTGTGCTGAAGGAGACAGGGGGGGTGCTCAGCAGCACAGATAGCCCACGCAGAAGCAGGCAGCACCCGCAGAAGTACTTGAACAGGCGTTCAAGAAATCTGAGCACGGCGGTCGTCTCAACACTACAAAAGAGGGTCCCATGAAGCCGGTGGTCAACTCAGCAAGTTGAGCAATGCAGGACGGAGACCTGGGGACCTGGGCTCTGCTGTGCATGAAGGATTCCTTGCAAAAAATGCACAGAAGCCCTAGCAGCTGCAGTTCACACTGTCTGGCGTGGGAAGGCAAGGGCTTACCTCCACCAAATTTGGACAGAAGGACCACTGGACTGTCGGGGTCACTTGGATCCAGTTCCTGTGTTCCAGGGACCACGCTCGTCAAGATGAGAGGGGACCCAGAGGACCGGTGATGCAGACGTTTGGTGCCTGCGTTAGCAGGGGGAAGATTCCGTCGACCCACAGGAGATTTCTTCTTGGCTTTTTAGTGCAGGGTGAAGGCAGACAGCCCTCAGAGCATGCACCACCAGGAAACAGTCAAGAAAGCTGGCAGGATTAGGCACTACAATGTTGCTGGTGGTTGTCTTGTTACTTTGTTGCGGTTTTGCAGGCGTCCTGGAGCAGTCAGCGGTCAATTCTTCACAGAAGTTGAAGAGAGAGAAGCAGAGGAACTCTGGTGAGCTCTTGCATTCGTTATCTGAAGAGAAACCCATAGGAGAGACCCTAAATAGCCCTCAGAGGAGGATTGGCCACCTAACCAGGTAAGCACCTATCAGGAGGGGTCTCTGACGTCACCTGCTGGCACTGGCCACTCAGAGGCCTCCACTGCGCCCTCTTACCTCTGCATTCAAGATGGCAGAGGTCGTGGACACACTGGAGGAGCCCTGGGCACCACCCCTGGGGTGGTGAAGGACAGGGGAGTAGTCACTCCCCTTTCCTTTGTCCAGTTTTGTGCCAGAGCAGGGCTGGCGGATCCCTGAACCGGTGTAGACTGGGTTATGCAAGGAGGGCACCATCTGTGCCCTTCAAAGCATTTCCAGAGGCTGAGGGAGGCTACTTCTCGCCAGCCCTTAACACCTATTTCCAAAGGGAGATGGTGTAACTACCTGTCTTAGAGGAAATCCTTTGTTCTGCCTTCCTGGGACTGGGCTGCTCAGACCCCAGGAGGGCAGAAGCCTGTCTGTGGGTTGGTAGCAGCGGTAGCTGCAATGAAAACCCCAGAGAGTTGGTTTGGCAGTACCCGGGGTCCATGCTGGAGCCCCGGGGATGCATGGGATTGGCATGGGGGACAATTCCATGATCTTAGACATGTTACATGGCCATATACGGAGTTACCATTGTGAAGCTACTTATAGGTATTGACCTATATGTAGTGCACACGTGTAATGTGTCCCCGCACTCACAAAGTCCGAGGAAATTGCCCTGAACTATGTGGGGGCACCTTGGTAGTGCCAGGGTGCCCTTACATTTAGTAACTTTGCACCTAACCTTCACTAAGTGAGGGTTAGACATATAGGTGACTTATAAGTTGTAAAGTGCAGTGTAAAGTGGCTGTGAAATAATATGGACGTTGTTTCACTCAGGCTGCAGTGGCAGTCCTGTGTGAGATTTGTCTGAGCTCCCTATGGGTGGCAAAAGAAATGATGCAGTCCATGGGGATCTCCTGGAACCCCAATACTCTCAAATCTCTTAGCAATTTTTCACCAGTAGCAGCCAGGCAAAGTCCTTCTTGTGGTGAAGCCCAAGTGTGCAGCTGGTGGAGTCCTTCAGAGTGCAGTGTCCAGGTGCAGGTCAGGGGTCCAGCCGGGCAGTCCTTCTTCTTCTGATGTTCTTCCTTGTAGGCAAGGGTCACTCCCTGGAGGCAAAATTACTTTTAGGCCATTTCTGCCCCCCTTGGGGGCTGATCGGCCTATTTGTTTTAGGCCAATCTGCCCCCAAGGGGGGCAGAAACCACAAGACACCAGGGAATTTTTTTGTAATATTTTTTTTTTATATTATTCAATAAGGGGAGCGGCACCTGGAGGGCCTCTCCCCGGGAGGGGGAATATTTTTCCGCCTTATTTTGTTTATGTTAACTTTCGTTTTTTATATATGGGGAGTGACCCCTTAGGCAAGGGTCACTCTCCTGGGGGGCCAACAGTAATGTTTATGTAATGTAATACAATTTGTATTTAGGCCATTTCTGCCTCCTTTGGGGGCAGATTGGCCTATTTTAGTTTTTGCGTCAATTTCACAAAAGAGGAGCAGCACCTTAGGCAAGAGTTGTTACCCTGTGGGTCAAATTTATTTTAGGCCACTAGGCACCAGGGTTTTTTTTTTTGGCACAAATTTCATGCAAGGGGAGCGACCCCTTATGCAAGGGGAGCGACCCCTTATGCAAGGGTCGCTCCCCTGGGGAGGGGAAATTTATTTGAGGCCATTTCTGCTCCCCTATTTCTATTAGGCTGATCTGCCCCCAGGGGGCAGAAACCATTTAGGTACCAGGGATTGGTGTGTGTGTATGTGTGTGTTTTGTTTGGGGGGCAGCCCCTTGAGCAAGTGTCGCCCCCATGTGGGCACATTACTGTTGGCCATATCTGCCCCCCAAGTCTCCCAATAAAAATGGTACCTCTTTGAGAAAATGTGATGTGTCCACGTTGTGTTTTGGGGCATTTCCTGTTGCGGGTGCTAGGACTACCCACCCAAGTGAGGTACCATTTTTATCGGGAGACTTAGGGGAAAGCTGGGTGGAAGGAAATGTGTGGCTGCTCTCACATTTCTGTCACCGAAATGTGGGGAAATAGTGTTTTTTTGGCCACATTTTGAGGTTTGCAAAGGATTCTGGGTAACAGAACCTGGTGAGAGCCCCACAAGTCACCCCATATTGGATTCCCCAAGGTGTCTAGTTTAAAAAATTAGCAGGTTTGGTAGGTTTCCCTCGGTGCCGGCTGAGCTAGAGGCAAAAACTCTACAGTTAGGCACTTTGCAAAAAAACACGTCAGATTTCAATTTAAAAATGTGATGTGTCCATGTTGCGTTTCCTGTCGCGAGCATTAGGCCTACCCACGCAAGTGAGGTACCATTTTTATTGGTAGACTTGGGGGAATACAGAATAGCAAAACAAGTGTTATTGCCCCTTTTCTTTCTCTACATTTTTCCCTTCCAAATGTAAGACAGTGTGTAAAAAGACGTCTATTTGAGAAATGCCCTGTAATTCACATGTTAGTATGGGCACCTCAGAATTCAGAGATGTGTAAATAACCACTGCTTATCAACACCTTATCTTGTGGCCATTTTGCAGATACAAAGGTTTTATTGATACCTATTTTTCATTCTTTATTTTTCAGCAAATGAATTGTTGTATACCCGGTATAGAATGAAAACCCATTGCAAGGTGCTGCTCATTTATTGGCTCTTGGTACCTAGGATTCTTGATGAATCTACAAGCCCTATACATCACCGCAACCAGAAGAGTCCAGCAGACGTAACGATATATAGCTTTCAAAAATCTGACATTACAGAAAAAAGTTACAGAGTAAAATGTGGAGAAAAATGGCTGTTTTTTTTCACCTCAATTTTAATATTTGTTTTTTTCAGCTGTTATTTTCTGTAGGAAACCTTTGTAGGATCTACATAAATTACCCCTTGCTGACTTCAGAATTGTGTCTACTTTTCAGAAATGTTTAGCTTTCTGGGATCCACCATTGGTTTTTACACCCATTTCTGTCACTAACTGGAAGGAGGCTGAAAGCACAAAAATAGTAAAAATGGGGTATGTCCCAGTAAAATGCCACAATTGTGTTGATAAATTGGGTTTTCTGATTCAAGTCCACCTGTTCCTGAAAGCTGGAAAGCTGGTGATTTTAGCCCAGTAAACCCTTTGTTGATGCCATTTTCAGGAAAAAAAATACAAGCCTTCTTCTGCAGCCCTTTTTCCCATTTTGTTTTTTAAAAACAAAATTTTCGCTGTATTTTGGCTAATTTCTTGGTCTCATTTAGGGGAACCCACAAAGTCTGGGTACCTCTAGAATCCCTAGGATATTGGGAAAAAAGGACACAACTTTGGGGTGGGTAGCTTATGTCAACAAAAAGGTATGAGGGCCTAAGCGTGAACTGCCCCAAACAGCCCAAAAAAGGCTTGGCACCTGAGGGGGAAAAGGCCTGGCAGCGAAGGGGTTAAACTGACAATGGGTTCCTCAGCAGTGCACCTATGGGTGCACTACCTATACTGGAGTCCCTACACCTACATGCCCTACTATATAGTAGGGACTTATAGGTAGGTTCATACTGCCAATTATAATTAGCATATCCACTTTACATAGAGCACTGGCCCTGGGACTCGTAAGCAGTACCCAAGGCACAGCCAAGAGTCAGTAACCACCAGTATCTATCCAAAAAGTTTGGGGTTGACCTGCGCGAACAGGAGGAGTTTCCTACACAGACCATTAGGCAACACTGACTATCAACTAACAATACACTGGGCAACCAATCATTCTTCTGTTTATACCTAACTCAACACCTAAAGAACACATGACACTTGTTAGAGAACTAGAGAATCAAAAAATGGGATCCAAAATCTGAAAGGATTATGGAACCATACAAATTATAGCCATGCACGGTAGGAATACTGGTAACGTAGCCTACAGTGTTTCTTTTAGCGTATTTTATACTATTATACATTTCTGCTGCAAATCATATTGCAAAGCATAATAAATTATTTCTGCCCACAAGCAACTGAGGACTTGGCTTCCTTTTTTACTGCTCCTAGAGCGTAGATTCATGTTTGTTATTTTACTGCATTCTTCACTTGACTGCACTGCACCACACACTCCATCTTTCTTTCTCAAAACCACAAATCACTTCCTTCTGCGCTGCTGTAAATTATAGAGGATTCTGTGTAGGAGCCAACTGCACACTTTAATTCTCTATTAGGATCTTGACCAAGGTCTATTGACCCTGTAGCTTCATATACTTACTTTTCACCTATTTTTTTTCTTCTCAGGAATAGTCCACGTCCTTGGTTACTTAAGGACAATAATCCCTCTGCATGCAGCGAGTCCTCTCTATCAATGTGTATTTGCCATCTTCATGCTCTGTTATTCACTGTAGGTACTGTGTTTTGGGGACTTGATGGGTTGACAGAAACACAATGGTTCGATTATACTAACGTATTTTACGGTTGTAAACCACGTGATTCTGAGAATCACATGGTTTGGAAACACAGAAATGCTTTTACCATGTACAAAACCCTTTTTGCGACTGGGGAGGCCTATTCAGAGCTGCGAAAGGGATTTTATGACTCTTTCTAAACCTCAGTTAAGAGGGTACGTGAAAGGGTGCGTCCCTTCCTAATTGTGACTCACTATGAGATGTATCAACGACTTGTGACTGCAATTATAGGTCCAAACCATTGGAAAGTTACTGACACCTCAAAGGAGGTGGCCACTCAGTCAGAAAGAGTAAACAGTGTTGGAGGTCTGAATTTTGCTGTCATGTGTTTACTGTTCATCTTAGTTGTAAGCATACCACACGACTTGTTTCTATTTTTTTCAAAAGTCACAATATTGTTTTATTCCTTTTTAATTATTCGAACTGTGAATTAATCTTTGTGCAAAACGAAAGCAAGGCCATCACGTGTTTCATATTTTTAGAGTTGCATCATCAGGGCCACTAGAATGATCTTAAGATACTTCCTGAATAATCTTGCAATTACAAAAGACGTGGTACTCCGATAAATATCAAACCAATCGATCTCCTTATCATTGCCTGGAGACTAAGCTCCATCTCCAAAGCAAGTTATTTATGTACACATAAGTCTTTTTATTTCGCAGTAATAACCAATTCTTCCTAGTAAAAGACACTATGGGGGTCATTACAACCCTGGCGGACGGTGTTAATGCGGCGGTAAAACAGCCAACAGGCTGGCGGTCTTTTTTTCAGTATTATGACCATTGCGGTTACCGCCATGGCCATCCGCCGCTTTCCCGTTCCGCCCGCCAGGGCGGAGACGACTGCTGGGCTGGAGACCTGGGTCTCCAGCCTGGCGGCCGTGACAATACCACCGCCGGTATTGTGACCCGGCTTACCGCCGTGGATTTCCAGCGGTAGGAACTGCCATGAAATCCATGGCGGTAAGTAGTATCAGTGCTAGGGAATCCCTTCCCTGGCACTGATAGGGGTCTCCCCCACCCCCCACCCTCACCCCGACTCCCTCCCCTACGCCCCCCACCACCCCTGCCACCCCCCAAAGGTGGCAGGGCCACCCTCCCCACCTCGACCCCCAACATACCATTACTGACACACACCTGACACGCACGCAGGCACCACTAACACACATACACACACACACACCGACATACATGCCAACATCCACACACACACTCAGACACGTACACCCACATTCACACATTCACGCACACATCCATACAGACATCCATACAGACATACATACAGACATACATACAGACATACATGCACACATTTCTGAAACACGCATCACCCCCGCAAGCATACACGCACTCACACACCCCCCTACATACACAGACACACACCCCCATGCACCCACACAACACACAACATCCCCCACTCCCCTCCCCTAACGGACGATCGACTTACCTGTTCCATCGATCCTCCGGGAGGGGACGGGAGCCATGGGGTCAGCTCCGCCAACACCACACCGCCAACAGAACACCGCCACGCAGAATCACATGACGTGATTAGCTCGGCGGTGTTCTGTTGGCGTGGAGGTGGAGCAACCTCCATTTCCCCGCCGCCTGCAAGTATGGCTGTTGGCGGCTCTCCGTCGGAAAAACGACGGAGGGCAGCCAACGGTCATAATACGCCGCTCGGCAAACCACCACTACTGGCGGTCTTCCGCACGGCGGTCCCTCGGCGGTCTTCTTAAAAGACCGCCAAGGTTGTAATGACCACCTATGTATTCATTCACAAAGGAGAATGGGTCCCTTTGGACAGCTTTCCTTTTGCTTATGGGGATCAGGCAGCTGTGCCTGTCTGCGCCCTCGTAATCTTCCCAAAAGGGAAATATTTCATATTTCATGGGTTCCTTTAAGGAATGGGAATTGCTTTAAAATGTTTCTCAGTCAGGAAAGCAAATACAGGAACGGTGGTCTGCTGTTCCTTTGTAGCATATGGTATCTTGTTTTTATATTTGTATTTGCGTGTGCTTGATTGTTTCTTACTTTGTTTCTACCTTTACTTACTTATTGTTTATATTCAAGTGAGTTAGTTCCATACCGTTGGGCTAACAGAATCTATCTTTGGGGTTCTGGATTCTTGGGTGGGATTTGCTAGACTGACCTTCAGCCTGATCAGTCATGTGTATGCCCGCCGTGGACCCTCAAATAAACTTCTAACTTGTATAACCTACTCATCGTTTATGAAGAAATTCATCTGTGTCTTCCTAATATACCCTTCATCCTTGCAGGCCAATAACCCTGTGTTCATAACTAATCACAAGGGGTCGCTTTATTAACATTTATTAGCCATGTCGTTTTCGACACCTTTCAACTGGATTTTATGAGATGCAGACAAGTCACGTTGCATAATTACAGGCCGGCCACAACAAGACGGTGTGCAGTTTCCCTTAGCATTTGGCCCAACATAGGGTACATTCAGTTAACATGCTACATTTCACACGTTCAGATGGGATTCTTAATTTCGTTCCTGTCCTGTTTCAACTCAGGTGTTACCTGCAGATTAATCCTAAAAAAGCAAAAAAAACCTCTTTCCTTTGCATTTTCTCTTATGTCTGATTGGTATCTGCTTTTACTGTGGAACATTTCTTTTAAGGAGATTTGCTTCATACCTTTGTCTCACTTTTAAATCTAGCTGTTGGTTTCATTTTCATAGGGTTTCTTCATTAGATTTGTGGTTCATGGACGTTTCGTGGCCAGGCTTCTCTCTGCGGTTACTTCCAATCTCTGACCCTCTTCTTTTACTTTCATTTGTACCTCCAAAGATTGCCTCCTCTTCTGGGGGACGGCAGCAGCTGCTACTGGCAAATTTCACCGAGCATGCGTTAAGGGTCAGCCAATTAGTAGGGCGTGGAGCAGGGTCTAAATGGAGTCACAAGGACACTTTTTAGGTATCCCTTAGAGTGGACAGACCCATAGGTTGAGGATGCTACAAGGATTACTGTGAGAGGACAAGAAGATTTTCCCAAAGAGGGCCTCATCTGGAAAGATCAGCTTAAATGATCAGTGGTGGGGACTAATTAGGCTTGATACCATTTCATTGCCACCAGATGACCCGTATCTGTTGACAGTTTCCATTTGCAACCTCAAGAGGAACTGGGCCCACTTGATTAATGAGTGCCCGTAATTTCCTGATCCTCACATCATTGGACATTTTCGGTTTTCTATTTGGGTTTTTGAACCACTGGATGGAGTAAAGAACCAAAAACCCTTCTGCAGGGGCAGACCATAGGGGCCAGATGTACGAAGCCACTTGGTGCTTGCAAACCCTGCAATTTAATACTTAATACACCACAGGGTTTGCAACCTCTAAGTGGCTTTTTGGAGTGCACTAAACCCTTTTTGCAATTCAGCAAAAGAGTTCTCTTTCCTCTTGCAATCAAAACCAAAACTCATATAAAAGTGGGACATGGCCTGGACACCAAAGATAGAGGATGCAAGTTAGTATAGCTCTACATTAACTGCCCTGTATCCATCACCATCAGGCCTCCAATAGTTACATGGAGAACGAAGTAACATATGCTCAGTGAGTGAGAGTCTCTGAAGTTTCACCTGGGGCCTTGCAATACCGTGGGAGCCCCCGTAGAAGAGCAGTGAGCTAGAGAGTTGACAGAGATTGACAGCGTAGAAGTCCGTGCAGGGCTGATCCTGGGCCCGTGCTGTGAGGGACCTCTGGCTTCAACGGTCAAGCTGAATAAAGAGTGACTGCCAAGCTGCGCACCTAAAACCGGTCATGGCCCTGTGGTGGACCGAGAGAAAGGTTCTGAAGTGCCCGCTCTGCCTCCTGCAGCAATTGCGACTGCTGATGACTGTGCCTCGGGGTTTGGAAGGAGGAGGACAGAAAGGCTAGGGTGCAGCACTGCCCCTGGGGCCACATGGGGCTGATGATGAGTCTGCGGTGTGGGGCACTCTGACCTAGGCTATCACTCAAACTGTGGAGGGCCTGGCCAAATTTAACTTTCACACCATGCGAGAGGACAGCACTGGCAGAAGGCAATTGTCCTGGAGTGACTGCTTTGCCATTTGAGCCTCTTGGGCTGCCATCGCTCCAGCTCCCAGGTAAAAAAGGAGTCAGTCGGCTGGGGCATGAAGATGGCACTTTGGACTGGCGCAGATGCCTAGGGTGGGCGGGACTGAGCCCAGCGCAATTCCCCAAGGAGAAGGATGATTGAAGACCA
This sequence comes from Pleurodeles waltl, assembly GCF_031143425.1. Lineage (NCBI taxonomy): Eukaryota > Metazoa > Chordata > Amphibia > Caudata > Salamandridae > Pleurodeles > Pleurodeles waltl. Next base: position 1,619,427,748 of record NC_090444.1, read on the forward strand.
CCTCTGGAGCACAACACTACTGCCTGATTTTGGCAATGACAGTCCCAGGCAGGCCAAGGCTGGGGCCCAAAGTCAGACTGATGCCCCTGAGCCAGAGGGCTCTAGATCTGGGGGGGCATAATGCACCCTACAATGGGAGGGGAACTCACTGCCGAACTAAGACACAGCCGCCGTTGGCCGTGGGGAAACCCCATGCGGAAAGGGCCTTGGACCTGACTGCTCATGCCACCTCGTGTGACTCCATGAGGGCTGGAGGTTCGAAAGCAAACTATGCTAGATCTCCAGTGAATGATTGACACACCTCAACTAACTATGGCCAAAGACAAAGCCCCACCACATGGTAAGCAGAGCATACTCAACAAGTTTGTTTAATCTGCTGCAAAAACAGCAGAGGCTGCACCGGAAGAGGGTGACAGACATCTCAATGTAACTTCTGACACCAACATGGTTTTGGTGGCCATTTACCAATTGTGTGATGCCCTTAAAGCTAAAATAGGAGCAGTTGGCATGGATGTCACGGTGTTGCTCCAAAATTCGCACAAGGTGGTATAGAGGGTAACAGAAGCAGGGCCAGGGTTTCTGATTGGAAGATGCAAGGGCAGGAATGCAGCAGAAGACTTCCCTTTCTGTAAGAGAGAGCGTTTTCTGGGAAAGACTGATAAAAAGGCCTTTATTTACCACCAGCATCTCTGGCTCTGCATCTGCATTTATTCTTGAGGAGGGTGATTCCTCAAGAATTGCCACCCTCCCTCTGTTTCCACTGTTCCTCTGTCCTAGTTTTTGTCTCTGATCTAAAAATGTTCCCTGACCCCCCTCTGCGGGATAACTATTCCTCACATCTTGCCTGTGAGTACCAAGCGGTTGGAGAGATATATTTGAATTGTCCTGCATCCTAAGACACCTTTAAAACGTTTGGGTTTAGTGAGGATCAGCTCAACAAACTTATTGGTACGAAGGGGAGGAAAGGCATTAAAGTCACCACCATCCCGAATGATAGCAACAAGCGGAATAAAATACTGAATTTGAAGAAGAAAATGGTTTGAACAGAATTGCATGCAGACTTTCTAATTGAATATGATTTGATATGGATTGTGTGTCGGTGCACTGACCAGTATAAGGGGTCGCTGAGATGAGGGTAATGGCAGAAGAAAAATGCCATGAGTTAGAAGGAGGCCGGTGTTGCATACGCCTGGTGGGGAAGTTGAAGAACATGAGGAAAGTGAGGAGTGGTTAGTGGGTTAGATGACCGCCACACTTCCTAGGGGATATCTAGAGGGAGAGAGGGCAGGCAAGAGTTGGGTTAAGGATATGTGATTGGTCAGAGGAAGGATGTGAGTGAATTAGTTTTCGTCTCTAAAAGACGGAAGTGAATCATTCTATGGCTGGAGACTAGGAAAAAGAACTGCAGACGTATAGAACATGGTCCCTCCCATTAGCTAACGATGTAAGGGGTTAGATGGACTCAGGGGATTGGCTTAAGTGGGATCTTTTAGTTTGAGTAGTAAGATGGTGTTAGAAATGGGGTCTTTGGTTGACAGTCAGGTTGCCCCCTGTTCAAGCAAGGACCCTCACTCTAGTCAGGGTAAAAGAGAATCACCCTCAGCTAACCCCTGCTTACCCCCTTGGTAGCTTGGCAGAGCAGTAGGCTTAACTTCAGAGTGCTAGGTGTAAAGTATTTGTACCAACACACACAGTAACTTAATGAAAACACTACAAAATGACACAACACAGGTTTAGAAAAATAGGAAATATTTATCTAAACAAAACAAGACCAAAACGACAAAAATCCACCATACACAAGTCAAGTTATCAATTAAAAATCAAAAAGAGTCTTTGAGTAGTTTTAAAAACACACTAGCGCTGCTAGAGTGAAAATGTACCTGGTGTGCGTCAAAAATAACTCCGCACGGCGGTACTTGAGTCAAAAATCCAGCCGTACGATGATTTGAAAATCCCGCAGCGCAGGTTGTGATCTCCCAGCCTCCGTCAGCAATGCTGCGCGTCGTTTCTCCTGCTTCGTGTGTCGATTTTTCGGTCGCATTTCCTGCGAGCGTCGTTTCTCAGCTGCGGAGGCGGCGGCGCGTCGTTTTTTCAGCCGCAGATCGGATTTGCGTCATTCTTTTCCCGCATGGCGCTCTGTGCGTGGATTTTCTTGTCTTTAGGCTGCCAGCTTCTCCTTTCAGGGTCCCAGGAACTGGATGGGCACCACAGGGCAGAGTAGGAGTCTCTCCAGAGACTCCAGGTGCTGGCAGAGAGAAGTCTTTGCTGTCCCTGAGACTTCAAACAACAGGAGGCAAGCTCTAGATCAAGCCCTTGGAGATTTCTTCTCAAGATGGAAGGCACACAAAGTCCAGTCTTTGCCCTCTTACTCTGGCAGAAGCAGCAACTGCAGGATAGCTCCACAAAGCACAGTCACAGGCAGGGCAGCTCTTCTTCCTCAGCTATTCAGCTCTTCTCCAGGCAGAGGTTCCTCTTGGTTCCAGAAGTGTTTCTAAAGTCTGTAGATGTGGGTGCCCTTCTTATACCATTTTAGGGGCATATTTATACTCTGTTTGCGCCGGATTGCGTCGTTTTTTTTGACGCAATTCCGACGCAAAACTAACTCCATATTTATACTTTGGCGTTAGACGCATCTAGCTCCAAAGTCCATGGAGTTTGCGTCATTTTTTAGCGTGGACACCTACTTTGCGGTAATGAGATGCAAGGTAGGCGTTCCCGTCTAAAAAATTGACTCCGAGGCATGTGCGCCGTATTTACACTCCCGGGCAAAATTCAAGCCCGGGAGTGGGCGGGTCAAAAAAAATGACGTACGTCCGCTTTTGCGCCGTTTTTTAGCGCCTGGAAAAGGCAGGCGTTAAGGGACCTGTGGGCTCTGCAGGAGCCCAGAGGTGCCCTCCCATGCCCCCAGGAACACCCCCTGTCACCCTTGCCCACCCCAGGAGGACACCCAAGGCTGGAGGGACCCGCCCCAGGGACATTAAGGTAAGTTCAGGTAAGTGTTATTTTTTTTTTGTTTTGGTGGCATAGGGGGGCCTGATTTGTGCCCCCCTACATGCCACTATGCCCAATGACCATGCCCAGGGGACAGAAGTCCCCTGGGCATGGCCATTGGGCAAGGGGGCATGACTCCTGTCTTTGCTAAGGAGTCGAAAAAAATGGCGCAAATCGGGTTGAGGTGAAAAATTTGCCTCAGCCTGACTTGCCCCATTTTTTGGCTCCCAAGCTCCACATCCCCCTACGCCGGCGCTGCCTGGTGTACGTCGTTTTTTTCCACATACACCAGGCAGCGCCGTCGGCTAACGCCGGCTAACGTCATTGATTAAATACGGCGCCCGTATGGTGCTTCAGAATGGCGTTAGCCGGCGCTAATTTTTTTTACGCAAAACTGTGTTAGCGCAGTTTTGCGTCAAAAAGTATAAATATGGCCCTTAGTCTTTGAAGTCACCTTTCTTCAAAGGGGACTCACACCTACTTGCAAAATCCTGCCTTGCCCAGGCAAGGCCTCAGACACACACCAGGGGGTTGGAGCCGGCATTGTTAGAGGCAGGCACAGTCCTTTCAGATGAGAGTGACCACTCCACCCCTCCCTCCTAGCAGAGGTGGCTAATCAGGAAATGCAGGTTACACCCCAGCTCCCTTTGTGTCACTGTCTGGTGTGAGGTGAAAAACAACCCAACTGTCAAACTGACCCAGACAGGGAATCCACAAACAAGGCAGAGTCACAAAATGGTTTAAGCAAGAAAATGCTCACTTTCTAAAAGTGGCATTTTCAAACGCACAATCTCAAAATCAACTTTACTAAAAGATGTATTTTTAAATTGTGAGTTCAGGGACCCCAAACTCCACATGTCCATCTACTCTCTAGGGGAATCTACGCTTTAATCATATTTAAAGGTAGCCCCCGTATTATCCTATGAGAGAGACAGGCCTTGCAACAGTGAAAAACGAAGTTGGCAGTATTTCACTGTCAGGACATATAAACCACATTACTATATGTCCTACCTTATCCATACACTGCACCCTGCCCTTGGGGCTACCTAGAGCCTACCTTAGGGGTGCCTTACATGTAAGAAAAGGGAAGGTTTAGGCCTGGCAAGTGGGTACACTTGCCAAGTCGAATTTACAGTGTAAAAATACACACAGGGATACTGCAGTGGCAGGTCTGAGACATGATTACAGGGTTACTTGTGTGGGTGGCACAACCAGTGCTGCAGGCCCACTAGTAGCATTTGATTTACAGGCCCTGGCACCTCTAGTGCACCTTACTAGGGACTTACTAGTAAATCAAATATGCCAATCATGGATAAACCAATTACATACAATTTACACGGAGAGCATATGCACTTTAGCACTGGTTAGCAGTGATAAAGTGCTCAGAGTTGAAAAGCCAACAGCAACAGGTCAGAAAAAAATAGGAGGCAGGAGGCAAAAAGACTGGGGATGACCCTCCATAAGCAAAAGTCCAACAGATGGGTACATTATTTATCAGCTACATGGTATCCGCAAAAGGTGAAGTCCAATGACTGCGAACTATTGGAACAGCGGGTAGTGGAGAAGGCGTGGTGTAGTAAGTATACACGTCTGAAGATTTAGTGAAGGTAGGGAAACGACGGGGTAACGACGGGGTATGATACCATATAATGAGGGCTATAAGTACCCTATGCAAGGGAAGCAAAAATTCCAAGGGTAGGAGAATTATTATGTTTTTTATGGGTATCGTCCAACCTTTTGGCGACAGGCCATACAGTACGAGCAGGGGCCATTTGTAAACAATAAAAATAATTCGTGGCCAGCTAGCAATACCGAAAGGTAAAATTTGATGTTGGGGGACTGTGAGAGATTATAGAAACCTCCCTTTTGTCTAGTTATTGCCTTCTCTTCTCTAAACTATTGTATTTTGTTATAATTAATATTTATAGTTAGATTGGATGGTACTATGGATATTCGAGGTATTTGGTCCTGATTGTTTACTGAAGAGTATACGTGTTTTCTTGTTGGCAGGGTGTTTACTAACCCTTTATGGAATAGGGTGCTGTGGAAAACCCCTGCCGCAAACGGAATAGTTTCATGTGATAAATTGAAGGGTGGATGCCAATTGAAGAAGGGTATTTGAAACGCGATACGGGTGAGTCGAGTTTGTATAAAATAACATTGAGGTGAAGTAGGGGGTGGTTTCACTTGGATGTTGGTTGGCTGTGATGGATGAACTTTAGCAAAATATAAATATATGGTATGTGTTGTTGTACGATAGTATGACCAGTGCAATGATGTGTGGGGATAGGATTGGGGCAACAATTTACATGGAGTAGGAGATATATCTATATAATAATGAGCAGGAAATACCTAGCTATGGAATGACTGTGGTAAATATAACATATGAGTTAAATCAATGATTTGATACTCCTGATTGTTCTTTTATATGAATTGTATTAATGATTAGTAATGTGCTAAACGGGGGCTGTTTTTATTTAAAACGTGTTTTTGCTTTGGTGCAGATGATTTTATATATATAGTAGACCATACTACTGAACTGAAGAAGAAGGCCATAAAACTCAGGCCACCGAAATGTGTTAACACATTTTCTGTACTGAATCTGCCAACACGTGTCATAGTTGGGCTGTAATATAAGGAGAACGATCATGAATGAGTGGAGACCATTGAAATTTGAATAGACAATGTTATGAAGTCTTAAAGGGCGTCTCCATGATTTTATGTGATTTTTTAATGTAATTTATTTTGTAATGTTTTTGTGATTTAGGTGTTTGTGGGGACATTTCATATTAATGATGCGGGTTTTGTTGTATGTAATGAAAAACTACGTTGGGGTATGTATCTCTTTTTATTGATAGGAAATATATATTTTCTTACATATGTCCTACATATATAGTGTGATTTTTATGGCACTGGCCGTTTAAACGCTAAGTGGTGGGTAAATATGTTGTTGCATGTTAGTGTATGAAAGGATCAGCACAATTTTAGCAGTACTCAAAGCGAATTTGATAAAAAAATATTTGCTATATCACAGTGCCCCGTCCCCCTTGTTACGAGGAGCCCTCTCCCTGCTTTTGTTCAACATCAGCACAGCCAGAAACACTCAAGGCAAATGCAGCGTTTATGTCAACATTCTAATAATTGCAATAAATATTGCAATATTTATGCTGTTAATGTTCATAAGCATTTCAAAGGTACAGAAAATGATTAACACGAAGCAGCCCACGTATGCTCTAAGCCTCTGCTTTTAGTTTACATGTGGAGGCCAGTAGGCATAGCCCCTGAGTACAGATGTGCACCCCAATGACTATATACATTTGCTGATATCACCCAAGGCTATGAGGAAAAGGTCAAAGCTGGGTTAGGCACTGAGCCTACACGGTGGGAAGACCAATTGTGGGCCCTCTCAATGTACACGATGAGTTGGACCCTGTGTAGAGCCGTATTCCAGCTTGAGGGGCCCTTCAGCATCAGGGTCCCCCAAAATTGTCAAGGGTGGCAATGGTACCGCTGAACAGGTTGTCAGTGATTTCGTCCTTAAATATGCAGTAATATCCCTGCCCTTATCACTGCACATATTAATCAAAAGAAGTGACATTTTGCTCCTACAAGAGTGCGTGGCATTATGTAAATTATATTTAAATAATTTTGCTTTATCAGCATCACACGCATAAACATTTGCATTCGAAAAAGCCGCATTGTGAATGTAAACCTGAAAGGTACGATATTATGGGGTTCTCGCGCGCGCGGGCACCGTTGCTGAGAGACTGCTTTAACACATGCAGCTGTGTCTAATTGCATTGTACCCAACAGTAAAAGCACATACACTACACCTGAATTTCAAGAGCATTCATTATTACCGAAGTGGACAGCGTGAACTAGCATGAATCATCCTGCTTCCGCAGTGTGACGTGAATGTTATCTGTGCAGTGCCAGGCATGTGCGCCTTAAGGAAAGGCTTCTGTAAATGAAAAGGAGCAGGCGTTTGCATTTCGAAAATGCTACACTTTTCTTTCCTTTGCACGCACCAACGTATAGAAAACTAATGTCTTTTGCGGAAAAGATGATTACATATCATGGTTCGTCAAGAATGTACTTCAGTCTGGTAATTGCTATTTTTAGTCCAATTAACCTGAATAGGAGGTGGTAGAGTGGCTTAAACATGCTTTATGCCTCTTGGCTAACATCAGTTGATACGCTTAGTTCTGAAGTGTTTCTTCTAGAAAGATTGGTCAAAGTACAGTAAAAAGAGCATTTTTAGGCCCTTATCATGACATTGGCGGTAAATCCCACTTACCCCCACGCTGACTGCTGTCAACATACCGCAGCGATGGCGGATAACCGATCTGCATATTACGACACACACACACCAATCTGACAGAATACAGCCACATACGCAAATCCACCAGCCCAATGGTCAGTGATAAAGTGGCGGTCCCAACACCTATACCGTTACGCCAGCAGAACAACACCCACCACATCATGACCCCTGAATAACCATGGCGGACATTCAACGGTGGTAAACCATTGGCGGTACACACCGCTGCGCTCAGAATGGACAACCAAAAACTAAACTACACATTATTGGCCAACTCAAACATCAGACACCTGATCCCCATACACACACCACACCCACCCACTCACACCACTATAAAACACACACACACATTACCCACAACCCTTTATGAATACAAATCATTGCCAAAAGACAGACATCAAGACCACTGGTGCAAATACACACACACACCCATACCTCCCTCAAGCACTCCACTATGCACACCCAATCACACCACCCAACACCCATGCACTCACACACATCACAGAACACCCATGTCCCCACAAAGGCACCCCTGTTTCACATATGAGGAATTGAGGGTCATGGTAGAGTAAATAGTCAGGGTAGAGCCATAGCTGTTTGGAGAACAGGTCCAGCAGATATCCATTGCAAGGAAGATGGAGCTATGGCAGAGAATTGTTGACAGGGTGAATGGCGTGGGACATCATCCAAGAAAAAGGGACGACATCAGGAAGAGGTGGAATGACCTACTGGGGAAGGTACGTTCCGTGGCAGTAAGGCACCAGCTCGCCATACAGAAGACTGGCGGTGGACCCCCACCTCTTACGCACAGCACACAGCATGGGAGGAGCAAGTCTTGGCATTACTACATCCTGAGGGACTCGCTGGAGTAACCGGAGGACTGGACACTGGTAAGTCAACATTTAACACTTATCACCCCCATTCCTGCATGCCAACTCACACCCTCACCCTTACTCCCATCACTCCACTCCATCCCACACACTGTACCAATGCAGATGACTAGCCCCAATGCCAAGCCCTGCTTGCCATACCAATGCATTGACAGCCCTCCCAGCCCTGCATGGACACCTATCACCAAAGCACTCACAGCATGAAGAAACTAACAGTCCCGCAATACATCACCATTGTTGGAATTATTTGCTTATGCAGGGTCATCCTCAATCTTTTTTGCCTCCTGCCTCCTATTTTGTCTGACCTGTTGCTGTTGGCTTTTGAACTCTGAGCACTTTACCACTGTTAACCAGTGCTAAAGTGCATATGCTCTCTGTGTAAAGTGTATGTAATTGGTTTATCCATGATTGGCATATTGAATTTACTAGTAAGTCCCTAGTAAAGTGCACTAGAGGTGCCAGGGCCTGTAAATCAAATGCTACTAGTGGGCCTGCAGCACTGGTTGTGCCACCCACATAAGTAGCTCTGTAATCATGTCTCAGACCTGCCACTGTAGTGTCTGTGTGTGTAGTTTTAACTGTAAATTCGACTTGCCAAGTGTACCCACTTGCCAGGCCTAAACCTTCCCTTTTCTTACATGTCAGACACCCCTAAGGTAGGCCCTAGGTAGCCCCAATGGCAGGGTGCAGTGTATGGTTAAGGTAGGTCATAAAGGTAATGTGTTTTATATGTCCTGACAGTGAAATATTGCTAGATTCGTTTTTCACTGTTGCAAGGCCTGTCCCTCTCATGGGTTAGCATGGGGGCTACCTTTAAATCTGATTAAAGTGTAGATTCCCTTTGGGAGCGGATGGACATGTGGATTTTGGGGTCTCTGAGCTCACAATTTAAAAATACATCTTTTAGTAAAGTTGATTTTAAGATTGTGAGTTTGAAAATGCCACTTTTAGAAAGTGAGCATTTTCTTGCTTATACCATTTCTGTGACTCTGCCTGTTTGTGGATTCCCCGTCTAGGTCAGTTTGACAGTTTGGCTGGTTGCACCAAGCACTAGACAGTGACACAAAGGGAGCTGGGGTGTAGCCTGCATATCCTGATGAGGGAGGGGAGGAGTGGTCACTCACACCTGAACGTGTCCAACTCCCTGGTGTGTGTCTGGGGCCTGGCCTGGGCAAGGCAGGATTTCACATTCACAATAGTCTTTACTTTGAGGTAGGCCTACTTCAAAGGAGAAACTGGGTATAAGAAGGGCACCCAAAACCACAGACTTTAGATCACTTCTGGACATCAAGAGGAACCTCTGCTTGGAGAAGAGCTGAAGAGCTGAGAAGTGCTGCCCTGCCCGTGACTGTGCTTTGGGGAGCTATCCTGCAGATGCTGCTTCTGCCAGAGTAGGAGGGCAAAGACTGGACTTTGTGTGACTTCCATCTTGTGAAGAAATCTCCAAGGGCTTGATTTAGAGCTTGCCTCCTGTTGTTTCAAGTCTCAGGGACAGCAAAGACTTCTCTTTGCCAGCACCTGGAGTCTCTGGAGAGACTCCTGCTCTGACAAGTGGTGCCCTATTCAGTCCCTGGGCCCTTGAAAGGAAAGCAGGTGAAAATCCATGGAAATTGACTTCAGACGACTTCAGACCGATGCCGGTGCTGAATCCGGTGACGCCGCGTGCAACCGACTCTGTGATCTTCGTTGGAACGCGACAACCTTTGCAGGCCCAATCCCGCTGCAGCCCCGCTGAAGTCTCCGACTCTGTGAAAGTCGCCGCACCACATCGTGGCCGACACCGCTTGAAGTGCACAGATTCAACGTTTCGCACAGATGCCGTGATCCCCGACTTCGTGCATCAACTTGTTTTCACTCTTCACCAAAGGTACTGTACTTGGGGGTCTATGCGACTCCGTGTCCGGTGCTGGTGTTGGCTTGTTGGGAACTACTCCATCACGACACCGTGTTAACACCTCATCGAAGCATTTTGTGTTTCTAAGCGCTATTTTTGAGTTTAATCTGGAAAAATTCATAACTTGACTTGCATATGTCGGATATTTGTCATTTTGGTTTGTTTAGATAAATATTCCCCAGTTTTCTAAACTGGCGTTGTATCATTTGGTAGTGTTTTCATTAAGTTACTGCGTGTGTTGGTACAAATACTTTACACCTAGCACTCTGAAGTTAAGCCTACTGCTCTGCCAAGCTACGAAGGGGGTAAGCAGGTGTTAGCTGAGGGTGATTCTCTTTTACCCTGACTAGAGTGAGGGTCCTTGCTTGAACAGGGGGTAACCTGACTGACAACCAAAGACCCCATTTCTAACAACCATACACAATCAAAGGCGGCAGGGCAAAAGCAACCATAGAGGGGAGGATAGGGATGTACAACATGTCACAGACATGAAGCATAATACATCTCTTATATACCCACAGGTGCCCCAGCCAAACTAAGTGGAGAGGAGGTGCCACGACTATCCAGTCTCCCAACAGAAGATGTCCCCAGTGATGACAGTTACTCTGGACTTCAGTATCTGGATCAACATCCTGGCCCATTAGGGACCACTGGACAGTCGGTCACCCCAGCCCACTCACAGTCCACCACAGAGCCTCCTCCATCAGTTACCAACACCATAGCACCCACCCAGCGTCCCTACATCTCTGTCCCCAGGACAAGTCAATCAACAGTGTGCCCACCTGTACAGGGACCCTAGTCTACACCTCATACCCAAGACAATCAGGGACCTGGGATCAGTGGCAGTGGGCACACCGTTCATGAGACAGGAGCACAGGGCAACAGGAACACTAGGCGGACTGCCGTGTGCCAGGGGGAGGACAGGCCCAGGGAATCAACTCTCCATGAAGCACTTACTAATGTCCTGGGTCCCTACCAACAATCCCAGGACACAATGGGCCAGATCCTGAACAACATGCAGGAGAACAAGCGGCTGCAGGAGGAACACCATCAGGAGATCAGGGAGGACTTTCAGGCACCAACACCACCATGATCTACATAGCAGGGGTGCTGACAGACATGGCCAACATCATGAGGGAATGGACAGTACACCAGCGGGCCCCTACCACTAGGCAGTCTGTTGACCAGCCCTCCACTTCCGCTGCAGCTAGTGGACAGGAGGCCCTGCCACAGGACCCACAGGCCACCAGCACCTCTCCCCCTGCAGAAGGTGAACCACCCCTGTGAACCAGACAGAAGCCAGAGACACTTGCCAAGACAAAAGACCACCGCCAGGAAATGAGACTCTCCTGATTGTCCAACTTTTGTCCCACCCTGTCATCTTGTCCACTTTGAACTGACATTGCTCCCCTTCCTATGGCCCCTTGGACACTGGACCTGTGCTACAAACTGACTGGAACAATACCCTGGACTTTCCTCCACCATCACCCCATTCCATTGCACTTTATCCTCAATTTTATAGCACTACAATAAACACCCTTGAACACAATTTGAGTAATACTGTTTTATGTGTCTTTAATGTGCATTTGTGGGAACAGTCACATAGAGTGCAAGTGATCTGAACATTGTGATAGCTGACAAATAGCGACCTGGAACAGTCTGTAGTGAGAACATCAGGACAATGTTGTCATAGCACCAATATTTGGAAAATGAGAAGCCATAGGTGACAACAAGTTGAGATGCAAAGAAAGTGAATGCCATCATGGCACAGGCACACAGATAAATCAATAGTCACAGTAATGGTCAGTACTAATATCTCACCTGTTTTTAATTTGAAGTATTGTGGTATAACTGACGTTCTGTTGTCCACATCCTCTGGCCAGGAGCTCGCTCCCCCACGATCGCAGCACCACCTTGCTGCCTCCGTGTCCCCGACGCCCGCCCACGCTGCTGATCGCGTGTTCGAGGCCGTCCTCCACCCGCAGGCACCCGCCTGCGCCTCATCCCTGGTGTCTAGTGGGCTTCTGGTAAGCGTCGCTAGACTTCTGCTTTAGTACATTTTTGCTTTCTGTGCTCTGTTTTTATTTGTGCCGTGTCCATCTGTCTTATTCCACTCTTTGTGCCTGTTTCTTGCCCCGTGTTTTATTGTGCCGTGTCCTTCTATCTAAACTCCACTCTTTGTGCCTGTTTCTTGCCCCGTGTTTTATTGTGCCGTGTCCTTCTGTCTAAACTCCACTCTTTGTGCCTGTTTCTTGCCCCGTGTTTTACTGTGCTGTGTCCTTCTGTCTAACTCCACTCTTTGTGCCTGTTTCTTGCCCCCTTGTTTTTTACTGTGCCGTGTCCATCTGTTTTTGTTCCACTTTTTGCTCCTGCTTTTGCCCTTTGTGCGCTCCCCCGCTCTGGCTCTCTCTGAGCTGCTCACCGTTCCCCTGTCACTGCGTCCCTTGCGGCCCTGCCCCGCTCGTGCCCCCATTAGCCTCTCCCTCCCTCCTCCCAGCTGCTCCTCCCTCCCTCCTCCCTCCTCCCTCCTCCCTCCTCCCTCCTCCCTTCTAAATGGTGGACGCTGCGTGTCCGCGCAGCGGGCGAGCCGGATGCGCACCAGAGGCAAGCCCGTCTGCGTCCGTCAGTGCCTGGACCGTGCCCAGCGGGACCCCCCCTTGGTCCTCGGGACCCCCGCACCCTGGGCATTGCTACACAGCCAGCGACCTCAACCCCCTCAACCCTTTCCACAACACAGACTGCTTCCAATCCTCTCCAAGGAACACCTTTGGCCCCTTCTCCTGCCACACCTGCAAATTCACCTGCAACAAATCAGCGAAACCCCCCAAAGCCGGATCTAACCACCTCCACTGCATACTCCTCAACACCCGCTCCGCACAAAAGCATGCCATCGCACTCTGGGACCTGCTCAACACCACCGCCCCAGACGTAGCCTTCCTGACCGAAACCTGGTGGAACGATTCCTCGGCACCCAACATCACCATAACCATCCCGGATGGCTACAAGATCACCCGAAGAGACCACACCAACAGCATCGTAGGAGGAATAGCCATCGCCACAAATCCACCCTCAAAATCTCCACCTACATGGACGACATCCTCAAGACCGCCGAGCACCTACACTTCCAGATCCACACCGACCCCAACACCACCCTCAGAGGAACTCTTATCTACAGACCCCCAGGACCACGAGCACCCTTCAACGTCACCATCGCCGAACTCGCCAGCACCCACGCACTCCCCTCCACGGACTACGTCCTCCTCGGAGACCTCAATTTCCACCTAGAAAACAACAACAACCTTAACTCCACCACACTGATCGACAACCTCGCCAACCTCGGACTCCAACAACTCGTCACCACACCCACCCACATCGCCGGCCACACGCTTGATACCATCTTCACCACAAGCGCCCACGTCACCTTCAACCACACCACCGAACTCTACTGGACAGACCACCACTGCATCCATTTCACCTTCAAGAAACAAACCAAGCACCACCGCCCCCAACAACCACCTTGCCGCTGCTGGAGCAAAGTCACTGAAGAGCAACTTAACAATACCCTCACCCAGAACCCTCCCACCGACCCAGACACCGCCGCTCTCAACCTCAGACAGTGGATCACCAACTGCGCCAACTCCCTAGCACTGCTCAAGAACCCACCCAACAACCAAGCCAGCAAAAAACCCACCTGGTTCACCGACGAGCTCCAAGCCTCCACTGGTGGAAACTTAAAAAGAAATGGCTCCACGAATGCACCCCGACAACCACACAGCCCTCAATGACGCCTCCCGCAGGCACCACCAACTCATCAGAATAACCAAGAGGTCCTCCTTCAAAGACCGCCTGAATAACAACGCACACAACAGCAAAGAGCTCTTCAACATCGTGAAAGAACTCTCCAACCCCAGCACCAACGTCAACGACATCCCACCTTCGCAAGAAATCTGCGACTCTCTGTCCACCTACTTCCTCCCGAAAATCACGGACATCCACAACAGCTTCTCCACCACATGCACGCCAGACCCCATCCCCGCTAGCACAACCCGCACCAACCACCTGACCTCCTGGGCCAGCGTGAACCACACAGAGACACTCAAGATCATGAACTCCATCCACTCAGGATCTCCGTCGGACCCATGCCCTCACCACGTATACAACAAAGCCGACGCAATCATCGCCCCCCAACTACGGAAGGTCATCAATATCTCCTTCGAAACAGCAACCTTCCTGGAAAACTGGAATCATGCCGAAATCCACGCCCTCCTGAAGAAGCCCAAAGCTGACACTCAAGATCTCAAAAACTTCCGTCCCATCTCCCTACTCCCGTTCCCGGCGAAGGTCATCGAAAAAATCGCCAACAAGCAACTGACCCGCCACCTCGAAGACAACAACATCCTGGACCCCTCCCAGTCAGGGTTCAGATGGAACCACAGCACCGAGACCGCCCTCCTAGCCGCAACAGATGACATCAGACGCCAACTGGACAATGGAGAAACATCAGCCCTCATCCTCCTGGACCTATCTGCCGCCTTCGACACAGTCTGCCACTGCACCCTGATAGCCCGCCTCTTCAAAACCGGAATACAAGACAAAGCCCTCAACTGGATCGCCTCTGTCCTCCACGGCCGAACCCAAAGTGTACGTCTCCCCCCCTTCCGATCCAAAGCCACCGACATCCTCTGCGGCGTTCCCCAGGGCTCCTCCCTCAGCCCTACACTGTTCAATATCTACATGGCCCCCTCGCACAAACGGCCCGCCAATACGACCTCAACATCATCTCCTCCGCCGATGACACACAGCTCATCCTCTCCCTCAACAAAGACCCACACACCGCCAAAACCAACCTCCACGAGGGCATGAAGGCCATCGCCGAATGGATGAGAAACAGCCGGCTGAAGCTGAACTCAGACAAGACGGAGGTCCTCATCCTTGGACCCACCCCCTCAGCCTGGGACAACTCATGGTGGCCGACCACACTGGGAACCCCTCCAACTCCCACCAACCATGCACACAATCTAGGATTCATCCTTGACTCCTCCCTCTCCATGTCCAAACAGGTCAGCACAGTCTCCTCATCCTGCAACAACACCCTCTGCATGCTCCGCAGGATCTACAAGTGGATCCCGACCAAAACAAGAAGACCCGTGACACAGGCCCTCGTGGGCAGCAAGCTAGACTACGGCAACGCACTCTACACAGGCATCCCTGCCAAACACCTACGACGCCTCCAGCTCATCCAAAATGCCTCCGCCCGACTGATCCTCAACGCACCCCGCCGCAACCACATCTCCCACCACCTGAGAGACCTTCACTGGCTCCCGTAGACAAGAGGATCACTTTCAAGCTACTCACCCACGCACACAAGGCCCACCACAACACCGGACCTGCCTACCTAAACAGCAGACTCAGCTTCTACACCCCCACCCGCCAGCTCCGCTCCTCAAACCTCGCCCTGGCCATCGTTCCCCGCATCCAGTGAAAGACCTCTGGTGGCAGATCTTTCTCCTACCTCGCCGCCAAGACCTGGAACTCCCTCCCTACCAACCTAAGCCAGACCCAAGACCTACTCGCATTCAGAAGACTCCTCAAAACCTGGCTCTTCGATCAGTAGCAGCCCCCCTCCTCTCCGCCAGCGCCTTGAAACCCTCTTGGGTACATAGTGCGCTTTATAAATTCTATGATTGATTGATTGATTGATCCTCTGCCGCCTCATCTTCACTGTCCTCAGGGTCAACTGCTGCCACAGGGTCATCTCCAGTCCCCTCCTCCCGCAGAAATGGCACATGTCGTCTGAGGGCCAGGTTGTGCAACATGTAGCATGCCACTACTATCTGGCAGACCTTTCTGGGTGAGTAGCACAGGGATCCACCAGACAGATGGAGGCACCTGAACCTGGCCTTCAGGAGGCCGAAGGTCCTTTCTATAATCCTCCTGGTTTGCCTATGTGCCTCATTATAATGTTCCTCAGCCGCTGTCCTGGCATTCCTCACAGGGTTCAGCAGCCACAATAAGTTTGGGTAGCCAGAGTCACCTGCAAGTATTGAGGGACAACATTTAGCCTTACACAATCCTATGGGGAGAACACCTCAAGGCATACACTGATATACAGTGGGTGGGGGATCTGGCTTACCTATTAGCCACACCCTGTGCCTCTGTCGTTGGGCCATCACATTTGGAATGCTGCTATTCCTCAGGACAAAGGTGTCATGCACCGACCCAGGATACTTGGCAGTGACATGGGGGATGTACGGGTCCACCAGGCTAACCATTTGCACATTCAGTGAGTGGAAACTCTTCTGATTTTTGAACACATGTTCATTCTGGCAGGGGGGGACTAACGCAATATATGTACCGTCAATTGCACCAATTATGTTGGGGATATAGCCCATTGCATAGAATCCTGCCTTCACAGTGGCAAAATCTTCCACCTGGGAAAAAGCAATGTAGCTGCACATGTGTTTCATCAGGGCAGACAAGACCCTTGCCAGCACAATAGAAAATGTTGGCTGTGACATTCCAGCTGCCAAGCCCACTGTCATTTGGAAAGAACCAGATAGCACTTGCACAAGAGGGGGGATCCCAGTGGGATGACAGATAGCTGATATCAGGTCAGGCTCCAATTGGGCATACAGCTCTGTGACTGTGGCCCTGTCCAATTTATAGGTGTGTATAATGTGCCTGTCCTCCAGTGTAGCCAAATCCACAAAGGGTCTGTACACGGGGGTTTGTTTTCTCCTCCCATTCATCCACAGCGGTAGGTATCTAAGGGTCACAAGAGTGAGTAGGCTGTCACAATATGAACAATGGAACCACAACCTCAGTGTACATGTTGCATTTATGTGATGGGACAGTGGGAATGACAGGTATGTGCAAATCTAGGCAGAGACGCAGTAAAGGTTAGTCTGATGGTTGTCCATAGTGAAGGCCATTTCAGATGGTGGCTATTTCAGGGTCCTTTGTTTGGTGCACTGCATCAACCTGGTTGTTCAAAACATTTTCAAGAAAGAAGACAGTCAGCATCATATTGACCACCTGCAGATGAATCTGCACTCATTGTATTCATTCTTTTAACCCCTTCGCTGCCAGGCCTTTTCCCCTCCTGTGCCGAGCCTTTTTTTGGCTATTTGGGGCAGTTCGTGCTTAGGCCCTCATAACGTTTTGTTCACATAAGCTACCCACGCCAAATTTACGTCCTTTTTTTCCAACATTCTAGGGATTCTATAGGTATCCAGACTTTGTGGGTTCCCCTGAAGGAGACCAAGAAATTAGCCAAAATACAGTGAAAATGTGTTTTTTTCAAACAAATGGGAAAAAAGGGCTGCAGAAGACGGTTCGTGGTTTTTTCCCTGACAATGGAATCAACACAGGGTTTGCGGTGGTATGAACATCATCTTCCCAGCTTTCAGGAACAGGCAGACTTGAATTAGAAAACCCAATTTTTCAATACAATTTCGACATTTTACTGGGACATACCCCATTTGTACTATTTTTTGTGCTTTCAGCCTCCTTCCAGTTAGTGACCAAAAAGGGTAAGAAACCAATGCTGGATCCCAGAAAGTAGACAAAATTCTGAATTCAGCAAAGGGTCATTGTGTAGATCCTACAAGTGTTTCCTACAGAAAATAACAGCGGAATTAAAAAAATATTGAAATTCTGGTGAAAAAAAAGCCATTTTTCTCCACGTTTTACTCTGTAACTTTTTCCTTCGATGTCAGATTTTTGAAAACAATATACAGTTACGTCAGCTGGACTCTTCTGGTTGCAGGGATATATCGGGCCTCTAGGTTCATCAAGAACCCTAGGTACACACAGCCAATAAATGAGCTGCACCTTGCAATGGGTTTTTATTCCATACTGGGTATACAGCAATTCATTTGCTGAAATATAAAAAATAAAAATAGTTATCAAGAAAACCTTTGTATTTCCAAAATGGCCACAAGATAAGGTGTTGAGAAGCAGTGGTTATTTGCACATCTCTGAATTTTGGGGTGCCTATACTAGCATATGATTACAGGGAATTTCTCAAATAGACGTCTTTTTTACACACTGTCTTACATTTGGAAGGACAAAAGTTAGAGAAAGACAAGGGGCAATAACACTTGTTTTGCTATTGTGTGTTCCCATATGTCTCCAAATAAAAATGGTACCTCACTTGCGTGGATAGACCTAGCACCCGCGACAGGTAATGCCCCAAAACACAACGTGGACACATTTTCACAAAGAAAACAGATCTGTTTTTTGCAAAGTGCCTAGCTGTGGATTTTGGCCTCTAGCTCAGCCGGCACATAAGGAAACCTAGCAAACCTGTGCAGTTTTGAAAACTAGACACCTAGGGGAATGCAAGATGGGGTGACTTGTGGGGCTCTGACCAGGTTCTGTTACCCAGAATCCTTTGCAAACCTCAAAATTTGGCCCACAAAACACCTTTTCCTCTCAGTCCGGTGACAGAAAGTTCTGGAATCTGAGAGGAGCCACAAATTTCCTTCCACCCAGCGTTCCCCCAAGTCTCCCGATACAAATGGTACCTCACTTTTGGGGGTGGGCAGGTGCCTGGAACAGAAAAAGGCCAGAAACTTGTAGAGATAAGCACATATTTTTCTTTCATACATCTTTTAGGCTGACTCTGCTATGGGGACCCATGCAAGTGAGGTATCATTTTACTTGGGGGGCTGAGGGGAACGCTGGGTGGTAGGAAATTTGTGCTGCAGCGGTGATCCTACAAAGAAAAGTGAGGAAAATATGATTTTTTAATGCAAATTTTGAGGTTTGCCGAGCTGTCTGGGTAAGAAAATGTTGGGGGATCCAGGCAAGCCACACCTCCTTGGACTCCTTTGGGTGTCTATTTTTAAAGCATGTCTGGGTTTGGTAGGTTTCCCTAGATGAAGGCTGCACCCGGGACCAAAAACATAGGTCCCCCCCACCCAAACACAGGTAGTTTTGCAATAGATAATTTTGACATGTCCACATACTTATGTGATGTTCCAAACACTAAAATTGTGAAAAGAAACACACTTAGGTTATGTTAAAAAGACCCCTCACCCACCAACTAAGTTGCTCGCATGCTTCATCATCGGGGTCCCACCCGAGGCATCTAGTGTGTCACAGGTGTGCTGCGACGCCTGGTTACAGGGGAGCAGGTTTTGTCATTTTTACCACACATACTGGTCGGATTTGGCACGAGGGTGAGTGATGGTTCAGTGGATCAAATTTTATTAACAAGAGATTTCACAAAAATGAAATGCACTGTTAATAACTGAAAGGCCAAAAAACGGAACCAATGACTCACAGCTCGTGAGCTGTAAAGCCACGGCAAGGTACCAACCGCTTTACAGTCCATTCACACACCTTTCATACATGACTTGCACAAGACCATTGACACCGCCAGCCACGGGCCCAGCACATTACAACACTCGCATCAACAGACAGTGCCACTCAAGGGCCCATCACTTACATACTCCCACATGCCTGATACAGCAATCACACCAGCTGATTAGAAATAATTACAAAACTACAAACACAAAAGCTCTAACTAAGTAGATGACAGAAATGCTACCCATGAAACTGAACACATTAATATACAAAACAGGCAGTTTACACTCATGGTTGTTCCCAGTAATTCTTCTGGTAATTCTTAAAACAACCACCCACTCAAAGCCCAGGCTTTGAAGGGCAATCTGGCAGTACATTCGAGTCTCCCTCCGGATACCTCTTCGAAAACACACTCTACATTTCTTAGCCGGAAAGTCTTTTTTGGGTGTGGGAGGAATGTGCTCAGCAAAGTGGCGATCTTTCAATCTAGCCACACCCTCCACCACTGCTTCTCTAGTAACTCTGGCCTGTTCCACCACAATAAGGCTCTCTATCACTGACTCCTGAAATTTCACAAATGTCATCTTTGACTCTGGAGACCTATCCTTAAACACAATAAAAGCATTAAAAGTTGCTAAGTGGAAGAGGTGAATTGCTAACGTAAGACGTACGAATAGCAGTATAAGGTTCCAACCTTTGATCAACTCTATCTACACCTCCCATGTGCTTATTATAATCTAAAATGCACACAAGTTTGCGCACTTCATCAACCTGGCCCCAAACAGTCACGGGGGAAATACTTTCATCATGGATGGTACTTAGCATGTAGACATCCCTCCTGTCTGAAAATTTCAAAGCTAGCAGCTCATCATTCCGCAAGGCACTGCACTGTCCCCTCTCAAGTTTTTTTTACAGACAAGCTCCCTTGGATAGCCTTTCCGGTTACAATGAATTTTGCCACAAGCAACAGTGTCCACTCTAAACAATTCCTTGAACAACTGCACTCCAGTGTAGAAGTTATCTACATACAAATTGTGACCTTTGTTGAACAGTCGTCTACCAAGTTCCCACACAATTTTCTCAGTAACTCCAAAAGTGGGAGGGCAACCAGGGGGGTCAATACTGGAATCCCTACCAGTGTAGACATGGAAATTATACACATATCCTGTATTACTTTCAGACAGCATATACAATTTAATTCCATATCGTGCCCTCTTGCTAGGAATGTGCTGCCTAAAAACCAAACGACCCTTGAAGAGAACCAAAGACTCGTCCACAGCTATTTCTTTGCCTGGAACATAGACCTCTGAAAACCGATCTACAAAATGATCAAGTACAGGCCTAATCCTAAAAAGGCCGTCAGAATCAGGGTGATCTTGTGGTAAGGCTAATGCGTTGTCAATAAAATGCAGCTTCCTAAGAAGAAGCAAATACCGATTACGACTCATGGTTGCAGGAAATATAGCTGTTGCTATCAAGGGACTAGTAGACCAATAAGAAGCCAGTGACGGCTTCCTTATCAACCCCATCAAAAGAGTCAAACCCAAAAACCTTTTCATCTCCTCCAAATTTGTGGGAATCCACTGGTTAGCTCTAGAGTGTGGCCTAAGTCTAGCAGCGTTGTCCCTCAAATACTGCTCCGCATACAAATTAGTCTGCTCAACAATCCCTTCCCTTCCAAAAACACATCATCCACAAATAACCCAAAGAAATTGACAGGCAAAAAGTTCTCTGTATTGACTCTACACTTCGGGAGACCAGTAAAGGCAGGGAATTCTGGCTGCTCCATATTTGGGGCAACCCGGAGTTCAGGTCTTCTAACGGGAAACCTTTCAGCCCCAGGTTGCTGCACTAATGGCACATCAGTGTCCTCCTCTAAAACAGGTCCTTCATCTGCTCTGAGTGTGACTTCCTCATCAGAAGATTCCTCTCCGACAGGAACTTCACTGCCAGAATCTCTCACTTCCTCCTCTGCCTCAGATGCAGAGTCCGTCTCATAATCATTGTTAGAAATGTTTTTTTTGGTTGGCAGTAAGGTTACCCCCTGTCCAAGCAAAAGCCCTCACTCTAGTCAGGGTAAGTCACACACAATCCAAGATTATCCTGTGCCCACCCTCTGGTAGCTTGGCACGAGCAGTCAGGCTTGACTTAGAAGGCAATGTGTAAAGTATTTGTGCAATAAATCATACAATACCACCATATAGCACCACAAAAATACACCACACAGTGTTTAGAAAAATATATAATATTTATCAGGATAATTGTAGGTCAAAACGAATAAAGTTGCAATGTGAATTTGTAGAGATATCACTGAAAAGTGATATAAAGGCCCAGGGCGGAGGACCGCGGGAGCACCGCCGACAAGCCGGCGGTGCTCCAATGGGGATTCCGACCGCGGCGGTAAAGCCGCGGTCGGACCGGCACCACTGGCGGGGTCCCGCCAGTGTACCGCGGCCCCATTGAATCCTCCGCGGCGGCGCAGCTTGCTGCACCGCCGCGGGGATTCTGACCCCCCCTACCGCCATCCAGATCCCGGCGGTCGGACCGCCGAGATCCGGATGGCGGTAGGGGGGGTCGCGGGGCCCCTGGGGGCCCCTGCAGTGCCCATGCCACTGGCATGGGCATTGCAGGGGCCCCCGTAAGAGGGCCCCTACATGTATTTCACTGTCTGCTGCGCAGACAGTGAAATACGCGACGGGTGCAACTGCACCCGTCGCACAGCTTCCACTCCGCCGGCTCGATTCCGAGCCGGCTTCATCGTGGAAGCCTCTTTCCCGCTGGGCTGGCTGGCGGTCTGAAGGAGACCGCCCGCCAGCCCAGCGGGAATGTCAGAATTACCGCCGCGGTCTTTCGACCGCGGAACGGTAACCTGACGGCGGGACTTTGGCGGGCGGCCTCCGCCGCCCGCCAAGGTCAGAATGAGGGCCAAAGTGTCTTAAGTCTTTAAAAAGCAAACAAAGTCTCTTTCAAGCACAAAGTACATGGTTTGGAGTGGAAAATCTCCTCAGAGGGCCACAGAAGAAGATATACGTGGAAAAAGGGTGTGTGTGTCGATTTCTCCCCAGCACACACGGACTTGCGTTGTTATTTTTCACGCGGGGAAGTCGTGCGTCGTTTTCCGGCGCGCGGACAGTCTCTTTCTGTGGATCGCGGGGATTACCAGATGTCCCGGGTCTGTGCGTGGATTTTCCTGCTTGTTTTCCGGCTGCGCGTCGTTCATCGGGGCTGCGAGTCAATATTTCGATCTCACGGCAGGCGTTGTGTCGATTTCTCCTCTGGAGGTCGGGCGGCGTTGTCCTTGCGAAGCCGTGCGTCGAAGTTCTGGTCATCCCGTAGGCGTTGCGTAGATCAGCGTCGGTGTGCAGCATTTTTCTCGCCGCGGAACAAGCTGTGCGTCGAAAATTTTGGCGCACGGAGCGTCCAAGTGAAAAAAAGAGAAGTCTTTTTTGGTCCTGAGACTTCAGGGAACAGGAGGCAAGCTCTATCCAAGCCCTTGGAGAGCACTTTCACAGCCAGACAAGAGTTCAGCAAGGCAGCAGGCCAACAGCAAGGCAGCAGTCCTTTGTAGAAAGCAGACAGGTGAGTCCTTTGAGCAGCCAGGCAGTTCTTCTTGGCAGGATGTCGTTTCTGGTTCAGGTTTCTTCTCCAGCAAGTGTCTGATGAGGTAGGACAGAGGCCCTGTTTTATACTAAGTTGTGCCTTTGAAGTGGGGGTGACTTCAAAGAGTGTCTAAGAAATGCACCAAGCCCCCTTTCAGTTCAATCCTGTCTGCCAGAGTCCCAGTAGGGGGTGTGGCAGTCCTTTGTGTGAGGGCAGGCCCTCACCCTCCCAGCCCAGGAAGACCCATTCAAAATGCAGATGTATGCAAGTGAGGCTGAGTACCCTGTATTTGGGGTGTCTGAGTGAATGCACAAGGAGCTGTCAACTAAACCTAGCCAGACGTGGATTGAAGGGCACAACAAGATTTAAGTGCAAAGAAATGCTCACTTTCTAAAAGTGGCATTTCTAGAATAGTAATATTAAATCCGACTTCACCAGTCAGCAGGACTTTATATTACCATTCTGGCCATACTACATATGACCTTCCTGCTCCTTTCAGATCAGCAGCTGCCACTTCAACAGTGTATGAGGGCAGTCCCAATGTTAGCCTATGAAGGGAGCAGGCCTCACAGTAGTGTAAAAACTAATTTAGGAGTTTTACACTACCAGGACATATAACTACACAGGTACATCTCCTGCCTTTTACCCACACAGCACCCTGCTCTAGGGGTTACCTAGGGCACACATTAGGGGTGACTTATATGTAGAAAAGGGGGAGTTCTAGGCTTGGCAAGTACTTTTAAATGCCAAGTCGAAGTGGCAGTGAAACTGCACACACAGGCCTTGCAATGGCAGGCCTGAGACAAGGTTAAGCGGCTACTGAAGTGGGTGGCACAACCAGTGCTGTAGGCCCACTAGTAGCATTTAATCTACATGCCCTAGGCACATGTAGTGCACTCTACTAGGGACTTACAAGTAAATTAGATAGCCAATCATGGATAAACCAATAAATAGTACAATTTACACAGAGAGCATATGCACTTTAGCACTGGTTAGCAGTGGTAAAGTGCCCAGAGGTCAAAAGCCAACAACAACAGGTCAGAAAAAATAGGAGGAAGGAGGCAAAAAGTTTGGGGATGACCCTGTCAAAAAGCCAGGTACAACAATCATGATCAGACAACTACTCAAAAAGCATACCAACCCCCTGCTGAGCGGTCATTCTGTGGCTAACCATGATCTTTCCTACAAAAACTGGACAAATGCACCACCAACAACCAGCACTGTGTAAGATAAGTAATGAAGTGTAGCTTTGTTAGTAAGAGTTATAAACTCAAAAACTATACCGCTCACTTGCCTGAAAAAGCTTGAATCACCAGCAACTACTCTGCACGGACACAGCAATCACCAATGATATCCCACTAAAAAGAAAGAAAGAAAAGCAAATTAGAAATAAGACAACACAAATATCATTGCGCACAAATCCAAGGACAATTTCACACAAACCTGCATTTAGTACACCACCTACAAACATGTCATTCATGCATGGCAACAATACTCCTTTGGAGTAAATTGTTTTTACTTACCTAAAACATGCACCCCCATGCCTCTGTGCATCTCCCCTGTGTCCTGATACAGCCCAGTGTTCAAGGATTGCAAAAAGACCTAGGTAAGGAGCCCAGAGATTTTTCTGGGTAAATAGTATTATTTTTTCAAAATTGTTTGTTTCAGCTACCTGTGTATGTTTCACTGTGGACTCTCTGTGTTTCAGGCAGCCTGGCCTCTTTTAAAGTGGTATTTAATTGAAAATCGTTTTTGCCGTGACTTGTGTGAATAGCCTTGCCAGTTTGTGACCCCCCCTTTTTTTCTCTCCTAAGTAAAAATACTACATACATCTTGCAGAGTGTGTCTTTTAGGAGACTGTTTTAATCTGTTTGTGTGATTTAAATTGTGCTTAAAAACTGTCTGCCCCCCTGTATTTTTGCCTTTCAAAAAGCCCGATTTTAGAGTGTGCGCCCAGCACTATTGCAGTGTTTGTCTCTTAAACAATCTCCCCCTTACCTGGAAAGTAGACTCTGCTAGCTTGGAAGTGCAGATTCAGCCTGTCTGTATCCAAGGAGATTCTGAATAGAGCAGCAGTTGCCTTTCCCCCTGACCACAGGGACTGGAGTTCAGTTAACTTGCTCCTTATATAAGTTCCTTTTGGTTGTTGCATATGCTGTTGTGATAGGTTGTTGGGAGACTGTGTTTCATTGGTTGCTGGCTCCAGGGCTGCAGTTATGATTGGTGGATAGGGCTGGGATTCTGATTGGCTGTTGGCTCTAGGTCTGAGATTCTGATTGGCTGTTGGTTCTAGGGCTGTGATTGGTGGATAGGGCTGAGAATCTGATTGGCTGTTGGTTCTAGGGCTATGATTGGTGGATAGGGCAGAGAATCTGATTGGCTGTTGGTTCTAGGGCTGTGATTGGTGGATAGGGCTGAGATTCTGATTGGCTGTTAGTTCTAGGGCTGTGATTGATGGATAGGGCTGGGATTCTAATTGGTTGCTGGTTTTAGGGCCGGGCTGTGATTGGTGGTTAGGAATAGGGCTGTGATTGGTGATTAGGGCTGGGACTCCCATTAGTTGTTTGAATCAGGGCTTGAAATTGGATTGGCTTGGGTTAGGTCCAGCTTCTTATTGGCCAGTAGGGCTATAAAAGGCTAGGATTCAGGGTGTCTCAGCCCGGGCGTCGAGGCAAAGGGCAGAGAGGACAAGGGCAGTTGCCTGTTTGGGCCTGTTAGGGCGGAGAGGACAAGGGCAGTTGCCTGTTTGGGCCTGTTAGGGTGGAGAGGACAAGGGCAGTTGCCTGTTTGGGCCTGTTCGGGACAGGTAGGGACTAGGGCCAGAAATGCTGCCCAATTCACATATGGCCATGAATGGTTTCAGCCCCTACACATCCCTCAACATGCAAACACATATTCTACAAAGGCATCCAAATCATGCATCACAAACTGACCACAGACAGATTGCATTGCCCCATCACCCAACACAATACCCTACATACAACAAATATATACAAATACCCCCCACAACTACTACAGTCAAACACCTTCATTCTCACAGCAAACACTACTCTGTCCACTCCCACTAACACAACCTGCCATCACCCACACAATACAAAACTACAACATACACTTCTCTCAGTTTCAGTCTCCCAGATACACACTCTCTGCTCATACTAACCAACAACACTATCCGCTGTTCGCTCCACACAGACCACCTGTCATCATAACAATGCCCAAACCCTGCCTTCAAACACATCATCTACAAACACTCTTCCCCTCTCTTCACCAATTACACACAACCATACAATCCCCACATTTCACTCCACCACACATATTACCTCTTCCGGTCATCACAACTAATACTAACTCCCCTGACACACACCCATCACCTCTTACACACCTCATACATTCATCTCCAAAACACATCAACACCCCATCTAACACTCAAATTCCACTAGGCAGCACTAACTCACATACAAATCCCTCACCAAAAACAACTACACCAATATCCCTTCTCATTATTCCACAAAAACAATACCGACCACAAACATCAGCACATCAAAGCGACACAAACTTACATTACACTCATCGTCATACCCACTCCCACCCCCAGGACTACACAAAGAATACAAATTCCATCCTATCTCCACCCCTACCCCTCCACTCTTCACAAACACCTACCACAAGCACCCCAACCCAGCAACTTTCATTCACTCGCCTCTCCTCCATTGCACAATTTAGAGCCTTACATCATGATCCACATGCTCCTCCACCACCCCTAACTCATACTCCATCCACACTAAACAAACGCAAACAAAAATAAAAAACATGCCACTCATAGCATCCTCGCATCCCCTTGTCTGTTACATAATAAAACTACCCTACAAAAAACACTACACTCCTCATGGCTCTCTCAGCCACCAAGTCCACCACCCACACACACAGACCCAACAAAATGCCTCCTTAACCTGCTGGAAGAGGAACACTATGTTGAAAAGCAAGACTATTGTGAACCTCAAACAGTTATCACAACTAGCAACACTCCTGCTTCAAGCTCAAATTACACTACTTACCCTTCTACTAAACAAAACAACACCACCACTAACACACCTTTTCTAAACTGCCAGCTCATAAATGCTCGATCACTCTCAAAAAACAAGCACCACATCTACGACCTGCTTCCAGACACACAACCTGACTTACTATTCATTACTGAATCCTGGTTGGGAGATGACATGGCACCAGTGTTGCACGAAGCCGTTCCTCCGGGCTATCAAACCATCACTCAAAACCGTATATGGAAGAGAGGAGGTGGACTAGCTATTATATTCAAACAGGCAATGAACCTCAGTAAAACAGACAACATCTCCATACAAGGTTGTGAAGCCCTCCTTACCAGATGCCACCCTACTCCAACTTCCTCCTGTAACTTTCTCCTCCTTTACAGACCTCCACCTAACAACTCCACTTTCCCAGATGCTTTTCTAGACACAGTCTCAAACCTTATTACACTATACTCCAATCTATGCATTCTTGGGGATCTAAACATTTGGGTTGACAAACCCAATATGCCCCATCCAAAAGCTATCACCACTGGCCTACTCGCATTGAACCTACATCAGATTGTACACAATCCCACACACATCGCTGGTCACATCCTAGATGTCATTTTTGCTAAGCCTGAACTAGTTACTATTCATAGCATCACACCAATCACCTGGTCAGACCACCATATGATAACTTTCCGACATACAACTCCACAAATCAACACACCCCACAACTACTTACATACATACACCTATCGACCATGGAGCTAACTCAATTTTGATCACTTAGAAATACAACTAACAGCAAACACAGATCTAGATACAATTAATCCTGTACCAAAACTTTATGAGTGGCTACAGGAAGCTTTTGATGTCCTAATACCACTCAGAAAAACTAAACACAACAAAAGAAAACCAACACCTTGGAGAAACACAGAACTTAAAAAGATAAAGCAACAAATCAGAAAGTTGCAGCGGACCTGGCTCAAAACAAACAACAGTCAAGACAAACTGCAGCTACACAAACGTAACAGGATATACAAATCATCAATCAAAAAAGCTAAAAAAAGATACCACTCAGACAGAATTCAAAATGCTCAATCTACAGCCAAGGAATTTTATAAAATTCTCAATGAATTTAGAAAACCTACATGCATGGAAGGACTCATCCCACTACTCAAGATTTCACAAACAAATTGGCAACTTACTACGCAACCAAGGCAGACACATTGGACTCCTATTTAAAACAGAAGAAAACCATCAGCACCAACCCCTTTCCTAAAATACCCTTTAAGAATAAACCATCCCAACCTCTACAGTCCTTCAAACAAATATCCCAGGATGAATTTATGGATTTGGTCAAAGCAAGCAGACCTTCTGGTTGCCCTTCTGACCCTTGCCCACCACAAATCTTCAAGAACATCCTTCTATCTACTTCTGCTGCCACACCTGTAAGAAGAATCATCAACATCTCTTTAACTTCAGGAACTTTTCCTGCAGACCTGAAAAAGGCATACATACGACCTTTATTAAAGAAAACAAACCTAGACCCGCAAGACCCCAACAACTACAGACCAATCACAAATGGACCTTTCCTGGGCAAATTTATAGAAAGAGCAGCATTCGCCCAGAAGTCACAATTCATTGAAAACAATTCTATACTTTCAGACTTCCAAACTGGATTCCGCCCAGGAAGAAACACTGAATCAGCACTCATGGCAATCTGGGACAATCTTAAAAACACAGTCGACCGAAATGGAGTTGCTGCACTACTTCTCTTGGACCTCTCAGCTGCCCTTGATACGGTTGACCATGACACCCTAACTCAAAGACTCCATGAAGCCGGCATACAAGGGATTGCTCTCGACTGGATTACTTCCTATCTTAAAAAAAGATCGAATATCATCCACTCGCCCCCCTTCTCATCCGAACCCTACCTCAAAAAAGCAGGGGCCGCCAAGGGTCAATCATCACACCTTTGCTTTTCAACATCTACATGATATCTTTACCAGAACTGATCAATGATTTCCATCTCACATGCTACAACTATGCAGCTGACACACAAATACTACTTAAATTAGAATGCCCCAAAAACATTGAAAACTCACAAATCTTCGGTTGCCTCAGAGCCGTTGATCAGTGGATGACCTGGAGCCATCTCAAACTAAATACCTCCAAAACAGAAATACTCATATGTGGTGACTGGAAAAACGATGACCCTCTGTGCGTCTGGCCTGACGACCTCGGACCACCTCCTCAATTATCCAAGGAAGTTAAAAACCTAGGAATCACCATGGATTCCAAGTTAACTATGAATGCCCAAGTAGACAAATTAGCACGCACAATCTTCATCACCTTAAAGACTTTACGACGCATCTTCCCCCACCTCGGATTTCCACACAAGGTGCAAGCTACTATCTCGCTTGTACTATCCAAACTGGATTATGCCAATAGCCTCTACCATGGATCATCTCTATCTGTTATGAAAAAACTACAACGTATCCAGAATTCCACAGCCAGGCTACTACTACCTATAAAGCCACAAGCCCACATCTCCCCTGCCTTGAGAGTACTACACTGGTTACCCGTTGCCAGAAGATGCACTTTCAAGCTGCTTTGTATCACCCACAAAGCTAAACATGGAACAGGACTGCTTTTTATCAGAAAGAAAATTACCAAAATACATCCAACAAAGAACCCTCCGCTCAAGATTGGCACCCCGCCTTAGAAAACCACCATACAAGAAAAAGACTATAGGTGGTACATCCTTCTCCGTCGAAGCAGCCAAACTATGGAATTCATTACCCCCAACTATAAGAGCCACAGATAACTTTCTTGTCTTCAGAAAACTACTCAAGAGTTGGCTCTTTCCTTCATAACCACCTTATTCCAACGACTATGAACTGCATATGCCTATGTTGATAAATATTTCTTTCAGATTATATGTATATATCTATTTATTTATAGTTTCTTTAGAAAATATGTATTGCTACTATGTCATAACAATAAAATACACACACACTCTTTAAACCTGTTTGACTAAGTATTTTTTACCCATGATTCTAATTATGTATTGTATGTTCATATGTGTGTGTATTCATGTGTGTGTATATATATATATATATATATATATGTATGTGTATATGTTGTTTCTGTGCTTGGCATGTTCGTGGATCATTGCGTGGCTCCTGGGTGGGTTGTTATACTAGATATCTATGAATTCCTGCTCTCATCTTATCACACTTATCTACTCATCACTCTTATGTCATGTCTCTATCAAACTATCCTCCATTCTCAATCTGACTCATCCCAAATCCCTTCTACCACTTTCATCTCCTAAATATCTCTGCCTAAGCTCTTCCCTCCGCTTCCACATCTAACTCACCAAACCTCACTCTACTACTGTGACCTCCCACACAACCCTACTAAATTCTCCTGCATTTATCTCACCCTGCTACTATGCTCTCCCTAACCCTTCCACATACTCTTCCCCCTCTGCCCCCCTTTACTCATCCCAAGCCTTTGGGTTGAGTAAATGAAGGATATACTCCCAATTAACACTTCTTGATTTCTTTCCTCCTCCACCCCTCCATTACTCCAGTCAATCTAACTAACAAACTCTCATATCCGCTGCTCTAATTAACTCATAATAATACTAAAACTGTACTCATTATTTTACGATACTAATCCATCACTAATTCTTGTTGGGTTCCAGAGTAGCGTGCTACTCATCGAAAAGCACTTCGACGCCTCGTCAGGTGTCGTAAGCGCTATATAAATACGATTACAATACAATACAATACAACTATGCAAACCGCAGGTCAACCACCGCCAAAACCGCAAGGAGCCACAGCAAAGAAAGCAAAAGCTTTGAACTAAAACAAAAAGGAGGAAAAACATTATCACAAATGCAAATACTTTGTCAGTTGACAAACACCCCACCATCAAGCATTTAGAAATTGGTGCCTAAGTGGATTCTGCCATAGGGGCAGATCAGCCTAAAAATAATAGGCCGATCTGTCCCCAAGGGGAGCAGAAATGGCCTTGGCACACTTGCCCTCCCTCCACTAACACACACACACACACACACACTATCCCTGGTGCCTAAGTGGTGTCTGCCCCCTTGGGGACAATGGGCCTAAAAAAACAAATTGGGCCCATCTGCACCCAAGGGGGTCAGAAATGGCCAACAGTTCAATGCCCACCTTGCCCAAGGGGACGCCTCCCCACATAAATAAACATATTAAAAAATCCCTTGTGTTCTAGTGGTTTCTGCCCCCCTTGGGGGCAGATCAGCCTAAAAATAATAGGCCGATCTGTCCCCAAGGGGGGCAGAAATGGCCTTGGTACACGTGCCCCCAAAGGGGGGCGACCCTTGCCCAAGGGGCCACCCCCCCAGCCACTAACACACACTATCCCTGGTGTCTAAGTGGCTTCTGCAGATGAGCCTAAAATAAATAGGCCCATCTGCCCCCCTTGGGGGCAGAAATGGCCAACAGTTTAATGCCCCCAACATAAATAAAGATTAAAAAAAAATCTCTGGTGTTCTACTGGTTTCTGCCCCCATCAGCCTAAAAATAATAGGCCGATCTATCCCCAAGGGGGGCAGAAATGGCCTTGTTACACGTGCCCCCAAAGGGGGGCGACCTTGTAAAACACACACACACACACACCATCCCTGGTGTCTAAGTGGTTTCTGCCCCCTTGGGGGCAGATGGGCCTAAAACAAATAGGTTATAAGGGGGGGTGGGGGGGCTTGGGGGTTGAAGGGGAAGGGCTTCCCCTTCCAACCCTGCCTTGGGGGGTGGGAGGAAAGCCCACAGAGGGAGCGCCAGTGCGCCCTCTGAGCTCAGTGCTGAAGAGGTAATGGTTACGTCCTCGGCACATGAGCACTGTGCCACGGGACATAACCATTACGTCTGTGGCACAAAAGCGGTTAAAACGCGGAAGCAGTTGAAGAGCTAATGGAGCAGCAGTTAAAGCCCGGATAAAAGAGATGCCAACGTGTTAGAATTCAGTCTATTGTATGTTGCAACATCTGTTTGAGCAGACAGATAGATCAATGACTATGTCATTCAAAGACCAGTTGATTCAATTGGGAAAGGTATGACCATGAATGCAGAGGACAAATGGGGACTAATCAAATGCCTAACACAGATGCTGCTCCCTTTTGAGGTTTTCATGCAGAAAGTTAGCAAGGAGGACAGTATCCTGGGCCAAGCTATCCTGTTGTTGCATCTGCTACAGGACCAGCCAAAAGAGGTTTCTGGAAACCCAGAAGTGCATGCCTTGGTTGAGAGCCTAAGCTTTGGCTTTACTTGTAATGCAAGGATGAGAAAATTGGATTAGCTCATTAAGAGTACGTGTGCCACCCTCCTTGATGCACTCTGGAAAAAAAACTTTCCACTTTCATTTCTTTACAGTTCTGGGGTACCGCCTTTAACTTCCACAGAGGACATTCTAGTCTCACAGCAGCCAAAACCAGCAAGAGGAAAACTGGCAACAAGAACAACAGAAGAATCACACCCAACCTCTGCATTGGCTTGGTTTTAAGTGGTAGGTCTTAAGTCCTGTGCAGAGGCAAAGGCAAAAGCGATCAAGAAAGTGGCAACACCGATGACCAATCGGAGGATGTTACTGGAGTATCTGGATGACCAGGGGTGTATGTAGATCAAAACCCATTGGTGTTTTGGTATAAGAAGATGCCCCAATGGCCAGGGCTCAGCAGGCTAGCAATAAAGTATCTGGCTTGTCCCATAGCCAGCGTGTCTGCTAAACGTGTGTTCAGTGCAGCTGGCGCAGTTGTTACAGTGAGAAGGACCAGTTTCTTTTCTCAAAACATGGAGAGATTAAACATGATCAAAATGAGCCAGCATTTTATATCACCTGATTATATCATTCACGAAACCCCACAAGAGCAAGAAGAGGATGATTGGTAAGAAATAGGTCTGAGCGGAGTTTGCAGAGCCGTGCATAGCTACATGGAACTCTGGAAAGTAGTTAAATAACTCTGCAGTGATACGCAGAGTTCTGCTGATGGGCAGAGTTTCCCATTGCACCTGTTTTCGTTGTGTTTCACATGAAATGCAACACTGAGTACATTCTCACATTCAGAATCAAGCTTGAACAACACCACCCGGTTCCCATGGGTGCAACCATTTTTTCTTACTCTGTTCATGGTGCTGGGCCTGGTTTTTGAATCCCTTCTCAATCTTTTCAATCTTACACAATTTTAGTTAATCTACCCGTGATTTTTATTTATTGTATTAGTGTCTGTTGTATACCTTTTGTTCTTGCTTTTTTGTGACTTTTTGAATTTCTGTTTATTTTTCCTTTTACTTCCTTAGTTATTTCTTTCTCCTTTCTTCTCCTGTTTCTTTCCTTCACCCCACCCAGCGCCATGGCAGAGCAGGATAGCGAACAGGGGAGCGGTGGCACCAGGTCTCATTAAACAGCCAACAGCAGTAGCCCTCTACCCTGTGGGCGGTGGCATGGCTAAGGGGAGCAGCTCTGCCCACTCTTTTGTGAGGTGGAGGTGGCAGCACTATTTTATTTCATCCAGCGCCACGTCCCCTCAAAGATGGCAGCAGGTGGCAGGCCTGGCAGTGGGTACCCCCGTGAGGTTGCATCGGCTGCACTGGGGGTGGGTGCACAGGTGTGTGGGCATACCAGTCAGATCCGTGACCTGACTGGCACCACCCAGTGCACCACCTAGCAGCTGACATATCTCTGTTTAGATATCCTCGACTGGGAGCAGGACCTACCCCCCACCCGCCAGAGAAGGGCCTCGACCTCCTAGGCATCAACATTGTGGGGATTGGTAAATATTGACTATATTATTTGTTGTGTTTATGTTCTACAATGCCATCCTTTTTTCCAAATAGAATGCTGTTCACACTCCAAGGTAAGTTATGTTTAGTTCACATTAAGAATAATCTTATGTGATCCAATTTGAGCTCAGCAGGTGCTGGGGGCTACTTGATCATACTCATCAGCACTCACTTTGGCTGATCATTAAAAAGCCATTTCAATGCAGACTCCTCTGTCCTCCTGTCACCATAGTGAGTTAGTGATATCAGAGAGTTAGCAGTCTCAGTGATTTCCTTTATGCAGCTTGTACAATCTCAAGCAATTTCACAGTGATGTGTAGTACTAGTATGCATCTATGCAGCACAAAAAAAGGAAGGCTGAGTTGATTCATCAAGGGGGTTGAGAAATGGGAATATAATCAAAGATCATTCATTGCAATGCATTCTTTCCAAATGTAGTTTTTGTTTAGGAAATCTGGAACAGGGTTTTTTAGATTAGTTTAACCAACTCAACGGTAGTTGATACTAGTACCATAAGCAATCTGATTTAGATAAGTACAATGTTTCTATGTTTGCCTGTTATAATAATTTTGTGGAGATTAACTGTACCACTAATCAAATTTTTATCTTCTTTATTTCTTACATCGGCACCCAAAGGCAAGAAGAGGGGCAGTGCAGAGGCGGGTCAGGGAAGAGCTGCAGAGGAGTAGGCACCGATCACAAGTGTCACTGCTGAGGGTTTTGCTCACACCAGTAAGTCCTAATATTTAACTATTATTAGAATTTCCCTTTTGCCTCTGCCCACTATTATCCCACTTTAAATGATGCCTTTTTTTTATACTGTCTCTTTTTTTTCTAACTCCCCTAGCCACATTTTGTTTAATTCCTGTTATCCCTACATTATCTTTTTTTCTCTAATTATATGTTTTTTTGTTAGCTGACTTTTTATGCTCTGTACAAGTCTGTAGATTTCTTCTGCTTTGTTAGGAATCTTTACCTCTCCCCTAAATACCTTGTGGTACTGTAAGGTTAAGAGCAGATTTTTGGTACTTGACTGTTTACTGTAAAAATTGCAGACCCAAGTAAGCTAGTATCCTAAATAATATTCACAATGTATGTTTGTTGAGAAGGCTTTCTTTTTATTGCTCATACTCTAAGAGTTAACAAGAGAGTGGCCATGGTCAGGGACCATCCTCCCAAACCTAAATGTTTTGCTATGTAATTAATTTATACTGTATACCAGCAGTTCCCATGACAGGGCAGCATAGCTGGAAAGTTTGAGGTCCCATTCCATTTGTCAACTAACACCATAAGTCTTTCATTGACCATTATTACTCCTTCCCTTCATTGCACTTCAATTATTCAGAGTCATCATCATCATAGGTAATAGCTGTGTCCCTCTATTATGAAAAGTGTTTGGGTGGCTTGACTAGCTGGCTTTTCTAATATTTTGAATCAACAAAGTACTCAGAATTATATTTTAGAAGGGAGATACTGTAGCCGTAACTGAACTATAGTGATGTATTTAGGTTTTATTTTATTGATTATAATAATACAGGGGAGGCGTATTTGGCATTTAAAAACATTACAATGTTTCTTTCTAGCCACACAGAGTGCCAGGGGCTCAAGTGCCGCTGTAGGAGCAGAAGGTTTGGGGGAGAAGAACTAGAAGGCACAGGCAGTGTAAGTCACATTGCTTGCTTATTGACATTGACAATTAATATTCTACTCACTAGCTACAAGGACACAGTTGAGACTTGTGATCATGAACCCCCAGCTTTACCTGTTAAGGTGGTGGTTGAGTTATGGTCTTTTCTACAGAAAAGAACAGAAGGTTAAAATAATGGATTGGTGAAATGAGTGAAAGGAAAGGATGCATGGGTAGGTGAAAGGATGAGTGAATGTTGGGTAAATTGATACATGGGTGAAAGAAGGATGATTGAAAGGAAGGGTAGATCAGAATGGATGGATAATGGATTGGAAATTATGGTGAATGACTGGATGAGAGAAAGTAAATCTTAAATCATGGTAGCTATGGATGAATATAGTCAGGAAGAATGAAGAGATGATTGAATAATTGCTTGGATGAATAAACAAGGGAGCTCTTTTGGAGAGGAGCATACTGTTCACCTACTTCACTTACCTCGCATACAATGTTTTATGGTTATCAAAGCTATGGTTCAAAGTGGGGGGTATTTGAATTTTTGGTCTAAACCCTTGACTCACTGTATTTGTTAAGTGAGGCAAATATATCTGACCCATCATTATTCATCAACCACCTTCCACCGTATGGCATTTCTCCTCTGATGACCTAAGTGCAGTATGGTTCAATTCACAACTGCAGTGTTGGCTGTGCAATGTGTGTCTGCTTCAGTTAATGCAGCATTTATAAAGTTTTCAATGCATTGCAAACCAAACACAAGATGTGTTCCTGTTCCCCCACTCAGTCACCTCTTAGTACTTCACTCCTCCAATCTTTCCTAGGTTGTTCCATCCCAGCCTACCAAAAAATGTAAAAAGTCCATTCCACTTTTATTTGACCAAGTAAAATGATACCAAAATATGTGTCATGATTACCCATTACAGATTTATTGTATTCCTGTTCAGATGTTTTCCTTTTGTCTATTACAGTGACTGACTAGGCCAGAGCTTAGGCACATGAGGAATTGATGATCAGTGACACCCCTCTAAATTTGAACAAAAGCGGTATGTACCCACCTAATTTCTCTACCTTACCCTGCAGTAGAGTAAGACATGTTTCCTTTCCTCTCTGCCCAGTGAACTAATTTGTTGGAAATAATTTGAGGTGGTGGGCAAGGCCAGTGAGCAAAGTGTGACTGAGTGCCTGATTCAGAGTTTGGCTGTCAGCTTTGCCAATCACAAGACTCATTGTAAGGAGACTGTCGTCGAGGTGGCTGTCTCCACACCAGCCCCATTATGACTTTCCCACTCAGCTTACAGACGTCAGCCAAGCGGGAAAGGTGCAGCAGCATTGCCACCAGCTCATAATAGAGCCAGCGGCAATGCTGCTGCACGCAGGGGGCACCAGTACTCTCAAAATTTCGAGGGTGCTTAGCAGCCCCCCATTTGCCCCCCATACTTGTTCTCCGCCAGTCTTTTTATGTTGGCTGATTACAACCTGCACTACTGTCATCCTGTGGGGATCAGAGGTCCTGGCAGGATGGCTATAGGTTGGTGGGTCTGCCCACCAACCTTGTAATGTGGCAGTTGGACAGCCACAACCAAGACAGTCTGACTGCCACTGCGGGTCTGGGAGTCTGTTGGCTGCCAGACTCCTAATAAGGCCCTAAGTGCCTGGTTTGATTTCAAGTTTGGCATAAGGGATGCCAAACTCAATCAATATAGCCTGTTCCTTTCCCTGTTGTCCAGCACATCATTTTCCCCACTGTCAACTTGCTGCAGACAGAATAATAACATCCACATTCATATGTGATGTGTGTTGTAGTACTTTATTTATCATTCATCTGTCTCTTTGGAATCAGGGTAGAAAGTGAAAGGCATTCAGTGAAGAGCAGGGCCATCTACAGCTGCCCCAGCTACAGGCAGTAGCAAAAGTCCTGAAGAGCTGGCTAGCATGCCTCCATAAATTTAGCACATCAACTTGTAATCCATAGTTCATAATGCTTTTCTCATAAATGAGAGGTAATTTATTTTATTTTTCCACTCAAAGTGTAGTTACTAGAAAAGCCTTTAAAAGAAAAAAAAATCAAATCACTGTTTCTTAAATTTGGTGTTATTCTGCCTTAATTCTTTTCTGAAGACAGTGCTTGTGAGGCATATGAGGGTAAATAAATAACATTGGCCCTGTGACTTCCCTAACCATAATCACATCAAATTCCAATCTTCTGAGGGACCAGCAATGTACTGCTATTGCTCCACCCACTACTTAAATTTAAACAAGTATTTGCACAGAACATTGTTTACAATCTGTCTTTTTTCTTTGTGTTTGTCTCAATATTGCTACTCCTGCTGGCCCACCCCTACCACCCACCAGGCAGGAAACAGCAGCCCATCTGTGGCGGCAGAGGCCGGAGACCATATGGGTAGAATACCAGTGGTCCTGGAGGATGAAGAGGTAGAAATAACTGCCTCTGACCAGGGACCCAGTTCGGGAACCTAGACCCAGCCACTGCCAGCTGTCTGGGGCCCTAACAAGACCTGCTGCCACCCCCTCCCATTCTGACAGGGCATTGCTTGAATGAATCTTGCAATGGATGGACAGAATGGAAAGCCGGCTCAGCAGCACAGAGCAAAGCCTAGACCAGTTCCATACTCAAATAGTCAATGCATTTTTCTGAAACCTTTTTGAAGGAGCTTGTGGTGGTTGGAGAGGGTGGGAATGGAGTTGAGACAGGGTTTTTCACTCTGGACGTTTGGCGACTGAGCCATTTGTTTGGAGATAGGGGTGGGCCTATGGTAGGTGGAAAGGGTGGGTTTTCTTATTTGTAAAAATTAAAAGGGGAAATGTATTTTATTTCATTTATGCCTCAAATGTATATTTTGATGTTATAGTTTACACTGCTGTTTTTTTGTGCAGCCTGTTTTTTAAATCGTCTAAAAGGAGTGTATGTCATTTACATGCACCCCTGTTGTACTGCCTTCTGTAACTATTGATGACTAGGGGATGACTGCATTGCTAATTTTGCCTACAAAAACCTAGATACTCAAACAACAGCTTCAGTAGAAGTTAATTACTAACTAAACTAGTTCACTTTAATCCATAGCCCTTCTCTTTCCTGAATAGATGAGGTAAGGGCTGATACCTCAGTATTCTTACTGCAAGGTTTTTCCAAGGCGCGTCTTAACTTAAGGGGATAGTAATAGTAGTAGCAGGCTAGCTCGCTAACAGGGAAGAAGAAAGGTGCCACTCCCACCTATGTGAACTCCAACTACAGGATTATTCAATGGGTTATCCATTACAGTCAACTAGATTGAAAGAAAACAGAGAGCTAGTGGGTCATATATTATATCATAACTTTTGGAAGACTGAGATCAGACTACAACAATGACAGTATTTGACACATAATAAGACCTGATATGATCATAAAAACTCGCACTATTAACCTCTTCTGAGCACTGGGGAGCTAGTATTTAAAAATTGAACTAAGGAAACAAAATCTTTGAGTCAGGAGAAGTGGTCTCAGAGACAGGCTGGTTGGACAAGATTAACCCTTTATGCAACACACAACACAAGGCCTTAATGATGATGTTGATAGGCCTGGTTTGTTATATTGCTCAGGTAATAGAAAGTCATGCATTGAGTTGGTGTTGCTTTCACCACATCCACCCAGCAAGTGTGTGGTCCATTTATGGTATAAAAGTAAGTCACGTCTCAATAATTCACACAGCTCGGGGAAGAGGGTTAGGGGCTTGATGAGTGGATGGGAAAGGGGATTTGGGGAAAGGTGTGACAAAAACAAACACTGCACAAAAGAAACCATGACAATATTCATTGTGGTGCTGAGCAGCACACCATCAATCTGTTGTGAAAGGGAACAATGCAGGGATAAGTATGACACAGTTCAGTTAAATGCATTGCAAACATTCCTTCTGCCCCAGAGAGACCCATAATAGTGGACCTGATTCACAAAGGTAAACACCAAAAGTCTAAGTTTAGACTTAAAGTCTAACTTTATCCATAGTAAAGTTAGACTTTTGATCTAAGTTTAGACTTTTGGTCAAAACCAAGACCAAAAGTCTAAACTTACACCAAAAGTCTAAGGGCCATATTTATACTTTTTGACGGACAACTGCGCCAACGCAGTTGTGCGTAAAAATTTTTAACGCCGGCTAACGCCATTCCAAAGCGCCATGCGGGCGCCTTATTTATTGAATGACGTTAGCCGGCGCAGCTGACTGGTGTGCGTCATAAAAAATGACTCACACCAGGCAGCGCCGGCGTAGGGGAAAATGGAGCTTGGGGGTCAAAAAATGGGGCAAGTCAGGCTGAGGCAAAATTTTGGCCTCAACCCGATTTGCGCCATTTGTTTTGACGCCCAACCCCCATTTAAATGACTCCTGTCGTAGCAAAGACAGGAGTCATGCCCCCTTGCCCAATGGCCATGCCCAGGGGACATATGTCCCCTGGGCATGGCCATTGGGCATAGTGGCATGTAGGGGGGCACAAATCAGGCCCCCATATGCCACAAAAAAATTACGAAAAAAATACTTACCCCAACTTACCTCTACTTCCCTGGGATGGGTCCCTCCATCCTTGGGCGTCCTCCTGGGGTGGGCAAGGGTGGCAGGGGGAGTTCCTGGGGACATGGGAGGGCACCTCTGGGCTCCTTCCGAGCCCACAGGTCCCTTAACGCCTGCCCTGACCAGGCGTTAAAAAATGACGCAAAAGCGGCTGGATGTCATTTTTTAAGGCCCGCCCACTCCCGTGCGTCATTTTTGCACTGGAGTTTAAATAAGGCGCACATGCCTTAGAGTAATTTTTTAGAAGGGAACGCCTACCTTGCATATAATTTACGCAAGGTAGGTGTCCACGCTAAAAAATGACGCAAACTCCAAGATCTTTGGCGCTAGACGGGTCTAACGCCAAAGTATAAATATGGAGTTAGTTTTGCGTCGGATTTGCGTAAAAAAAAAACACGCAAATCCGGCGCAAACAGAGTATAAA
Organism: Pleurodeles waltl; assembly: GCF_031143425.1. Classification (NCBI taxonomy): domain Eukaryota; kingdom Metazoa; phylum Chordata; class Amphibia; order Caudata; family Salamandridae; genus Pleurodeles; species Pleurodeles waltl. The sequence continues at coordinate 1,619,468,236 of NC_090444.1, forward strand.
TATGCCCGTAAGTTTACTATGAATAAAGTTTGACTTTTGGTCGAAGTTTAGATTTTTGGTTTAAATTTTCACAAATGTCTAAACATAGATCAAACGTCTAACTTTACTCTGAGTAAAGTTAGACGTTAGGTCTAAACGTAGACTTTTCGTCCAAACTTAGGTGGTCATTACAACCCTGGCGGACGGTGTTAAAGCGGCGGTAAGACCGCCAACAGGCCGGTGGTAAAAAAATTGCAATTATGACCGTGGCGGAAACCGCCAACAAAGACAGCCACTTTAACACTCCGACCGCCACAGCGGTATAAACAAACAGCTCGGCGGTCACCGCCAACAGACAGGCGGAAGACAATGTACCGCCCACAGTATCACAACCTACCAATCCGCCACCTTTTCCGGGGCGGATTCACTGCGGATAAAAACACGGCAGAAACAGCCATTTCAAAGGGAAAACGCTCACCTCTACACTCTCCACGAGGAAGGAGGGCACCATGGAGCCGGAACTCCATATTCTGCCAGCGCTAGTCTTCCTGCTCCTCTACGGGGATCATCAACGCCGGCGGCGAAGTTCACAGTGAGTACTGCTCCTACGACATAGGGGAGGGGGGAGGCAAAAACACAGGGACACACACACTCAACACCCCAACCCCCACCCCGACCCTCACCCACTACAACACACACCTCAATGCATATCTATACATTACAGTAACACCCCCCAACCCTCCTGGAAGAATGCAAAGACAAAAGGAAATGAGTGGAACCATTTTAGTATATCAAAATACAGTAAGCAAATATATACATATATATATATATATATATATACACAATAAACAAAATATACACCGCGATTAGTAGTGCAGGTATTGCACCATTCATAGTCTGTGGACCACTGGGCCCAAAATGCATGGGCGAGGTCCACACAAGATACCCGATCGAAACGGAGAGAACACTGCAGGTGCATCAGATAGAAATACAACAGGCACCTCAGGGGGAAGGGAAGGGGGGGCACCTCAGCCGACCTCCATGACCATTGATGTATCCTGGGGAGTGCAAAGCCACAGTCTCTCAAGTCTCTACAGTGGGTGGCTTGCCCACTGTTCAATCCTGGGGAGTGCAAAGCCACAGTCTCTCAAGTCTCTACAGTGGGTGGCTTGCCCACTGTTCAATCCTGGGGAGTGCAAAGCCACAGTACCTCAAGTCTCTACACTGGGTGGCTTGCCCACTGTTCAATCCTGGGTAGTGTTAAGCCACAGTCTCTCAAGTCTCTACAGTGGGTGGCTCGCCCACTGTTCAGTCCTGGGGAGTGCAAAGCCACAGTCTCACAAGTCCCTACAGTGGGTGGGTTGCCCACTGTACCATCCTGGGGAGTGCAAAGCCACAGTCTCTCAAGTGGATGCAGGTCTCCACTGGTTCTGGAGGGGGCATGGTGCCCAGAGTGCTGTGCAGGACAGACGGAGTGGATGCTGTTCTCCACTGGTTCTGGAGGGGGACTGGTGCCCAGAGTGCTTCATCCTGTGCAGGACAGACGGAGTGGATACTGTTCTCCACTGGTTCTGGAGGGGGACTGGTGCCCAGAGTGCAGCACACACCCCGTGACGGTCCCAGTTGCGTCACTGGCCCTGCTGCAAATGGGCTAGCGGTGCTTTCCATGGCAGTCTTTGCCCTGTTCAGCGGTCCTTGGCCTGTTCAGCGGTGCTTGAGTTGCCAGTGTCAGACCTGTTCAGCGGTGCTTTCCATGGCGGTCTTTGCCCTGTTCAGCGGTCCTTGGCCTGTTCAGCGATGCTTGAGTTGCCAGTGTCAGACCTGTTCAGCGGTGCTTTCCATGGCAGTCTTTGCCCTGTTCAGCGGTCCTTGGCCTGTTCAGCGGTACTTGAGTTGCCAGTGTCAGACCTGTTCAGCAGTGCTTTCCATGGCGGTCTTTGCCCTGTTCAGCGGTCCTTGCCAAGGCGGTCCTTCATTGCCCAGCAGGGCTGTGGCTGGTGGTCCTTCATGGGTTAGCTGGGCTGTGGCTTGCGGGGCCCTCCTGGCCAGCTGGGCTGTGGCTGGTGGTGGCCTCCTGGGCAGTGACTCTGGCGGTGGCCTCCTGGGCAGTGTTTCTGGCGGTGGCCTACTGGGCAGTGACGATGAGGCTGGCAGTGGCCTCCTGGGCAGTGACGATGGGGCTGGCGGTGGCCTCCTGGGCAGTGACGATGGGGCTGGCGGAGGCCTCCTGGGCAGTGACTCTGGCAGTGGCCTCCTGGGCAGTGACGATGAGGCTGGCGGTGGCCTCCTGGGCAGTGACGATGGGGCTGATGGAGGTCTCCTGGGCAGTGACTCTGGTGGGGGCCTCCTGGGCAGTGACGATGAGGCTGGCGGTGGCCTCCTGGGCAGTGACGATGGGGCTGGCGGTGGCCTCTTGGGCAGTGACGATGTGGCTGGCGGAGGCCTCCTGGCCAGCGGGGATGATGGCGGTCTTCTCCGCCATGCTGCTCCTCCCAGACTTTGGAGATTTCTTCTGCCCTTTCCCCACCTTGGGAGGAGTCTGAGTCGACACTCCCCCCGGGACCCCTGTGAGCGGCTTTGCTGGCTGGAGTCTTCCCCCTCTCCCGCTGGGCACTGTCCAACTTCTGGTGCTTCACAGGGGGGGGACTGGCTGTGCTGTGGCTCCGTGCCACACTGGCTGGCCTGGTGGCCGGTGCACTCCACATACCTGTAACAACAGGCACCACTGGTCCCGGAGATTTTTGGGCTGAGGTGCTAGTACGGACCTATGAGTTGGACGGGGGGAGGGGAAATAGGTTAAGGGTGGTCAGGAAAGGTTTTTGGGAGACACTGGGACGGTTAGCTGGAGGGGGTTTGGGAGTGGAGGAAGAGGTGGTGGTTGAAGGAGGTGTAACTTTTATGGATTTGGGTGCAGGTGCATGGGCTGGAGGCTGTTGTGAGGTGGATGGCTGTTGGGTGGGTGTGTGCCTGCGTTTGTGTATCTTCGGAGGGGGTGTCACAGACACACTGGGAGAGGACACAGGGGACGTGGAAATGGTAGTGGGGGTGGTGAGTGCACGTGAGCGGGGTGTGGTGGTGGGTGTGCTGGTGCGGGACGTAGTGGCTGTAGTGGTAGTGCATGCAGGTGTGAGTGTAGACGAGACTGGGAGGGAGGAGGGAGACGAGGAGGAGGGGGACACAGTGGAGGCAGTGGATGTTGGTGTGTCTGTATGTGTGTGATGCTTGCGTGAGTGCCTGTGGGATGTGTGGTGCTTATGTTTGCCTGAGCTTCCCTTGTGTGGTGAGGTGTGTGCAGGCTGGTCTGATGGTGTGCTTGGGATAGGCAGAGGTACAGGGGATTGGGTCTGGGTGGAGGAAGTTGGAGGGGGAGGCTAGACACAGGGACAATGGCTGCCACCAGTGCTGAGGCCAGAGTTTGAAGGGTTCGATGAAGGGCAGCCTGACCAGAATGAATGCCCTCCAGGAATGCATTTGTGTGTTGCAACTCACTTTCTACACCCTGGATGGCATTCAAAATGGTAGACTGCCCAACAGTGAGTGACCTGAGGAGGTCAATGGCCTCCTCACTGAGGGCAGCAGAGGTGACAGGGGCAGGGGCTGAGGTGCCTGGGGCGAAGTTGATGCCCACCCTCCTGGGTGAGCGGGCACGGGGCGAAGGCTGAGGGGCTGCTGGGGGGGCGGTGCTGGTAGGGGGGGTGGCGGCTGTACCTGTAGAAGTGGGGGCACAGATGTTGCCGCCACCACAAGGGAGCTCCCATCGGAGGATGAGTTTGTGTCGCTGGTTGCAGATCCTGTGACCGCCGTGGTGCTCCCCTCGCCATCCGTCCCACTGGTGTATTCTGAGTCCGTAGTGTGGCCCTCCATGGCTATGTGGGATTCAGCTCCCTCGTGCTCCGGTGCCACTGTACCTCCACCTGATGATGCTAATGCACACAAGAACAGGGAGACCACAAAAAGGGGGGGGACGACAGAAGAAAGACAGGTTGAGTGCATGGCTTACCGCTACCGTTGGCGGACAATACAGACACAGCAGCCCCCTGCACTACGTCGCGCTGTTGGGCTCTACAGATGCAATTCCTGGGAAATGGCCTACAAGGCTTTGGACGACATCTGCACACATAGATGACACAGGGGCATGAATACCTGTACTTGGCACTCTACAGAGGTGGGGTGGGGTGCCACATGGCCTGCCTTACGGAGGGGCCTAGCCTACGGAACTCGCCCTGGCCTAGGAAACCCACAGCCCTCCTCCCCCACCCAGACACCTTCACTGCGCGCAAAGTCTGCTGAATGATAGTGTACTCACCCCCTTGTGTCTGCTGTGATGCCCTCAAGCGCCCATCCAACTCCGGGTAGGCCACCGCCAGGATCCGGAACATCAGGGGGGTCATGGTTCGACGGGCACCCCTCCCACGTTGGGAGGCCATCCCCAGCTGACCCTCCGCTGTCTTCTTGCTCCAGCGGCAAATGTCCTCCCATCTTTTACGGCAGTGGGTGCTCCGTCTGTGGTGGACCCCCAGGGTCCGGACGTCCTTGGCGATGGCACGCCAAATATCCTTCTTGTTGTGGGCGCTGACCTACATGACATGTACAGGGGAAGAAGAGAAGTCATTACCAACTGCACCATCAAAGTGAGTGGCCCACATCCCTACCCTTGCCATTTGGCACATGCATTCACAGTCCTTCATGCACGCAGAACTGTGCCCCCTTCCTTCTTACAACCAGTCCACTCCACACAGGCATAGCCCATACAACATGCTCCCTGTGTACTTACCTGTTGTTCTGGAGGACCGTAGAGTAGCGTGTACTGGGGGAGGATCCCGTTGACGAGCTTCTCCAACTCCTCTGCAGTGAAGGCAGGGGCCCTTTCCCCAGACGCACGAGCCATTGTCTCTTCCAGACCGAGGTCATAGCAGCACTTGCAGTGTAGGTCCTTTCCTGTTTGAAGATCAGGTATCGAGTGATTCCACAGCTAGAAAATGGCGGTCATGTCCGTGGCGGTCAGGTCCGCGGCGGTGCGTACCATCACCGCCGGCGTACATCGTCATTGGCTCCCGGGACCCAGAGGGTCCAATGTTAACCAATACAGCATTGCGCCGCGGTCTTCGACCGCCTACCGCAACGGTGTACAACGCCAGCGCAGTTACCTCACATCCCATTGACCCAGTTTAGAGGTCAGGCAGCCGCCATTTCAGGGGCCCACATGGCCTAATTACCAACTGCGTCACACATACCTCGGCCTTGTCTCACAACACAAATACAGGCCACATTTTGTGTATGAATGGTGTTCTGTGCAGACTGTGGGTACATACCTCTGAGTTGTTTGACCCTGTGGTCGCTGTTGTCCTTCATAGGCACCGTCCGCTGGGACATGTGAGGAGATGGCGGCATCCTCCGGTGTACCGACCGCTGGTGGACCTGTCGACAATGGAGGAAAGAAGTTTGATCATCACCTACAGGTTTGACCGTGCCACAATCCAGGAACTGTGTACCCAGTTGGAGCCAGACCTGATGTCAGCAATCTGCCATCCTACAGGAATCCCCCCTCAAGTGCAGGTGCTGTCAGTGCTCCATTTCCTTGCAAGTGGGTAATTTCAAACAACAGTGGCCATGGCATTAGGGATGTCCCAGCCTATGTTTTCCAACGTGTTGTCCAGAGTGTTGTCTGCCCTTCTGAAACACATGCTGAGCTATATCGTTTTCCATCAGGTGGAGGACTTGTCTACAGTGAAAGGTGACTTCTATGCCCTTGGACATATCCCCAACATCATAGGTGCCATTGATGGGACCCATGTTGCTTTGGTCCCCCCCCCACAGGAGTGAACAGGTGTACAGCAACCAGAAGAGTTATCATTCCATGAATGTACAGATGGTATGTTTGGCAGAACAGTACATCTCCCAGGTAAATGCTATGTTCCCTGGCTCTGATCATGATGCCTACATCCTGCGGAATAGCAGCATCCCTTATGTGATGGGGCAACTCCGGAGGCACCGTGTGTGGCTATTAGGGGACTCTGGTTACCCCAACCTGTCATGGCTACTGACCCCAGTGAGGAATCCCAGGACCAGGGCAGAGGAACGCTACAACGAGGCCCATGGGCGGACTCGGAGGGTGATCGAACGCACCTTCGGCTTCCTGAAGGCCAGGTTCAGGTGCCTCCATATGACAGGTGGTTCCCTATTCTACTCACCGAAGAAGGTGTGCCAGATCATCGTGGCCTGCTGTATGCTTCACAACTTGGCTTTTTGACGACAGGTGCCTTTTCTGCAGGAGGATGGTCCAGATGGCAGTGTTGTGGCAGCTGTGGAGCCTGTGGACAGTGATGAGGAGGAAGCAGAGGAAGAAGACATTGACAACAGGGACTCAGTCATCCAGCAATATTTCCAGTGACACACAGGTGAGAAAACATTCCTGCCTACTACAAGTACTTTAACACTTCTACCTCTATCCTGTCTGTCGATTTCAACCAGTGTATGGTCACTGAGTTGTCATTTTCCCTTACGGTTTCACAGGTGTGGTTTCCAACGTGTGTCATCTGCTTAGATTCCTCATGGACTTGAGATGTGTGACATAGGTATGTTGACATTACATTTGAAAAAGCATTTTGTCACTGTCATTGCTAATACACAATTTCGAAATCACAGACTGACTCCAGATTGTTTTGTGCTTCAAGGTTGTTTATTTAAGTGCTCAATATTAAAGGGGGTAGTAAAATGGTGAGGGGGGATGGTGGAGGAATGTCCATGGCAGAGTCCAGTCTATTAGTCTCAAAGGTGCATTGCCCATACGGGCATAGGAAGTGGAGCTGGGGCAGTTCCAATATAGACAGGGTTACAAAGTGGGACAGTGGTTTGACAATCAGGGTGGTCTCATTTCTTGGCGGGGGTCTTGGCATCGTGCTCTGTCTTGTTCCTGGATCTCAGGGACCGCTTGCGGGGTGGTTCTCCGTCTGCAAGGGGGGGTGCTGGTGTGGCGGTCCTGTGGCGGTGCCCCCTGTCCACTAGCGCCGGCAGAGGTGGTGGGCAGTTCATCATCCATGCTAGTGTCAGGGGCCCCTTGTAGTGCAACAGTGTCCCTCCTGGTGTTAAGTATTTCCTTCAGCACCCCTACGATGGTGCCCAGGGCGGAGCTGATGGTTCTGAGTTCCTCCCTGAACCCCAAATACTGTTCCTCCTGCATGCGCTGGGTCTCCTGAAACTTGGCCAGGACTGTTGCCATTGTCTCCTGGGAGTGGTGGTATGCTCCCATGATGGAGGAGAGGGCCTCGTGGAGAGTGGGTTCCCTTGGCCTGTCCGCCCTCTGTCCCACGGCAGTCCTCCCAGTTCCCCTGTGTTCCTGGGCCTCCGTCCCCTGGACCGTGTGCCCACTGCCCCCAGGTCCCTGTTGTTGTTGGGGTGGTGGGTTATCCTGGGTTCCCTGTAGTGGTGGACACACAGCTGATTGACGTGTCCTGGGGACGGAGGTATGGGCCCGCTGGGTGGGTGCTGTGCTGGTGTTACCAGAGGGTGGAAGGTCTGTGGTGGGCTGTGCCTGTGTGAGGGGAACCGACTGTCCCGAGGCACACGATGGTCCGGGCTGGTCATCTAGATCCAGTTGGACAGAGCTGCTATCATCACTGTGGGCCTCTTCTGTGGGTGGGGTGGAGATGTCTGGACCTCCCTGTCTGGTGACGTTGGGTAGTGTTCCTGCAGGGGTGTAAAAGCATGATTATTGCATCTGTGTGTGTCATGGTGTGCAATGGGTGGGTGACCGTGTACCCCAGTGCTAGCATTCCTGTGTGGGGGCTTGTGTGATGATGGTTGAGGGGGGTGTTATGGGTATGTGCAGTGTGCATGCTTTTGTGATGGGTATCCATGCTTTGTTGTGTCATGCAGGGCTTGGTGTTGGGATGTGTGGTTTGTGTTATTAGTAAATTTGTGAGGAGTTGGAGTGATAGGGGAGGGGGCGAGGGTGGGCGTCTGTGATAGCATGCAGGTAGGGTGGGGGATGTAATAGTAAAGCTTTGACTTACCAGAGTCCATTCCTCCACCGACTCCTGCGAGGCCCTCAGGATGCAGAATCACCAAGACCTGCTCCTCCCATGTTGTTAGTTGTGGGGGAGGAGGTGGGGGTCTGCCACCAGTCTGCTGTACCGCGATGTGGTGTCTTGAGACTACGGAACGCACCTTCCTCCGTACGTCGTTCCACCTCTTCCTGATGTCGTCCCTATTTCTTGGGTGCTGTCCCACTGCGTTGACCCTGTCGACTATTCTTCGCCATAGCTCCATCTTCCTATCTATGGTGGTGTGCTGCACCTCGGATCCAAATAACTGTGGCTCTACCCGGACAATTTCCTCCACCATGATCCTGAGCTCCTCCTCCGAGAACCTGGGGTGTCTTTGCCGTGCCATGGGGTGGTGTGGGTGATGTGTGGGGTGGTGTGTGTGGTGATAAGTGTGGTGATATGTAGTGGTGTGTTGTGTAACATGCGTGGAAGTTGTGTGGGTGATGGTGTTGAGTGCCTGTGGCTGCTAGTTTGTGGATGGTGGTGTCTCTCTCTGGCCTTCTTTCTGAATTTTTGGTCTTAGGGGTTTGTGGGTGATGTGGGTGTGTGTTTTATATTGTATTGGGTTTCTGGGTGTGGTGTGTATATGTGTATCAGGTGTGTGTATTTCGAATTGTCCAATGTGGCGGTGTTTTGTAGAAGTGTGTGTATTTTGAGCACGGCGGTGTGTATCGCCAATGGAATACCGCAGTTGAAAGACCGCTGCGTGGATTCGTGGGTCGTGATAGCGTGGGCGTATTTCTGTTGGCGTGACGGTGGAGGATTTGTTTTCGCCAGTTTATCACTGACCTTTGGTGTGGCGGACTTGTGTGGGCGTCTGAATTTTGTCGGATTTCGAGATGTGGGTCATAATAGCTGTGGCGGAATTCCGCTGGCCGCGGTGGTAAGTTGGCGGTCTTCTGCACAGCGGTAAGCGGCTTTTACCGCCAATGTTGTAATGACCCCCTTAGTCTTATGTTCCAAGTTTACCATTGTGACTCTAGCCCATGCCATCTCTAAATGGTATTTCTTCTAGGTTTGAAAAATAAAATTATAGAAGATTGAATTTAACCCACCCAGTTCTAAAAATGATGATTGTTAAAAGGAAAATGATACTGTATTGCCAAATTGAGAGGTGCATGTCCATTCTTCTTGGAATGTCTGTCACTCTTAGGTGCCTGACTGAACCCGTCCAGTAGGTAAGCTGGATGGTTGAGCTTTCACCAAGTTTTGTTTCTACAGATGAGGATTAGGTGAAGGCCTGCATATTGAAAAACAGTTTCTGTGTTACAGATTAAAAGAGGAGTACAAAAGGAAGAAAGGTAATCTTCATGAGGAGTCAGGAGTGTACCAAGAAGACTCAAAGGCAGAGCAGGCATTTAAAGTGGAGTTTCACGTTTGAACAAAAAATGAAGCAAACACTCAGCAGAATTTCCCCAATCAATACACCTCTCTCCAGTCCACAAGCCTCAGTGAGTACTAGGCCTCAGTCTTAACCATCATCATGCTTTCTCTTTGAAGTCCATAACTTTCTCTTTCTCTTTATAGCTGTTGAAGTATTCCCACCCTGAGTCTTTTTATCCTCCTCCTCCTCCTCTTACTCCTGATTCTGAGTAGTTCCATCCCAGTCCCAACTGAGCGAGGTAGACCTGTATAGTGCATTTCTGTTGAAGAACAAATAGAGAAACAGAACTGGAGTATTTTGTGTAGATTTGTGTTTTTGTAACTAAAGTGACTACTCTGGTCTCTGAGGAATCAGAAGAAAGGTGTGTACCTTCCAGGTAAATTTCACTAAGTTTGAAAGGGCAATGACTTTCAGGAAACAATTATCACCCAACACCCCCAAACATTGAAAATCATCAAAATCAAGTTTACAAATTTGTTTAACCTTCTTCCTCACTGTCAGCCTCCACATACATCATCAAACATCACTCACAATTGCTCAATATATCACCACTCATTGGAGCTATAGTTAATAGTTACCTCTTCAAGTCCAAGCATGGTGGTCGATACAAAATGTTATCTGTTTGTTGATGTTAACAACACAATGGAATTTGGCATTAGCACTGGCAGTCTTTTAATCAGTGATCTTCTGGGACAGCATTGCTAAATGATGTAAAAAAAAAAGGATAGGCAATGGCTTTTGAGGGAAGCAGGCATTGTCTTCAATGTCCTGAAAGGAATGAGGAGGCTTATTCAATGCGGGCATGTCCAACTGCAATTCGGCCATATGCTTGATAGACAAATGGTGGGGCAGCATAAATGCAACACACACAATGTTCCACTAGGTCATTTTTTGCAATGAAAGAAAAAAATAAGGTCAACAAGAAATAATTTAATAAGTTCTATGGTGACACTGGCATACCCAGTCTGGGAAGTAAAGTTCATCCTCAAACTCAGGTGGTTCACCCAGAAGTTGGTCAGCAAACACACTTGATTCTGACCAATCATCCTCTTCCTCCTCCTGGGGTGTTTCGAAAATGATGTAAAAATTGCTGGTTCACTTCGATCATGGTTAATCTCTCTATGTTTTGAGGCCAGAGAATGGTCCTTCTCACTGAAACAATTGTGCCAACTGCACTGAACATGCATTCAGCAGACACACTGGCTACAGGACAAGCCATATTATTTATAGCCAGCCTGCTGTGCTCTGGCCATCGTTGCATCATCCCATACTAATATACTAATGGGTTTTGATCCACATACACATCTTTTGGGTCATCGAGATACTCCTGGAACATCCTCAGAATAGTCATCGGTGCTGCCACTTGTTCTATCTCTTTTGCCTTTGAACTAGACTTAAGACCTGCCACTTCAAACCAAGCCAGTGCAAAGGTTGGGTCTGATTCTTCTGATGATGTTGTTGCTGGAGTTCTTTTTGCTGGCTCTGAGACAAGACAGCCCTCTCTGGCAGTTGGAAGAAGCACCCCAGAACTGCAGAGTGGGACTCTAAATTCCAGCCATTCTTCTTCCAGTTCTCCGGCTTTCTCAAAAGTCCACCACTTCGGAAAAAGGAAATAAACTGGGGAGACTTTTTTTGCAGCGTGGATCAAGTAGGGTGGCACAGATGTACTCTTTGGATGAGGTAATTTGTATTTCAAGCCTTGAATTACAAGCCAAGTGAATGATTAAGCCCTCAACTACCTTCTTTATCTGGTCTAGTAGCAGATGCAACAGTGAGATAGCTTGGCCCATTGTACTATCTTCCTTGCTAACTTCCCACATAAAAACCTCAAAAAGCAGCAGCATCTTTGTCAGGGATTTAAGTAGCCCTCATTTGTCTGCATCCATGGTCATAGCTCTCCCAATCGCATCACCTCCTCTTAGAATGACATAGTAAATGATCTGCCTGTAATGCTCAGATTTTGCAACATATAATAGGCTAAGTTCCAATGTGTTGGTACCTCCTGTATCAGAGTTTTAATTGATACTCTGTTACCTTACTGAATAATCTGCAACTGCTTCCGTGTTTTAAAGAATAAACAAAAGGAGTGCTGATTCATCAGCAGGTGATCAGTATGTTGCTTACCATGTCTTAATTTTTGCGAAAGTTTTGCACAACCAGATTGATGCAGTTCGCCAAACACAGGACCCTGCAATAGCTACCATCTGCCCTGGCCTTGACTATGTTACTGCCATCATTCACAGCAATAATTCCAATTTGGAGACCTTTGGGTTGCAGCTGTTCAGACACCTTGCTAATAAATTCATCCAAGATGTTTGCAGCTCTATGTGATTTCTCCATGTTGAACATGGCTCTTGTTACATGTTGCCGAATGCTCTTAAAAATTTCTGCAGGGCTTTTCCTTTAACCCCGCAAAATAGATCGAGTGTGCAGTGATGCACATGTAATAAGTAGCCCGATAACTGGTTCTCATGTCTGTCGTTTGGTGGATAGCTTGTCCACCAATTGTAGCACATTGTGATGCAGTGCTGGAACAGCAACTCTAGCAAAATAGATCAGACTTGGAACCTTCCATTTCGAGAAGATGGCTGCCACAAACTCTAAAAATCCCACTCCTTCCACAACAGAAAAAGAAAGGAGGTCCAGCGCTAACATTTTTTGCAGCTTCCAGTTGTACTAATGTGCCCATGGGTGGTTGATGTCATAGGGCCCCTCCTGCCTAAACATGCCTGTAATAGTAGCCTGGATTTTCTTCTTTTCTGAGGTGGTAGACTCAATGTGCGTCGTGGTGCACTCATTGAGCTGATGTTTCCCGGCTCTCCTCACCTTCACCACTGCGACTACGTACAGAAATGTATTAAAGGTGTTTCCCCTACTGGATTGCCTAATGTTTTCTTCTAGGGGTTGTCTGGCCTCTAGTACAATAATGTGAACCATGCTTTCCTCGATTAACACTTGTGTGGCAAATGGAGCATATTGCAATGTTCTCCTCATGTTTGGTAATCATGAAAAAGTCCCAAACATGGGGAGGAGTACTTTCTTACTGGGCAATTGCCAATGCCTGAAGAACTGGACATAGGTGGGTGTGTTGATTATCTCTCTGCAGTACATACTTCTAATGAGGTAGGAGTTGGTGCAGGTCTCTGCTGGGGCCTTCCAAATATGGGATCTGGCAGTGCTGCCTGTGCCACATCCCTTAAAGCAAGTTGGATAGTAATGTCAGACTCTTCTGTGCCAGCTTTCACAACGACTGGCTTGTCATCATCTTCCTCATCATCATCCCCTTCCATAATTCTAAGGCTTTCTGGAACTTTTCTTTTTACTTGCCTCCTCCAGAGTCTTCCAGATTCTGCCAGGGTCCACTCCATGTCCCTATCATCTTTATCAAAAGTGATGCTTGGAGAAGATGGTGGATTAGTAAGTATCCTTCCTGTTTTTTGCTGGAGATTCGGGGGCCATTGATTTTAAAATAGGATGTTCTTGCTTGGCAGGAAGCTCTACTTCCTATTCTGCTCCAACTTTGGGAAGATCTGCTATTGCTGGCTGCTGTCTACTTTTCTCGATTCCTGAAATGATTAGGTGCTACTTTGCGACAGGGTCAAATCCAATTCAATGGCACTGCTCATTGGCATCGCCATGATTGCGGTGGCTGCCTCACTGACAGACATGGTCTTTGGCTTAGGTTTGGTGGTGCTGTTGATGCAGGAGTGCTGCTCCCAGGTTCCTGCCCGTTGGCCAGTGTGACAGGCACACATCTCCCAAAAAAGGTTGCGGTCAGCACAACACTGGTGTAAAGCTGCCTCTTCTCACTGACCACCTTCTTGGGAGCAACTTTTGTCTGGGGCCATCTTAAATTTCTCAGTTGGTAGTGGCACTAAGCTGCACAAGCGGATGAGATAGGAGGAATAAAATAACTCTAAAGGCATTCTCTTTAAAAGTGCTGCGTGGGATGTGACATCTCTTCTCCTGTGCACATAAAAGCAACCAAGCAAGAAAAACATGTTGCAAGTGAAATGTGGCATGGTTGCAGGTTGAAATGGTACAGACAAATGCAATAGTAGTGTGTTTGGTTACTCATGTAATACATACCAAAACATTATAAAGTCAAACCACACCACCACAAAATAAAATTCCAATTCAAATCAGGCATCACAATATGCAGATATAGGTATTTACTTTATATCCATCTTTTTTAAAGGAGACACCTGTAGTAGTCAGAGAGAGGTGCATGAGTAAATGGAATAATCCTTAAAAAATCAATGGCAGCAGAGTGGTCCAGGGTAATATTTATTTTAAAAAATGTAATTGTGCTGCTGATGTGTCTGCAGTGTACCGTAGCGAGGGTGTCCAGGAGGAAATAGAATTATTATGCACCCAGAGAAATTGAATGCTGTAGCGCGGCTGTGTGCCTTAGGTGGATGGGTGGATGGCTGGATGGAGGAAGGGATGGATGGATGGAGGGTTGGATGGATATTGGCACAGTGCAGAATCAAATAAAATGAAATTAAAAATGTAAAATTAAAAAATAAAAATAAACAATTAAAATAAAAAACTAACATAAAAATAAAATACTAAAATTAAAAATGTAAATGTAAATTTAAAATCGGACAATAAGATAAAGAAATATAAACAGCAAATAAAATAAACAAATGATCAATATTTGCCGATGTTGGTATGCAAGCCTATGTCTAAGGGACGCTGGCTGGATGCACAAAGTGGTTGCCAGTCACATGGTCAAACAACATAGAGCAAGTAGGCATGGAAAACAAAGAACACATGCAAGCATATGCTAAGGAACACTGGCTAAATGCACAACATGGCCACCAGCCACATGGTCAAACAATAACAACGAGTAGCAAGGAGGCATGGGGAATGAAGAACACATGGAATCTTAAAGCAAAGGCACACTGGCTGGATGCACAAAATGGCTACAGCCACATGATCAAACAACAACGAGCAAGGAGACAGGTCAAACAAAGAACTTATGCAAGCCTATGGCAAATGGACACATGCTGGATGCACAGAATGGCCACCAGATAGATGGTCAAACAACAGCAACAGAGAACAAGGAGGCAGGGGGAACAAAGAACACGTGCAAGCCTGTGGCTAAGGCACACTAGCTGGGTGCACAAAATAGACAACAGCCAAGAGGCATGGGTAACAAATAACATGAACAAGCCTATGGCAAAGACACACTGGTGGGATGTACAAAATGGCTGCCAGCCACATGGTCAAACAACAACAAAGAGTAAGGAGACATGGCAAACAAAGAACACATACAGGTCTAAGTCTAAGGAACACTGGCTGGATGCACAAAATGGCCACCAGCCACATGGTCAAACATGGAGGCATGGGGGAAAATGAACAAATGCAAGCCTATTGCAAAGACACACTGGGTGGATGCACAAAATGGATGCAAGCCACATGTTCAAACAACAACAACAAGGAGCAAGGAGGCATGGGGAACAAAGAACACATGCAATCCTAATGCAAAGACACACTGGCTGGATGCACAAAATGACCACCAGAAAACATGGTCAAACAACAAAAAGGAGCAAGGAGGCCTGGCAAAGAAAGATCACATGCAAGCTTATGGCAAAGGGACACTGACTGTATGCACAAAATGGCTGCAAGTCACATTGTCAAACAGCAACAGGGAGCAAGGAGGCATGGGGAACAAAGTGAACATGCAAGCATATGGTGAAAACACAATGGCTGGATGCACAAAATGGCCACTATTCACATGATAAAACAACAAGGAGCAAGGACGCCGGGGGAACAAAGAATACATGCAAGGCTATGGCAAAGACACACTGGCTGGATGTAGAAAATGGCTGTCAGCTACATGGTCAAACAACAACAAGGAGACATGGGGAATAAATATCCACTGTCGATGTGGTGAAACAACAGCAAGGAGTAGGAAGGTATAGGGATCAAAGATCACATGCAAGCCTATGGCTAAGACACGTGGGCTGGGCATATTGAAAATGGCTGCCAGCCACATGGTCAAAAAACAGCGAGGAGGCATTGCAAACAAAAAACACATGCAGACCTATGGCAAAGGGGACATTTGTAGGATGCCCAAAATGGCCACTAGCCACATGTTCAAAGGACAACAACAAGGAGCAAGGAGGCATGGTAAACAAAGAACTCATGCAAGCCTGTGTCAAAGGCACACTGGCTGGATGCAGAAAACGGCCGCCAGCGGCATGGTCAAACAATAACAACAAGGAAGCATGGGGGACAATGAACAAATGCAAGCCTATAGCAACACACACTGGCTGGATGCACAAAATGGCCACCAGCCACTTGGTCAAACTACAGCAAAGAGGCAAGGGGAACAAAGAACACATCGAAGCCCATGGCAAAGATAGAGTGGCTAGATTAACAAAGTGGGTGCCTGTCACATGCCCAAAAAACAAGGAGCAAGGAGGCATGGAAAACAAAGAGCACATGCAGACCTATTGCAAAGGGACACTGGCTTGATGCACAAAATGGCTGCCAGCCACATGGTCAAAGAACAACAAAAAGGAGCAAGGAGGAATGGGGAACAAAGAACACATGCAAGCGTATGACAAAGAAACATTGGCTGGATGCACAAAATGGCCACCAGCCACATAGTCAAACAACAACAGGGAGCAAGGAGACACGGTGAACAAAGAACACATGCAAACCTATGGCAAAGACACACTGGCTGGATGCACAAAATGGCCTCTATCCACATGGTCAAACAACAACAACAAGGAGCAAAGACACCTTGGGAGCAAAGAACAAGTGCAAGCCTATGGCACAGACACCGGCTGGATGCAGAAAGTGGCTGCCAGCTACATGGTCAAACAACAACAAGGAGCAAGGAGGCATGGGGAACAGAGAACACATGCAAGGCTATGACAAAGACACACTTGATGGATGCACAAAATGGCCACTATCCACATGGTGAAACAATAAGAAGTAGGGAGGCACAGGGACCAAAAGAACACATGCAAGCATACGGCAAAGAGGCACTGGCTGAATGCACAAAATAGCTACCAGCCACATGGTCAAACAACACAAACAAGAAGCAAAGAATCATGGGAACAAAGAACATATACAAGCCTATGGCAAAGACACTCTAGCTAGATGCACGAAATGGGCAGCAGTTACATGGTCAAACAAAAAACAAGAAGAAGCAATGAGGCATGGAGAACAATGAACACATTCAAGCCTTTGGACATATACTACACATAATACCCCTGGCCACATGGCATAGAGAAGACTAACTGCACTATACAGATTTCACAACAATACACATTGTCTTCTGCCATCAAATATCACTCCAAATCATATACACTTTTTGCACACAAAATAAAATGCAAACAATAGCCAACAATTTATACTTAATCCAATGACATCCCTGCTGTAAATCAGGTTTTAAAAACATATACAGCTGAAACATGTATTTCATACACTGATGACTACTAGTACTGGCTCCATGACCCTTTGGGAATCTAGGCCACATAGTAAAATAATATAGCAAATGTTAAAAATGTGTAAAAAGGTTACGGAGCTGTGCACCAATTTTCCTTTACAAAAGGTGAAAAATCAATTAAATGCAAAATAAATCATATCTAGGCTCATGCTTAAACTCCAGGCCACCCACCAGTATAATTATTTAATAATCAAATTACAGTACAAGGAAATACTGGTGAATGCGCAAGCAAACAAACACCTTCCTTGTAGAATAGTTTTTGAACTTACTTGTGTGATTCACACAAAAATGATGATAAAAATGGTGCAGTAAAATATTGTACATTTCACTGTGCTATGTTTATGGGCCTCCCACCGATGGAATAGCCTCCTCGCGTACATTATGCCTGGCGCAGGCATACTGTGACACAAGGGGTCACAAATTGGGGCAATGCAAGCATTGAGCCACTTTGTAAATATGGCATAGGAGAATGGTCTCCTTACCGACACAAATCACAATTAAAAAAAGTGATGCCTGTGTGGCACTAAAAGGTGTTAGGGTCTTATAAATCTGGCCCAAAGTCCTTGAATCTAAAGGTATATCCAGGAGACAAAGGGAGTGATCCTTCCACCTCAAAACCCAAGTGAAAAGTGACCAGGAGATGGACAAAGCACTGAGAGGAGCCTGCTGGAGAGGAACAGGGAGTTGGAGTGTTTGGGACACGTCCTTCCTGTTTGAAAAAAAAAAGAAAAAAGGATTCTCACACTAAAACACAACCTGAAGGGTCCATTGGAGAAGAAAATCCACTCAAAAACCTGTTTTTGAATAGATTTAGATGCATGTCAAGTAGAACATCTACTTGAGAATGCGCTTGCCCTTGCAAACAGGACTGTTTTGGCCGCTGTGGTGGCTGGAAGCAGTATAAGTAAATGTAAAGTCTTGCACATGTGGCCAGAAACAGCACAAGCCAATGCAAAGTATTTTTCACGCTCACTCGCTAGCAGCCTAAGAGTATTGTGCAGCTGGCGAGCAAGCATGAAAAACAACTCTCGCTCATGCAAATGAACTCTGCTCTGCGCCGGATGGCAAAATTCAGGAACTCCATGCTACTCCACATAGCGCAATGTTCCCGAATTCAGTAAACTCCACTGGCAGAGCAGAGTTCTACACCCAGGCCTAGTCACAACAAAGCGTGTTCACTTTCCAACCTCTGGGTGAATCACCTGAGTTTGAGGATGAACTCTACTTCCAGGACTGAGCATGCCAGTGCCTCCATAGAACTTTTTAATTATTTCTCGTAGAACTTTCTTTCTTTACAAAAACAAATAAAAAACAGCTAGTGGAGTATTATGTTTCTGAATGATTTTTGCTGTCCCACCATTTTATAGTCACACTCACCAATATGGCCGGATTGGAGTTAGACCTGTGTGCAATGTTAAGAAGCCCCACATTCCCTTCAAGGCATTCAAGACAATGCCTCCCTCCCTCATATGCCATTGCCAATCCTTTTTTTACATCATCTAGCAGGCTGCTCCAGAAGATCATTGATTAAAAGACTGCCAGTGCCAATGTCAAATTCCAATGTGTTGTTACCATCAAAGAGGAGATAATATTTTGTTCAACCAATGTGTTTGGATTGGAAGAGGTAACTACTAACTATTGTAACAATGGGTAGGGGTATATTGAGTGATTGTGAGGGATGATTGATAATATATATGGTGGGTGGCTGAGAGTGAGGAAGGGAGTTCAACACATTTGTAAACTTGATTCTGATGATTTGCACTATTTGGGGGCCTGAGGGGTGATCAGTATTTCCCGAAAGACATTGGCCTTTCAAATTTACTGAAAATAATCGGCAGGGGCCCCTCCTTATTTCTAGCTCCCTAGAGACCAGACCAGTTACTTAAGAAACAAAACACAAATCTACACAAAAACTCAAATTCTGATTTTGTATTAATGCTTCAACAGCAGTGTGCTAGACAGGTTCACCTCGCTTTGTTTGGGACTGAGACAGAGTCACTCAGAATCAAGAGGAGGAGGACAGAGGAAGGATTCAGGGTGGGCTTACCTCAACAGCTAGAAGGAGAAAGTTATGGACTTCAAAGAGAAACCATGATGATGGCAAAGACTCTGAGGTCTAGTATTGACTCAACTCTGTAGAGTGGAGAGAGGTAAGTTGATTTGGGAAATGCTGCTGAGTGTGTGTTTACTGCGTTCCTGGCTCAAAGTTTGAAACTCCCCTTTATGTTCATGCTTTGCCTCTGAGTCTTCTTGGTACACTCCTGACTCCTCATGAATCTTACCTTGCTTCCCTTTGTCCTTCTCCTTTGTTCTATACAGTTACTGTTTTTCAATATGCAGACCTTCTCCTAGTCCACTCCTTTCCTGTATGAAAAAAACTTGGTGAAAGTTCAACACACTCCAGCTTACCTACTAGAAAGGTTCAGTCAGGCGACCAAGAGTGATGGACATTCCAAGAAGAATGGAGCTGCACCACCCAATTTGGCAATATAATTTGATTTTCATTTTCACAACCTTCATTTTTAGAAATGGGTGGGTTAACTTTAATTCTCCATAATTGGTATTTTTCAAACCTAGAAGACATAACATTTAGAGATATTCTATTTTGAGTTTCTCTGGGGCAGAAGGACAATTTGAAATTACTTATCCCTCGTCGTTTCCTTTCATAATAAATTAACGATGGTGAGCTGTTCAGCGCCCAATGACTATTGCTGTGGTTTCCGGTGTGTAGTATTTGTCTTTGTCACATCTTTCCCTAAATCCCCTTTTCCATCCATCCATCTAGCCCCTAACCCTCTTCCCCCGGGATGCAAGATTTGTTGAGGTGTGACTTAATTTTACACCATAAATGGATCACACACTTGCTTGTGCAGATGTGCTCAACACTAAATTCACTGCATTACCTTCTTTACCTGAGCAATATTCCACACCAGCCCCAACAACATCATCATTAAAGCCTTGTGTTGCATAAATGCTTAACCTTTTCCAACCACTTCTGACTCTGAGAACACTTCTCCTGACTGTTAAATACTATCATTGTGGTAGTCTGGTCTGTCTTCCTAAAGTTATGATATAATACATGACCCACTAACTCTGTTTTCCTTCAATCTAGACGACAGTTATGGGTAAGCCTTTGATTAATCCTGTATTTGGAGTTTGCATTGGTAGGAGTGGCACCTTGTGTCTTTCTTTTTAGCGCGCTAGCCTGCTACTACTGCTCCCACCCCTTAAGAAAAGATGCCACCATCTGAGAATCTGCAGTAAGAAGACTGGGGTATCATTCCTCGGTTCATCTACTCAGGTAAGAGAAGAACTATAGATTGAAGAGAACTTGTTTAGTTAGTAATTAACATCTACTGAAGATGTTGTATGTGTGTATCTAGGTTTTGTGTGCAATCATTCCCTAGTGCTCAATATATTTACAAAGCAAGGGTATAAGTAAATGATATCCACTTTTTTTTTAGCAACTTTAATAAATGTTAGCAAATTTCTTTAGCTAAAAGACAGCAGGCCAAACTTAAAAACCAAAATAAACATTTGAGGCCTAAATGAAGAAAACTAAAATATCCCTCTTTACCTTTTACAAGTAGAAGACCCACCCTTTGGACCCACAACAGGCCCACCCCTCTCCCTAAACAAATGGTCCCGTTCTCAAAAAGTCCAATGAAAGTCCAAAGTGATACCCAGTGTCATCTCCCTGACCACCCTCCCCACCCACAACAGGTTTATCCCACCAAAACAACATTTTTTTAAAAGGGCTCAAAAGGGGCAGAGCTTATCCAGGCTCTGCTCTATCGTGCTGAGACAGTTCTCCATACTGTCCATCCACTGCAGGATGCATAGCAGCTATGCCCTACAGAGTGGGAGGGGAGTGGCAGCCATTGTTGTCAGGGCCCCTGACAGCTGGCGGTGGTGCCGGCAATGTAATGACCGGGAGGCTGGAGGCTAGGGCTGGCATGCTGCTGAACTTGGGCCTAGGCCAAAAGCAGCTATTTTTACTTCTACATGTTCAAGGACCACCGGCCACCGGTATTCTGCCTGGATAGTCTCCAACCTCTGCCACCACAGACAGGCTGCTATCTCCTTCCTGGGGGGGTATTACTGGTGGACCAGCAGAAGTGGCTATATCGAGAAAGACAAAAATAGAAAAGACAAGTTGTAAAATTGCTCTGTGCAAACACATTTAAAATTAGGTAGTGGATGGCACAGAAGCAGTACTTTGCTTGTCCCTCAAAGACATTGGAATTTGATGTGATTATGGTTAGGAGAGTCACAGGGCCAATTGTATTTGTTTACCAACACATGCCTCATATAATGCCTTTCTCTTTTCACTCTGACACCAAAGAGGCAGTTGAATAATAAATAAGATACTATGTGACTGTAAGCGCAAAACTGGCTTTACATTATAGATAAACTACAGGCTCTCAGTGGGTTGTCTGCAGATTACGTTTATTTCTTGTATCAGTCTTTGGGGGACATGATCTTATTACACATTAGGGTCCCTTTGTTTTTGTTTTCTCTTCTGTCTTTCGTTCTTGTGGGTGTTGTCTCTGTGCCTCTGGAGTTGCTTCCGGCTGGGGCCCAAGTGCCTCGGAATGAAGAAAGAAGAGTAATGGTTTTCAGGTAGATGGTTTCAATATCTTAGTCAACAGGTACACTAGGGAAGTTAGTGAGTATGTAAGTGAGGAGGGGTAATACAGGTCTCAACGTGTCGGGCATGCATAGGTGTTCATGATCATGTGTTCTTTCTGTTCCCCTTCTAATCTGCCTTCTTTCTATGGGTTAGTCTTCCCTCAACCTCTCCTCTCTCTCTCCATTGTCCCTAATGGAGGCTTTATTAAAGAAATAGGACAGTACCTTATACGGGCACGTCCCTCCTGAAACATGGCTGGGATTTCGGGTGTCCACCTCCACTCGTCGGTCCTCTGGTCTTCCTCTCAATCCTCATCTTTCGCCTCTGTTATCCCTGTCCTCCTCCTTCCTTGCGCCAGCTCCTTGCTCTGGTGCCTGCTGCTCTGTGTCTTCTCCTTGGTCTGTGTTTCTGTCTCTCTCCTTGTGCCCTCCCCAGTCTCTCCACCGTCCACCGTCCTCCTCCTCCTCTCTCCTCCTTAACAATTTCTCCTCCCTCTCCCTCGCCGCCCACATCCTTAAAAACCCAGAAGTGATCCAGGGAAGCGGGGTCATCCCCCTTGGAAAGTGCCCCAAGGGCACTTTCCAGTGTTGGTATTTCTCTTTCCCCTGGCAACTAGTGTTGCCGGAGGCCGGCTTGGGACGGCGTCACTGTTACAGTGACTCACATCACATATAAAATGCGGATATTGTGATCCTGTCTGCTGTAAGTGCACAGTGGGGAAAATGATGCACTGTACTACAGGTAAAGGAACGGGCTATAAAGATTGTATTTTGTCATGTTTGTCACTGAGTACCCCTCACCCCAAACTTGAAATTACATCAGGCACTTACTAATTCCACTTTACTCACTGGTCTCGCCCCTCACCACAAATTAGTTCAAACAAATTAATTTGCTGGGCAGTAAGGAAGAGAAATGTGTCTGACTCTACTGCAGGGTAAGGTAGAGGGATTAGGTGGATAGATAAAGATTTTGCTATAGATTAGACGGGTGTCACTGATCATCATTTCATCATGTGCTTAAGCTTTGGCTTACTCAGACACTATAATAGACAAAAGTCTAAAGGGAAAATCCAAACAGGTGTAAAGTAAATCTGATATAGGAAACCAAGAAATATATTTTGTAATCACTTCACATGGCCATAAAAATGTGGCATATGCCAAGAATGGATTTTTCAATTTTTTGGTAGGCTGAGATGAAAGGCATTACAAAAAACAAAGGAGTGAAGTACTCAGGGGTGATTGACTGGGTAAAGGGAAGCACACCTTGTGTGTTCTGTTTGCATGGCATTGAAAACATTGTAAATGCTGCATTAACTGATGCATACGCACATTGCACATCCAACACTGCAGTCACAAATTAAATCATAGTGCACTTCTTCAGTCATGAGTGGCGAAATGCCATGGGCAGTGAGGGGTTGGTATATTATTATGGGTGGAAACATATCTGCATTGCTTAAGAAATACAATAAGTCAAGGGAATAGAACCAAAAACAAAATACCCTCCACTATGAACCATAGCTTTGATAACACTAAAACAAAGTAAGCAAAATAGATGTGCAGCATGCCGCTCTCTAGAAGAGCTCCCTTGCTTATTCATCCAAGCAATTATTCAATCATTCTTTCATTCTTCCTACTATATTCACCCATAGCCACCATGACTTAAGATTTACTTTCTCTCATCCAGTCTTTCACCAAAATTTCCAATCCATTATCCATCCATTCAGTAGCCACCCTTTCTTTCAATCATCATTTCACCCATCCATTTAACCAATACTCACCCACCCACACATCCTTTCCTTTTACTCATTGCACCCATTTTTTCTCTTAACCTCCCGTTTTTTCCCATTTCCATCAAGCATTAATTTTTAGTGCACATTATGTGAGCTTTTGCTGAGCCGCAGATAGAAGATGCCATAGCTCAACCATTGCTGTAGCTAGTAAAGTGGGGTTTCACAATCACAAGTCACAACAACACCTTTGTAGCTAGTGAGTATAATAGAAAATATCAATAAGCAAGCAATGTGACTTACCACTGCCAATCCCTGCTGCCACGTCTCCTCCTCCAACCGAATCTCCTCCTGCAGTGGCACATGAGTCGCTGACTCTGTATTGCTAGAAAAAAAATTATACATTTTTTAGATGCCAGATATGCCTATCCTTAATTTTTCCAACTAAAAAATACAACTGCAATACATCACTACAATACAGATAGCACTGCAGTATCTTCTATCAAAAATATCTCTATGGTCTTTTTGTTGGTTCACAATGTTAGAAGTTAATCCAACCAAAAACATGTCATAATGGAGAGGCAGAGCTATAGCCTATGATCATGATGACTCAGAATCATTGAAGTGCAATGAAAGGGTGGAATAATAATGGTCAATGAAAGGCAAGTGGTGTTTGTTGGCAAAAGCAGTGGGACTTCATACTCTTCAGCCATGCTGCACTGTCATGGGAACTGCTGGTATACTGTATACATGAATTACACAGCATAACATTGGGTGTTGGGGGGGTGGTGGTCCATGACCATTGCCACTTTCTCTTTAAATCTTAGAGCATAAACAAGAACAAGAAAACCTTCTTAACAGACATATTAATTATAATACTACCTTACTTGGACCTACAATTTTCACAGTAGGTAATGGAGTACCAAAACCTGTTCTTAGTCTTTCAGTACCACAAGATATATAGGAGAGAGAAAAAGATTACCACCAACAAACATGAAATAAAGAATAAAGAAGTAATGTAGGGTAACAGGATGAAACTAAAAATGGATAGGAGATTTGGAAAAAAGGAGACATCATTAAAAAAAAGAAACAAGGCAAAATTAAAAGCAGTATAATAGTGGGCAGAGGTAAACATTAGGTAAATAATAACTGTAAATAACAGGACTTACTGTGGTGAGCAGAGCCCTCAGCAGTGATGATGGTGGTCCACGCCTTATCCTCCGCAACTCTTCCCGGAGCTGCCTTGGCACTGCCCTTCTTCTTGCCCTTGAGTTGGGTGCTGAAGTAAAAAAATAAAGAAGATAAAAAATAGATTAGTGGTGCAGTTAATCTCCACAAAATTATTATAGCAGGCAAATGCAGTAACAGTTTATTTATCTGATTCCAAATTTGCTTAACAAAAACTACATTTGGAACTAATGCATTGCAATTAATGATATAGGATTCTATTCTCATTTCTCAACCTCCTTGATAGACAATGTCAGTCTACCTTTCTTCAATGCCTAGATGCATACTAGTACTACAAATCACTGTGAAATAGCTTGGCACTTTACAAGCTACATAAAAGGCTACATAAAAGTCACAGAGAATGCTAACTCACTGATATCACTAATGTACTATGGTGACAGGAGGACAGTGGAGTCTGCATTGCAATAGCTTCTCAAATAATGAGCCAAAGTGAGCACTTACAAGTACAATTAGGTAGTGCCGAGCACCTGCCTAGCTCAAACTGAATCACATAATAATATTCTTAACATAAACTAAATGTAACTTCCTTTTGAGTGTGAGCAGCATGGTATTCAGAAAAAAGTTAGCATTGTAGAACACAAACACAAAAAAATATATAATTAATACTCTCAGAGCCATGGAATCTTGATGCCTAGCAGATCAAGCAGGTTCAGCTCCCATTCAAGGATATCCACCCAGGGTTGCATCAGCTGCTGAATGGTGCAGTGGACCTGGCTGATGCAGCACCCACACCTACCCATCCTCCCCCAACACAGCTGATGCTCTTGCAGGGTGTACCTGCTGTCAGGCCTGCCCCCTGCTGCCAGCATGGAAGGGAGGTGGAGGATGCATGTAAAAACAGTGCTGTCACCTTCGCCTCACAAAAGAGTGGCCAGGGCTGCACCCCTTGGTGGTGCCGCTGCCCAAAAGGTATGCCTCAGCTGCTGCTGGCTGCTTGGGGGCCTGATGCCGCCGCTCCCCTGGTCATCGCCCTGCTCGGCCACAGCGCTGGGTAGGGTAAAGAAAAGGAGCAAGAGGAGGAAGGTAGGAATAAAAAAATGAAGGAAGGAAAGAAGGAAGGGAGGAAGGAAGGAAGACATAATGAAGTAAAGGGAAAAATATGCAAACATATAAAAGTCATAAAAAATGAAAAAAATACACAGACATAAATACAAACACTAATGCAATAAATAAAATGATTGGCAGATTAATTGTGGAGGAGGATTAAAAATATTAGAAAGGGATTAAAAACAGTCTGTTATAGTTAGGCTTACATTTTACATACACATTCATAAAAATGGATCTGCTAGAGTTATCTTAAGTAACTATAACTCGTGCCCTTGCGCCCCAGCCAGGCACAGTTTTTGTCAAAAATTTGACTGCAAATATTACATTGATATTATCAATGATGTTATCAATGATGTCATGAGTGCCGTAATTTGTGAGTTAATTAGCAGTGCTTGATGAAGCCGCAGGTTATAGTTACCTTAGGGCATGAGTTATAGTTACTTGAGATAACTCTAACAGTTGAATCTCTAAAGTTTTGTACATTTAAAATGTGAGTCCAACTACAATGTCCCTGTAACCTTTGTTTTTTAAAATGGATTTCTATTTTTTTTAATGTAAAGTAATCTTCATTGCTATACCATAATCCAACCACTGCTGCGCACAGCCTTCGTGGCTGGGCACTGCAGTCAACCCCAATAACAACCCAATCCCACAATGTACATGGCCTGCAGCCAGGCCCTACGGCAATCCCTTATAGCCACCCAAACCCATGCTGCGCACAGTCTTTGGCTGTGTACAGAGGGGGTTGGCCACATGGCCTGGCCTGCAGTGAATGATGCGGCCAACCCCACTAACCACCGAACCCCACACTACGCATGGCCTTTGGCTGTGCGCCATGGGAGTTGGTCTCTGCCTAACTCTCTGGATGTGAGAATAGGTGTGGTAGGGTGTATCTGGTTGTGAGAGTGTTTGACTGGATGCGAGAGTAAGTGCAACAGTGTCGTATTGGGTCTGTGAATGGGTATGTCAGTGTCAGTGTGGGTCTGTTAGTGTGTGCGTGAGGGTTTCAGTGGGTCTGTGAGTGGGTCTGTGAGAGTCTGAGTGGATCTGTGAGAGGGTGTGTGACAGTCTGAGTGCAGCTGTGAG
This sequence comes from Pleurodeles waltl, assembly GCF_031143425.1. NCBI lineage: Eukaryota > Metazoa > Chordata > Amphibia > Caudata > Salamandridae > Pleurodeles > Pleurodeles waltl. Next base: position 1,619,494,852 of record NC_090444.1, read on the forward strand.
TAGGTGCATGTTAGACTTTTCATCCTTGGCGTGGTCTCCCTTAACTTTTTACCTCTATTCCTCAGGTTGTTGATGGGTGCTGGTCTGTGATTTCACTGTTTTTGTAACTCTGGGCACTTTACCATTGTTAACCAGTGCTAAAGTGCAAGTTCTCCTTTACAAAATGTGTATGTAATTGGCTTGTCCATGATTGGCATATTTGATTTATTAGTAAGTCCCTAGTACAGTGCACTAGAGGTGCCCAGGGCCTGTAAATCAAATGCTACTAGTGGGCCTGCAGCACTGGTTGTGCCACCCACATAAATAGTGTTGTAATCATGTCTCAGACCTGCCACTGCAGTGTCTGTGTGTGCAATTTTAACTGTAAATCCGACTTGACAAGTGTACCCACTTGCCAGGCCTAAACTTTCCCTTTTCTTACATGTCAGACACCCCTAAGGTAGGCCTTAGGTAGCCCCAAGGCCAGGGTGCAGTGAATGGTTAAGGTAAGACATATATAGTAATGTGTTTTATATGTCCTGACAGTGAAATATTGCTAAATTTGTTTTTTACTGTTGCATGGCCTGTCCCTCTCATAGGTTAACATGGGGGCTACCTTTAAATCTGATTAAAGTGTATATTCCCTTTGAAAGTGGATGGACATGTGGAGTTTGGGGTCTCTGAGCTCACAAATTAAAAATACATCTTTTAGTAAAGTTTATTTTAAGATTGTATGTTTGAAATTGCCACTTTCAGAAAGTGAACATTTTCTTGCTTATACCATTTCTGTGACTCTGCCTGTTTGTGGATTCCCTGTCTGGGTCAGTTTGATAGTTGGTCTGGTTGCACCTCACACTAGACAGTGACACAAAGGGAACTGGGGTATAGTCTGCAGTTCCTGATGAACCATCTGTGCTAGGAGGGAGAGGAGGAGTAGCCACTTACACCTGAAAGGGCTATGCCTGCCTTCACATACTGCAGTCTCCAAACCCCTGGTGAGTGTCTGGGGCCTGGCCTGGGCAAGGCAGGATTTCACATTCCAAAGAGACTCTACTTTGAAGTAGGCCTACTTCAAAGGAGAAATTGGGTATACGAAGGGCACCCAAAACCACAGACTACATTTCCTTCTTGAAATAAGAGGAACCTCTGCCTGGAGAAGAGATGAAGAGCTGAGGAAGAAGAGCTGCCCTGCCTGCGACTGTGCTTTGTGGAGCTATTCTGCAGTTGCTGCTTCTGCCAGAGTAAGAGGGCAAAGACTGGACTTTGTGTGCCTTCCATCTTGAGAAGAAATCTCCAAGGGCTTGATTTAGTGCTTGCCTCCTGTTGTTTGAAGTCTCAGGGACAGCAAAGACAAGTAAATTTTCGCACAGAGCGCCGTGCAGGAAAAAGATCGACGCGACTCCGATCTGCGGCTGAAGAAACGACGAGCCGCAGCTCCGCAGCTGAGAAACGACGCTCGCAGGAAACGCGGCTGACGAATCGACGCACGGGGCAGGAGAAACGACGCGCAGCCGGAGGTGGGGTTTTCGGATCATCGTGCGGCTGGATTTCCGACTCAAGTACCGCTGTGAGTGGAAAAACAAAGCAAGGCCTGCCCGGACCCGAGAGTGCTGACCGGATCAACACATCGCTCTCCTGTGGAGAGAAGAAACGATGCGCCCGACCCGGCGAAAGGAGAAACGACGCATGGTCCTGCTCGTGAGTGGAATCAATGCCTCGCAAGCCCTTTTTGACGTGCACTCGCCCGTGCGCGGTTATTTTTGACGCGCCCAAGTTACTTTTTCACGCTAACAGTGTTAGTGTGTGTTTAAAACTACTTAAAGACTCTTTTTGATTTTTAATTGATAACTTGACTTGTGTATTGTGGATTTTTGTTGTTTTGGTCTTGTTTTGTTTAGATAAATAGTTCCTATTTTTCTAAACTGGTGTTGTGTCATTTTGTAGCGTTTTCACTGAGTTACTGTGTGTGTTGGTACAAATACTTTACACCTAGCACTCTGAAGTTAAGCTTACTGCTCTGCAAAGCTACCAAGGGGGTAAGCAGGGGTTAGCTGAGGGTGATTCTCTTTTACCCTGACTAGAGTGAGCGTCCTTGCTTGAACAGGGGGTAACCTGACTGTCAACAAAAGACCACATTTCTAACAGTGCACAAGGGTCTGAGTGGTTTTGTGAGTGAGTGTGTGAGTGTCTGAGTGGGTCTGTGAGTCAGTGCATAAGGGTCTGAGTGGGTGTGTGAGTAGAAGAAAGAGATTGAAAGAGAGAAAATGAGAGGGAGAGAAATACAAAGTTGTTTAGGCTTTGATGAATGATGTACTTAGAATGAGATATTTCTGGACAAATTGAAAAGAAAAATGTGTTTCTCAATTAAAAAGAGTGAGATCACCTTTCTGTATGAACCTTAAATATTTAAAGTTTAAGGAAAGTAAAGAGGAAAAATGACCACATGCACAACTTTCAATGGGAGGGTCTGTGACCTTAACCTTTAGGCCATAGGTGACTCCTTACTGTGAAGTTTCCAGATACTTATGACACTCAAACCACACATGTGATTGGAAAGAAACATGAATGTTCCATCAGTGGGAAGGCTTAACAGTCAAAACACTAGTAAATAAACAAACACACTGCCAAGTGATACTAGAATTTGACCGTTCAGCCTACTGAGCGACAGTAGAAGACCTTGACCATTAGGCCAGAAGTGACTATGTTCTGCTCTGCATCCAAATGTAACCATAACATTTGTACCAAACATTTCATTAGTCTGTGTGAAATCATTGCATGAAGAAACCACTGCATTGACAATGTCTGTCCCTCTCTCTCTTCCATGCATTTATGGGATGGAAGAGAGAGAGAGTGGCTGACAGGAACGCGGGGGAGCCTCAAGGTCCCCACAGTCCTATGAAAATATATCACTTTTATTCATATACAAATACTTACCATAGTAGTTTGCCACCGTAGGGTATAAAGTGAAAAACAGCTTTTGTTTCCCTCCAATGCAGGGGCAAGCCAACCTAAATGTTAGTCATGTACATTATGCACTCAGAGCTTCTGGGCTTCAAGGCACTACTTAGAGCTGACTTAGTCAATGTCAAAAGTAGGTTTTTAAACTTGTCAAATACTGTTTTTCTTTTACATGTGTTTCACATGACTGTGGCAATTAGCATAAGCTATTTTTTCACTATGTTTATGGGTCAAAGCACATTCATTGCAAACTGTATAGCAGTTTACCAATGCCCAGTCAAACTGTGCCAGCAAATCGAGACTAATAGAAGCAAAAATCTAGAAGTATCACATAAAAGGCTAATTCCATTTAACATGTCACTTTCTCCACATGTAATCTCTCACACATCGACTGATGGTCCATTCTTTGTTTTCAACATCAAGCAACATCTATTAAGGGAAAGGTGAACAGGCTACACCAACGAGTGCATGACCTCAGCTGCATGGTGGGCAGAATCTACCATGCAAGTGGAGACTTAGGAAAGGGTGCATGTGGAGCAGTACACAAAGGGTGCGCTAATGCTTCCCCCACACACGAAAATGAGAAGTTCCTCAGCACATTGTCAGAACCCTCATCATGACCATGGTTGAGGATGATAGTTATGCAGGTGGTTTTATTACTAAGGAAAGAGTGATTTTGTATGGTTAAGACACAGCTATCTCTGGGGTCACTCATCCTACGTTCACCATTACCAGTTCAAAGAAACATGGGCACTCAGGAATGACGTTTGCATCTGATATCCCTAAGATCTCATGCAATCATTTTATGTAAGCCCAACACATTCCCTTCTAACATACCCTCCTTTGTGTGTGAAGGTAGATTCTAGATAGGCATCAATACATTTTAAGGGCCTTTGCTGACCAATCAAATGTCTTGAAGCAGCTTACCACAGTGGTGAACAAAAGAGTAAGAGCCTCATTTACAAGCAACTGACGCATTGACTCCGATGCACCAGTTTCCTTGCTTTGCCTTGTGCCCCCCTAACGACAACGACAAGTTAGCACAACTGCATCAAACGTTTTGACACAGTTGTGTCGCTTTGCTGGACTAACATTAAAAATGTTGATGCTAGCCCAGCTAAGCTCAGAGAGGCCCATTGAAAGGAGCCCAGCATGAGTTTAATGCCTCCCCTGGGCAGGAGGTATAAAAATGACCCTAGAATGGCGCAGTGAAATCTTGTAGATTTCACTGCACCATTTTTTTTTTGCCTCTCTGTGGGGGAACAGGTCCCTTGCATACATTATACCGGGTGTAGGTATAATGTGGCGCAAGGGTTTACAAAGTGGTGCAATGGTGACATTGCACCATATTGTAAATATGGGGCGGGGTAGGGAACTGTTTTGCTCTGCCGTAGCATAAAAAAATGATGCTTGTAAGTGAGCCCCTAAGTACCTTCCTTAAGTGCCAGGCAACCTAGCACAGCATAATTAACCTGCCTCCTATTATCATTGAATTCCTCCAGGTCCCACACTACCCCCTCTTCTATTGTGTTTGCAAGTGCTCTCTCTATTTAGTCCATGTGGTTTCCAGAAGGCTGTTTTGTGAAATATCACCAGTTGAGGGGCACAGCTTTGCATGATTTACATTGTATCCTGCACATATTGTGGGTGTAGGTGACATTGACCTGGACACAATCATTGTCAAAAGCAGATTTTGTGAACAGATAGAATAATGAGAGAGGCAAGATTCAGGCAGGAATGATAAGAGAACAATGGGCTCTATGCATAGTGGTTTAAATTGAACTATATTGTAATGTTGGTTAGCATGCACGATTCCTGCATATTAAGTTCAGACACTCTTGAAGTAACAAACAGAAGACTGAAGTCTTGTTATCCGTGAATAAAGATCCATTAAGGACCGGTTTGAGTAATTCAGCCCGAAATTGTTTTAAACTGTGTGACTACAATTTGGGATACACAGTACTGCTCGAAAAAAGATCATAAGGGGAGATCGCGCGCCGGAGCAGCTAAGATGGCTGCTCGATAACGACGCTCCCGAACTGCCAAGGACGTTTTACTATCAGAGGGAGGCGTTTTTGACAGCTGGCTATTTCTTTTTCCAGAATCTGATGTTGGAACAAGCAGGGAGCAGTATGGTGAGTTTTTTCTTTTTTTTAAACTCTGGTATTTTACAGAGTTAAATCTTTTCAACCTACTGTTCCCTTTCTGACAGGAATGCGGCTGCCATTTTGAGAGGATTTTTTTTTCATTCCTTAAAAATATTTTCTTTTTTGTCTTTTGGCTAGTTTAATCAATGTGGAGAACTTAATACTTTTTTGACACTCTTGGATGCCACCCTTGAAGTTGTTATAGTCATTTTATTCTGGATTTTCTACCATAATGTTCAATATTTGTCCTCTGAGGTGACTTAATCGATGTTGCAGGAACATTAACTAAACTATTGTATTAAATATACACTGTGTGGCTGAAATGGAAGCCCCTCACACTTCAAAAATATCTGTATCCTCTGTCTCTAACTCTAATGGTCATAAAGACTCCGGGGGCCTTTAAAAGAGTTAAAAAAGACACATCCTCTCCAACTAAGTCTCCATTGCCCCTCACATTGGATGACATTATGGATGAGCTTAAGCTAATAAAGCCTTTTGTCATGGAGACAAATATTGCGTTACAGCGAATTGAGGAGAAATGGTCACATCTGGATTCTGGACTTTCTGAGGTGGAACAAAGGATCAGTGATATACAAGATACTACTACTAAAGTTGATAACTTGACTAAGGAAATCATACTACTTAAAAAACAGACAGAAGATTTGGAAAATCGCAATCGGCTAAATAATCTTCGCATTTATGGCATTCCGGAAGGCTCAGAAGGCCAAGATTTGATCAAATTTTTGCAAACTCATTCAACCAAAGATTGTTGGTCTTCAGAATACTACTGCTCTGAACATCCAGAGAGCCGATCGAATTGGTCCCTCTTCTCCATCAAAACCAAGAGGAATTATCGCCTACTTTCTCCAGTACTCAGATTTAATGACTGTTTTGACTGCCGCCATACAACGTAAACAAATGTTGTGGTCGAGCCAAAAGATTTTCTGTAGCCAGGATGTTGCCACGGTGACCGCCAAACGAAGGAAGGAATTTCTTGATCTCCGACCAGCCTTTAGATCTATAAATGCTAGATTTGGCCTTATTCACCCATGCTTCTTTAGGGTCACCTTCAGGGACAGAACAAATACTTTTGAAATTCTCTCTGATCTGAAACAGTTTATATATACTCCCAAAGGGGAGGCAATAGAACTCAAAAGACTTGATTGGTTAATGTGAAAGTCTTAACTTATTTATTTCTTCTTTATAGATATTGAAACCGTTGAAATCTCAGGTTGAGAAAGTCCCCTTTCCGATTGAGTCTATATTCCTGCATATCTCAACATCATAGTGTTCTTTCCCTTGTTGGTAAGTCACGTTGTCAGTTGTTCATAATGTAATGTATTTATTCTGTTTCCTCGTCTCTCCTCTCTCTTGTTATCCAATCATTGTAGTTCCTCGGGGGTACTGTTGCTGATTGGCCTCTTTTTCTTTTCTTGCTCCTCCCTTTCTCCAATGCAAAGTATTTTTATTTTCTTTAAGACAATTATGACTGAAGCTTCTTGGCTTTTTGTCATCTTTTCTTTCTTTTATCAATGGGGTGCTCTGCTACCCCTTTCTTTTTCTTTCTCTCTGGTATTTTCTCTTTCTACTTTTCTTTCTTCCTTTGTTATTTTTTATGTCCTACAATGCAAGATTGGCATCAACACGTAACCTCACTTAGATATATGTTCATAGGTTTCCCTTCCACCTTCTTCTATGATTCACATGTTGTTTGTCTCTTAGGTTTCGGCAAGGTTCTGTTGTCTAAATGTCTTCTACTAGTTAAATGACCAGTCTTCGTATTATCTCATGGAATGTTAAGGGTTTACGTAATCCAGTTAAGAAACAAAGAGTGCTCCAACATCTCTCTAAATTGAATTGTCAAGTTGCTCTTGCAAAAGAAACCCATCTTAAATAGCAGGACTTTAAAAGTTTAAATAGAAATTGGGTTGGTCATGTTTTTGGTTCCTCTGTTGCTCATAATAAGAATCGGGTAATAATATTGTTTCATAGATCTTTACAAATACAAGTTGTGGAGGAGATTAAGGATGATATAGGAAGATGGATTTTACTGACAGTTAAGATTAATGGTATGCTGTTTTCCATTTGCAATGTTTATGGTCCAACTGGAGTTGAGCCTCAATTTTGGGTTAACTTTTCTTCTTTATTATTATCTTGCAACTCTGAAAATTTTGTGGTAGGAGGTGATTGCAATCAACTTATGGATCCTTTTGTAGATCGTCGCTCTCAAACTCGTTATATCCCTAATAAAATGCAAAAAACATTTTATCAAGCAGTCTCCTCCAGAGGTTTACGTGATGTATGGAGAATTGCTAACCCAGATGTATTAGAACTTACATTTTATTCTCCAGTACATCACTCATATTCTAGAATAGTTTATATATTTGATACAGAAAGTGTTATACAAACAATTTCACATGCTGATATTGGGTCTATTCTTTTATTAGATCACGCCCCAGTAATAATTGATATGAACCTTCCAGGAAATTCCTCCTTTTCTAATTGCTGGAGGTTTAATAACACTTTATTGCAAGATCATTTATTTATTGAACAATTCACAATGTTTTCTAAAGAATGTTTTATGCACAATTTACCTTCTGATACTCAGATGAACTTTATATGGGATGCATTTAAAGCTACTGCTCGAGGCTTTATTATAGATTGAGTTGCCATTAAAAAGAAAGAAAAATCTAAAGTTTCCTCTCAACTGCTCACACAAATAAATTGTCTTGAGCATGAATATTTCTCATCTAACAAACCAGACACCTTACCCAGGTTGATTGATGCTAAATTACAATACAATAAGCATTCTTGGAAAGTGCATGTGGTACTCTACTCAACATAAATTCCAAATTTTACGGGGGAAAAATAAAGCGGGTAAAATTTTGGCAAATTAGTTAAAGATCAAAAAACAAAAGTCTAAATTTACTCTTATCACAGACACATTTGGAAACAGACATACTAAAGATTCAAAAATCCTGGAATGCTTTACCGACTATTATACCACATTATATACTCCTGAAAATACTCCTAATATAACTGAAGTAGATACCTTCTTCCAGTCTATTCCTTCGAAACAAAAAGTAGATTTGTCACAATTAGACTCTGACCTATCTGAAACAGAAATTAAAATTTTAATTACCAAGCTTCCTAAAGTTAAGGCTCCTGGCCCAGATGGCTTTTCAATGGAACTTTACCCAACTTTTGCATCTATTTTAATTCCAAAGCTATTAACACTTATACAATATTTCATATCAAAAGATCAAGCAAAGGGCACTTTTTCTGAAGCTATGTTGTGTTTGATTCCTAAAAAGGATAAGGATTTATCCAAATGCAGTAATTACAGACCTATATCCCTTATTAACGTCAAATGTAAAATCTTTGCAAAAGTCCTAGCCTTACGGATTAATCATTTTATCCCAGACTTAATAGACATTCATCAGTCAGGTTTTGTTAAGGGGCGATACATATCGGATAATTCTAGAACTTTTCTCAAAATTATACATCTTGCCTTTAAGTCCAGGGATCCTATAGCTGCCATAACTCTAGATGCTGAAAAAGCCTTTGATCGAGTTTGTTGGGATTTTATGTTTGGAGCATTAAAATGGCATGGTTTTAGTCCTCATATTATTAAACTTATTAGACTTTTATACTCTTCACCCTCTACATCAATTTTAGTTAATGGTAAACGATCCCACAGAGGTACTAGACAAGGTAGTCCTCTATCTCCTCTGTTATTTATATTAGCACTTGAGCCCCTTCTAGGGAAAATACGTAGGCCATCTGATTTTCATGGTTTTAAGCATAAAGACACTGAGATTAAATTCACAGCTTATGCTGATATTTTAGTTTTTATCTCATATCCTCAAAAGACTATTCCAGAATTTTTTAACTTATTACAAGGATACTCAAGTGTCTCATGTTATAAGCTTAATGTAGATAAATCAGAGGTTTTGCCATTAAATGCTTACTGTCTACCAGACATGTTTAAAGATACTGGTTTTACGTGGAACTCTAAGCATATCAAATGCCTGGGCATATCCTATTCCAACTCTCTTAAAGACACTATTCAAACTAATCTCGAAGAGGTAGAGTCAAGGATTTTGAAATTACTTGACAGATGGTATCCTCTTTATTTAACTTGGTGGGGAAGACTGGCCACAATTAAAATGATGTTGTTGCCCATTTTACATTTTTATTTATCTATGCTCCCAGTTAAACTTCCTTCTAGTTTTTAAAAACTATAAATGCATTATTAATGAAATTTTTATGGAACAAACGTAAATCTCGTATATCTCTAGTCAAACTGCAGGAACCTAGAGATAATGTAGGTGTAAATTTTCCATGCCTTAGAAGATATCACTCTGCATTTGTTTTAAAACAAGTATGGTTGTCCCTCTCTCCTACTTTTCATAAAGGGACCTCTCCATGGAATCAATTGGAACACTCACAAAATACACCATTTACATTTAGAGATGCAGTTTGGCTTTCAAAACCTCCTAAATCTCTTTTCTCTCCGATAATAACTCATTCTATTTCTATTGCCAAGCGATTACTTCTTGCCTCTCACTCCTCATATGAGAACCTTAGGCAAACTCCTACATGGTGCAATAATGCTATTACATTTCATAATAGAACTTTAGCTTGGAAAGAGTGGATGCACAAAGGCATTATAACTTTAGATCATTTAATTTTAGATAATGCTGTACTTGAATTGCAAGATATTCAACAGACATTTCATATCTTCTCTCATTACACTGTGCAATGCCAAACTCTCTTTGCTATCCTCTATAACTTGTTCTCTCAATCTTTGGAGGCTCCCTCTTCTACACAGCCTAATTCCCAACCTTATAATTTTTCCTCACAAGTCCCAGCGTCCTTTATATACAAAAACCCTTACACATAACAATCTTGTGAGACCAAAATCTAAAATAGAATTAGCATGGGAGCAGGAGTTCAATCAAAACATTCCTATATCTATATGGAAAAAAATATGGTCAAAACTCCATACAACATCCCGTTCAGCATCTATAACCCAAACGTTATTTTACTTTTATAATAGGTTGTACTATACTCCAGTAGATCTTTATAAATTTAAACTTACTACAGATAGCAAGTGTTGGTCGTGCTCTCAAGAAAACAGTCATTATATGCACATGTTTTTTGAGTGCCCTGCAGTTCATACTTTTTGGGGACAAGTTTGGGATAAAGTAATCAGATTTTCTCCATCAATGTACCCTTCAATATATTACATATTTTTTTGGGTAGTATTTCATCTATTTGGTATTCCCAACCACTGCTTGGTAAATTGGCTGATTTGCTCATTGCTAGTGCACTGCAAATTATAACTTCTAACTGGAAAGATACTACGAAAATATCTGTTGTAACTTGGTGGAATCTGATCTGTTGTAATCACAGAATGGATCGAGCAAATGCTAATACTACTCAACTGTTAATTAAAAGGGACATGCTTTGGCTTCCTCTCACCTCTTTCCTTTCGCAACACAAGACCTTTCATACTACTGTTAATAATTAACGGTTGCTTTATTGTAACTATGTGATTTTTAATTTGCATTGTTTTAATTTTAATTTTATTTCCTTTCTCTCTTCTCTTTCTTTCTTTACTAAACCATAACAAAAAATGCTATTATTCTACGATACAATATTATAGATCTGGTTGTGTACACAAATTGTTTCTTATAGATATAATTATCTTCATGATTGTGATTATTATTATTTATTTATTTTCTTTTAGTTACAATATATTTATTCAATTGTACCAGAGTATGCTAACTTAGGATCAGATCATAAAACCTTTTGCCTTGAGGAAGGTGGAAATACATAATGTAAACAATTGATACTTTTCGACCATTTTCTTCCATAAACAGCCCTGCACTGTACAAATATATGTGAAATATTTAATTCATAAACGGACAGTGACAAAATGGGCAAATTTGAACCGTTTTAACAACTGATTAATATAAATATAACTGCTGATAATCAATAAGGTGGCCAGGAACTCTTGCTATAGTTAACGTTTGATGTGAATTCACATTTGTGTCCCTCATTAAAATCATGCAGAATGTAGTTTTACACTTAATTACACATATACACACTGATACTACCTCTTTTTTAAAGAAGAATTTCCTGTGACTTGGGGAAGTGTGTTTTCCAGATCCTTGTTACCAATCATTAGTTGAAACCAAGCAGCCATATTTTTTCAACAAGGATACCATTCGTTATTCCCCTGCACATTTCAGTGTTGTTATTTCTGAAGCACACAGTCAAGAAGAACCATGATTGTTTATTCCTACTGGAATTATTGGAATTGTTCTTGCTGTTTTAAAAGCAATTTTTCCTGGCTTGTCACGAAACTGTAACTTATTCCAAGCTCCTCCTGCTGGCTCACTGTACCCTATTCATGCATTCATTTATTGTTGTACATTAATCTATTTTGGTCTGCCATCTCTAGGTGGCTTAGCATAGAGTGAGCAGAATCAATATTCATGTAGTGGGATAGTGCTTCGGTGCTAAGGAAATGTGATGTTTAATAAGACTGTTTTCTTATTTGCTGAGCATGTAACATTTCTTATCATACCATTATGATTTAGCAGTTTTGTTGATTAATTACGTGCACAATTGTGTGCATAAACCCTAGATTTTGGGTGTGATCCAGAGCCTTCCTTAATGCTGCTAGAGATGCTGGCTGTTACTTTTTACTGGCCAATTGGGACTTAGAATATTTTTGGTTCTGCACATCTCTGTAATGCTCTACATGCTGGAGGCCTTTATGCCAATTATTCTGTACTGCGTATTTTCAATTTTGTAATAAAACTCTTACATTTATTCTGCTGATCTAGAACTCAGTTGTTGAGTGGACTCTTAATTGACTGTATTTCTGATATTTTTATGTGTTGGGAGGCAGTCCAGGGGCATTCAGATGAGGTCAAACTTTTGGGATACAAGAAAATTGAAGGACCCTGCACCACACTATCAAGGACAACACTCGGAGGAATGACTTTAATTGTGACTTGAATTAATTTTTACTTTCAGTTGAAAGTAGTTGAACAGGTATTTAGGGCCAGATGTACAAAGCATTTTTCTAGTTGCAAACGGGCCAATTTGCAGAATTGGCCCATTTGCGACTAGAAAAATGCTTCTTGGGATGTACAAAGCCCAAACTGTGATTCAGTAACTTGTCACCGAATCGCAATTTGGATTTTGCGATTAGGTATTAGGAAGGGGCGTGTCCAGGGTGTCCCTTCCTAATACCGAATCTAAATGGTATGTATGATTGTTTTGTGACCCTGAATGTGGTTGCAAAACAATCGCAGTTAGCACCAATTTCAAATCTGTGATTACCCATTCGCAAAGGGGAAGGGGTCCCTCAGGGAGCCCGTCCTCTTTGTGAATGCCGGCAAAAAAGTTTTTTAAGAGCAGGCAGTGGTCCCACGGACCACTGCCTACTCTTAAAAAGTGAAACTGAAACGTTTCATTTTTTTTCTTTTTAAATGCAGCCTGTTTTCCTTTAAGGAATGGTAATGAGGGAATCCGAGGAGGAGGACATGGGAGTGGGAGCACCAATAATGATTGCTGGACTGGGCGCAGGAGGTGCTAAAGACTGTGACAAATGGTGTGTGACAAGGTGTTTTTTGAGCGTCTTGAAAGATTGTGCTGATTGAGGGAAGAAGTGCAGGTAAGGTGGCCTCTACTGTTGCACGTATCACACACACACCAGCAATTTTGTGACTGTCTACGTAGGCTAGTGTTTTAGAACAACAGTTTAGCTAAGAGCAGAGATGGCTTCTTGAAGGATGACTGCTGCTGATGCCGTCACTCAGGTTATAGAGGACAGCTCTGACATAGGATCAGAGACTGAGGCAGCAGATACTGAGACAGCATCTAAGGGATAGGACAATGGCACAGACTCTGGGAGTGATTTTTCAGTCAGAGAAGTCCCTTTGGATAACTCCTCTTCCAGTAAATTATGAGCGAGGTGATGAGCACAGTCCTGCTGTCCCTTCGCAAGCACAGTCTGTGCAACGGGGCAATAGTGGGTTAGCCCAACCCAGAGAGCAGGTAAATGCGGCGGCAAGCACAGAGAGAGAGTGCTCTCTTGGGAGCTCCCCAATTTAGTTCAGCCCCAAATTCCACTGCCCAAATCATATAATGGAGACATCAGAATTATCTATCACAAAACAAACTGGTTTTGTAAGGCAGGTACCTGTGTTTTTGGTCCTGGGTTCGGTGGCCATATGGGGAAACATACTAAACCCAAACATTTCTGGAAACTAGACATACAGGGGAGTCCACAGAGGTGTGACTTGTGCTGATTCACCAAAGTTTTCTTACCCAGAAAACCCTGCAATTCTGAAATGATGAATAAAAACTCAATTTGTCTTCCATTTTTGTCACCCAAACTACAGGAATATGCTGGGATCCACAAAATTCCTACCATCCAGTGATTCCTCACCTGTCCTGATAAAAACACTACCCCACTTGAGTGCCTATACCTAGTGCCAGCGTCAGGAATGGATCACCCCAGGGTCAACAGTTGCCTCATGTAAGGACCAACATTGACCGTTGTGTGATCTATTCCTGTCACGGGCACTGGGCCTTCCCACACAAGTGAGGTACCATTTTTATCGGGAGACTTAGGGGAATACTGGGTGGAAAGAAATTTGTGGCTCCTCTCAGATTCCAGAACTTTCTGTCACCGAAATGTGAGGAAAAAGTGTTTTTTTGGCCACATTTTGAGGTTTGCAAAAGATTGTGGGTAACAGAACCTGGTGAGAGCTCCACAAGTCAGCCCATCCTGGATTCCCCTAGGTGTCTAGTTTTAAAAAATGCACAGGTTTGGTAGATTTCCCTAGGTGCCGGCTGAGCTAGAGGCCAAAATCCACAGCTAGGCACTTTGTAAAAAACAGCTCTGTTTTCTTTAGGAAAATGTGATGTGTCCACATTGTGTTTTGTGGCATTTCCTGTTGCAGGCGCTAGGCCTACCCACAGAAATGAGGTACCTTTTTTATCGGGAGACTTGAGGGAACATTGGGTAGAAGGAAATTTATGGCTCCTCTCAGATTCCAGAACTTTCTGTCACCGAAATGTGAGGGAAAAAGTGTTTTTCTGGCTACATTTTGAGGTTTGCAAAGGATTCTGGGTAATGGAATCTGGTGAGAGCCCCACAAGTCAGCCCATCCTGGATTCCCCTAGGTGTCTAGTTTTAAAAAATGCACAGGTTTGGTAGGTTTCTTTAGGTGCCGGGTGAGCTAGAGGCCAAAATCTACAGCTAGGCACTTTGCAAAAAACACGTCAGATTTCAGTGTAAAAATGTGATGTGTCCATATTGCCTTTCCTGTCACAGTCATTAGGCCTACTCCTGCAAGTGAGCTACCATTTTTATCGGGAGACTTGGGGGAACACAGAAAAGCACAACAAGTGTTCTTGCCCCTTGTCTTTCTCTACATTTTTTCCTTCCAAATGTAAGACAGTGTGTAAAAAAGATGTCTATTTGAGAAATGGCCTGTAATTTACATGCTAATATGGGCGCTCTGAATTCTGAGATGTGCAAAAAACCATTGCTTCTCAACACCTTATCTTGTGGCCATTTTGGAAATACAAAGGTTTTCTAGTTACCTATTTTTCACTCTTTATATTTCAGCAAATGAATTGCTGTATACCTGAAATAGAATGAAAACCTATTGCAAAGTGTAGCTCATTTATTGGCTCTGGGTAACTAGTGATCTTGATGAACCTACAAGCCCTATATATCCCTGCAACCAGAATTGGCCAGCACACATAACAGTATATTGCTTTAAAAAATCTGACATTGCAGAAAAAAGTTACAGAGTAAAAGGTGGAGAAAAATTGCTGTATTTTTCAGCTTTTTATTTTAGCTGTTATTTTCTGTAGGAAAATCTTATAGGATCTACACAAATGACCCCTTGCTGAATTCAGAATGTTGTCTACTTTTTAGAAATGCTTAGAATTCCGGGATCCAATATTGGTTTCACACCCATTCCTGTCACTAACTGGAAGGAGGCTAAAAGCACCAAAAATAGTAAAAATGAAGTATGTCCCTGTAGAATGCCAAAATTGTGTTGAAAAAATTGGTTTTCTGATTCAAGGCTGCCTGTTCCTGAAAGCTGGGAAGATGGTGATTTTAGCACCGCAAACCCTTTGTTGGTGCAGTTTTCAGGGAAAAAAACACAAACCTTCATCAGCAGCCCTTTTTTCCCATTTAAAAAAAAAACTATATTTTAGGTCTATTTTGGCTAATTTTTTGGTCTCCTCCAGGAGAACCCAGAAACTCTGGGTACCTTTAGAATCCCTAGGATGTTGAAAAAAAGGACGCAAATTTGGCGTGGATAGCTTATGTGGACAAAAAGTTATGAAGGCCTAAATGCGAACTACCCCAAATAGCCACAAAAGGGCTCAGCACTGGGGGGGGGGGTGAAAGGCCCAGCAGCTAAGAGGTTAAGGGCTCATTTAAAAAGAAATGATGCAGAGTGGTGCTGTAGCTCACCTTGCTGTGCATCATTTTAAAAGTTGGGGATGTCTCATATTTACAGATATATGATTCATTCCTGTACTTTCCCCTGTACTTGTGCACAAATTGCTGCCTAGCAGCAACCCAGCCACCCTTGTGCCATGGTGCAAGGGTGTCTGAGCTGCAGGGATTATTATTTATGTGCCGGATGGGAAACCCTCCTGTACATAACCAATCATTAATGAGGGAAAAACAGGGAGAAAGAATGTTATTTCTCCCTGCTGTGCCAGCCATATTTACAAGGCCATGAAAAACCACTAAAAAGCCATTAAAAGCCATGCAAGCGCCAGCACTCTGTGCCACAAGAGAGTAAAAAAAAAAAGGACGCTCAGGTGGCACAATGTGCCGCTAGAGGCTTGTAAATGAGGCCCTTAGTTCCTTGTTGCACAGTGGTCAAGAGACTGATTCTGTCCCACCAAGACTCCCACAATTTCCTTTAGATCTTTCTGAATTTCTTCTTCCCTGGCTACCCTGACTTTGAAGAACCCAGAATGCTGCTGTGGTTTTCATTTGTAAACTCCCTCACCTATCTCTTGTCTCACAATTTCATGTCTCTTTATATTGGATGTCCATTTTCAAACCGGTAATCTTTAAGGTTCCACTTTACATGTCTCTTTACATTAGATATCCATTTGCAAATGGATAATCTTTAAGGTTCCACAAAATTGGACCTGTTTTCACTCAATCTAATGTTCATCCATCAGCTTCTCAATCACTCACTCAGATTTGCCATCGCCAGGCTCCTGTCCAATCTCTGCTACAGCCTTCCTCGCTTTGGTGGATGCTCATTTTCCTATTTGAATGTTAACCAATGGAATGCTCTTTGTATCCACATTTTATTACCTGTCATCGTTCATTTTACCAGGTCTTGAAACGTGGCTCTTTGATGCTGTTGCCTAGTCTGCCTGTAATTACTTAGTGCCAGGTACCCTTCTATGGGTTTGCCCATGCTCAACAAATATTCATAAGCTAGACTAGGCCACTCTCCCATAGAAAAAGCTGTGAATATCAGGCCCTGTCTGTTTGTATGTTCTTAGGTTCTTTCCTAAACAGACAAACAGACTTGATTGTTCAGCATGTAAAGCCCTTATGACTACAAAGGTATTTGTGCAGTAGGGGGGCGTGGCCTGCAGCCGATGAAGCTGCACGCCTAGCACGATGCTCCGGGGCCGGGAACGGGACCCAGACAGATTCTTGCAGACTGGCCAACGAAACACTGCCCCAGCATCGGGTAACCGCCAGGCCCAAGTGGGGTCGACACCAGCTGAATCGGACCGGCAGCTGTGGAGGAATTTGCGTGCGTTCCCCGCGATCGCCTAAGCCCAAGATGGTGGCCGCTTCTGAGTGGCGGCTCCTCTAAAGGGTCGTGACGGGGAGAGAACAGACGAAGACCCACGTCCGCAAACTTAGTACCCCTGCCACGTCGGAGCGACTCCGAGGTGCCTGTAGGCCCTTTGCTGCCCCCGTGGGGAAATGAAAACACAAGAATGCGGGGGAACGAGTGAGGAGAACCGGTGCAGCAGTGCGGACAAGAGGTAGCGGAGAGACCTTCCTGATTTGGAATAGCGACTTGCGGCCAACTCCGCTGCCCGTGGCTCCAGTGAGGTGAGGAGTCGCGGCCAGATTCAAAACTCCATTGCGGGCTCTGAGGGGAGAGATAGCTAAAGAAAAGATACCCGGACCCGTGTGCTGGGCCCTCCCCGCCCGTACAAACTCACCTGAGGAGATCCATCAAGTGGAGCGTCAACCCCCATCTGTGCAGAGGCGGAGGCGTGTTCACTCGCTGCCCACTAGCCGACGCCTTCTGGTTTTACTAAGAATGCGGGTACCTGCAGGATTTTGACCCTCTATCCCACCTGTCTGTGGACACCGGGTGACCAACAGTAGTCTAAACAAAATAGAGGAAAGGAACATCCTGACCCTCCTGCACAGCAATAACATTCCCCCCGCCCTGGTACCTGGTGAGGAGCTTCGGGGAATGCGTCGAAGCTCGCCCTGCAGAAACATTAGAGTAAAGGAGCTCCTGACCGCAACAACCTTCAGACCCCTCCCTCCATAAACTTGCGTTAGGACTAAAACAATGGGCGAACCCAAAAAGCACGAACGGCAGGACCTAGAAGACCCAACGGCCACCAAGATGCCCTGACAGCCTCCAAATTCAAACCCTCAAAGTAGCCCAGCACAACGGGAGACGATGCTGGACACGGTCCTTCAGGCCATCAGAGAATCCCACGAAGCACTCGAACAAAAACTAGATAACTTAACAGTGGACCTATCACTGTTGAGAGATGAACACCGTAAACTTACTGAGAGAGTGGGAATGACAGAAAAGACTCTTGAACTGGTGACATCAATGCAGAAGGCCTCGTCTACTGAAATTGTTGATCTCACATCCCGGATCAAAGCCCTAGAAGCCAGGGCAGAAGACGCAGAAAACCTCACTCATAGGAGCAACCGTAGACTGGTCGGGGTGCCGGAGGAAGTGGAGTCATCGGCAGCAAACATGGAATCCTTCCTGGAAAACTGGCTCAAAGAAACTGTGCCCCCTGAGGGCCTCTCATCGTTTTTTGCGATAGAAAGAGCCCACAGAGTACCCAGTAGGCATCCTCCCCCAGGAACGAGACCACAACCGATAGTGGCAAAACTATTACACTTCAAAGACAGAGACTACATCCTATCGCAAACCCGCTTAAAAGGTGAAATTCCATTAAATAACCAGCGTTTCATGGTTTTCTAAGACTTCACCAAAGGAACGCAAATCCAGAGGGCCTCCTTCAATGACCCCAAATGCATCCTATTCGAAAAGGGTATAAAATACGCAATGCTCTTCCCGGCCAAACTCAGAGTGGAATATGAAGGTAAAACACATTTTTTCTCATCGCCGCAACTGGGAAGAGAATGGCTGGAATCACTGAATATTGCCTCTCCAGACCTCCGGCCCAGAACCTCTCGCCCGCCTGGCAGGAAACGTAGCAGATCCACCAAACGAATCTTGGAGGTTGCACCCCCTAGGCACCAAACTCTTTAAGAAATGCGCGAAGCAGTGGACGCAGCAGTATTGAGCGGAGGAATCCTTCCCCCCTCTGAAGCTTCAGGCGACACCTCGGACCATGACTCGAGCTGGGCTCCTCAATCTCATCACAGGACACCCTCACTAGCTTGCCAAAAGTGACCCCGAGATCGTCGGAAGAAATGATTTTACTCTTTACTGAGTAAGCTGAAATCTCATGGGTAATGTCACAAACATAACTAACTTGTAATGCATTACAGAAGAAGTAATTGCCGGAACTGCGGAAGACGGCAAACTCTGATTAAAAACTCTCTGGGCTGGTGATATGACCATGCGGGGTCCCGGGAATGGCCTGGAGCGTAGGCTCTCGGACTCTGGCGCGCCACCCACCAATAGGACACTAAGATAAGTTACAATGGTTTGGATGGGGAACATTTTAGTGACCGGTCCTGGGAGGAGGGAGTTGGGAGTTGTATTTGTTAAATTAGAAAAAGGGGTAACGCATGTACTTCTCACTATTGAAGCTGATAATTCTAGAATTAGAACCTCGCCATGAAACCATAAATCCAAACACCGCAACATGTACTTCTACCCTAGCCAACACAAACAAGAAACACCAAGATCATGTCTACACAGTATAAAATAATAACCTGGAGCGTCAGAGGCTTAAATAATATGTCTAAGCGGTACAAAATACACAGCCATCTCAAACGTAGAGGGATACACATAGCTCTTCTACAAGAAAGTGGAGCAAGAAGTTAATGCTCTTAAAAAAAGACGGAGAGGTCAAATAATTGCCACTAACTATTCAGCATACGCAAGGGGAGTACTGTTATGGATCCGCCCTGGGGTGCCCTTCCAGGTACTTTGCAAGATCACAGACAAAGAAGGAAGGTGGGTAGTGGTTAGTGGGAGACTAGAGGGAAGAGAAGTAACCATAGGCGGTATATACGCACCAAACCACGACCAGGGGAAATCTTTTGACAAGCTATCTTTAGAAATAGGCCCATTCCTTGCAGGCTTACATATAATTGGGGGTGACTTTAATTGTATAGCAAACATCAGCCGGGATTGATCGCATCCGCCCCTATTGCAATCCCAAACCCTAAAATCCGCTAAATCGTTCACTGATTGGCAACAACACTGGCAACTAGGAGACAGCTGGAGGAAACCCAATCCACACACTAGGGACTATTCATATTACTCAACAGTGCATGATTTGCACGTCAGGTCGACACCTTCTTATTATCCCCCGAAATTCAAAATGACGTGATAGCAGCCGAATACCTTAGCCTTACAATATCAGATCACAATCCCTTGGTGATCTCGCTGTCCTGGGGTAGAGAGTGACCAACGATTCGAACCTGTCGCCTTAGGGTGGAAATGCTCAAAGACGAAGCATTCAAACACATTTTAGACGCAGCCATTGTTGAATTTTTTAAACAAAACACGGGGACGGCGACCTCTAGATCCATCGAATGGGAAACATTCAAAATAGTAATTCGGGGCACTTGTATCACTGAAAATATAGGAGTTTGGAAATCAATAGAAACCGAGCTCCGGTGACTGGAGGACTCCCTTAGAGACATCAGAACGTAGGTGCCCTACACAACCTGACTTGACCCCCCTTTTAAAAGAAACCAAAACCAAAATAATTGAGGCAAACACTAGATTAGCTCGCTTCGACTATAAGCAGTACTTAATCAGACAACACTCAGAGGGTGATAAAGCAGGCGCCCTGCTAGCCTGGCTTGCTAAACCCCCAAAACAACAAACAGTCATAGTTGAAATTGAAGAAACCCCAGGTAATAGCGTTTATAACCAAAAAGAGATAAATGCTAGCTTTACTAAATACTATGCAACATTATATGCGCCTCCCACCAAAATACTAAGGGGGTCATTTCAACCCTGGCGGTACAGGACCGCCAGGGCTAAAATGACAGAAGCACCGCCAACAGGCTGGCAGTGCTTCCCTGGACATTACGACCACGGCGAAAGCGCTGCAGTCGCACCCCCGGGGCCGGCGGTTTCCCGACACAATGGCCCCGGTGGTAGTAATCCGCCAGGGCAGCGCTGCTAGCAGCGCTGCCCAGGGGATTACGAGTCCCCCTACCACCAGCCTTTTCCTGGCAGTTTAAACCGCCAGGAAAAGGCTGGCGGTACGGGGAGTCGCGGGGCCTCTGGGGGGCCCCTGCACTGCCCATGCCAATGGCATGGGCAGTGCAGGGGCCCCCTGACAGGGCCCCATGTTGCTTTTCACTGTCTGCTATGCAGACAGTGAAAAGCGTGACGGGTGCAACTGCACCCGTCGCACGGCCGCAACACCGCCGGCTCCATTTGGAGCCAGCTCCTATGTTGCGGCTGAGATCACCGCTGGGCCGGTGGGCGGAAACCAGGTTTCCGGCCGCCGGCCCAGCGGGGATCTCCTAATGACCGCGGCGGGGTTGCGCCGCATTGGCGGCTGCACGGCGGTCAGATCTTGGCGGGCAGCTCATAATGAGGGCCTAAGTATCTCTCATACGCGGGAGTTAGAGGAACTCACCCTCCCGAACTTGGGCACTGAGGAGAGCTCGGCTCTAGCAGCACCAATATCGATCGCAAAAATCAAAACCGCGATCCAAAGCATGGCAAAGGGCAAGGTTCCGGGAGCGGACGGACTTCCTTTGGAGTTCTATCACCTATACCAAGATCTATTAGCCCCACATCTTTGTACACTATACGCAGACGCATGGAACAACAATAACCTACCTCAATCAACTAATGAAGCCATTATGATACCCCTACTGAAACCTGACAGGCCTCCTACCGATGTCGGCTCTTACCGTCCATTGTCCATGCTTAACATAGATTACAAAATATTAAGCTGGATACTGGCTAATAGACTCCTTCCTCATATGCTGTCATTGATTCACCAAGACCAATCAGGCTTCATTCCACAACGTAGTACAGCTCAAAATATTAGGCGCTTAGTATCAGTTCTCCACTCTATACCCCCGACAATGCCACAAGCGGCGATTATATCAGTGGACATTGAGAAGGCCTTTGACAGCCTGAGGTGGAACTATTTAGAGCAGACCATGCTAAAGTTGGGACTAGGTGAGGGATTTGTAAGATGGACAAAACTTCTGTATACTAACCCCACTGCAAGGATGCGAACAGGCAATGCTATATCCACCCCTTTCCAGGTTTGTAGGGGCACCAGACAGGGTTGTCCACTGTCTCCCCTTCCCTTTGCAGTAGCGGTAGAACCCCTAGCTCAAATGGCCAGAACTGGACAGTACTTTAGGGGCATCTTAATTAACAACTGGACTCATCACATCGCCCTCTATGCAGAGGATAAGCTGCTTTTCCTCCAAAGCCTGGAGGCAGATTTGCCAGGAGCCATGACGATGCTTGAGAACTACAGAGCAGCTTCTGGACTCCAAATCAACTGGAGGAAATCCTCAATTTTCCCAATGATCAAGCACACCACTGAACATAACAACACAAGGGGTTTCCCCCTGGTCTTCTAACATGTTTAAGTACTTAGGAGTAAATATATACCGCAAAATGGAAGACTTGCTAGAAGGAAACATACATGGGGCACTCAGAGGGATTAGGGCCAGTATGCGCTTCTGGGAGACACTGCTCCTGACGGTCTCAGGAAGAACTGCCCTGCTTAAAATGATAGTGTTGCCCAGAATGCTATATTTTTTCTCCACTATCCCACTCATAATCCCGAAAGCAGTGTTCAGAGATATAGAATCTATGACCACAAATTTTATAAGGGGGTCGGGTAGGCACAGAATCGCATTACACTCCCTTCAAAGACCCACTGCAGAAGAAGGTTTGGCTGCCCCGGATCTGGAGATATATTATTGGGCAGGGCAACTACAGTGGCTAGCAAAACTAATTAGCGAACCCCCAGTTGCAAACGGATACAGCTCCCCTTAAATTGCCCACCCGATAGAATACTGGGTATATTATTGAATCCCAGGAAGCCAAAACAACAGTTACCATTGGAGTGGGAATCGACAAGACACTGTTGGGAACAATACCTAAAACGTACACGCACAAAAACTCCATATGCACCAGAGGCCCCCCTGACCTGCTTGAAACATATTATAGGGAACCAAACACTGACAGGTATCAATAAACTGGTGGCACATAATATCACAAAATTGTGAGATCTACACGGCGAAGGGAAACTTCAGACATATACAGAATTACAAGATCAGTTCGATCTCCCATCCGGATTATTCATTACCCACAACGCTCTCACTAGAATCACACAAAAGACATGGGGAATGGGGACTCTTGAGCCGCCGACTCATGGAGGTTGTAACCTTCTCTGTTCAATAGGGGGACAGAAAGGAGTGATATCAGGAATATATAAATCCCTCCAAGATAGCATATGCTTACCTCTAAACAAACTCAAAATTAAGTGGCAGACAGAGTTAGATACCACCTCAGAAGAATCTCAGTGGGCTAGGATCACCTCCCATATCTACTCAGTGTCCAGAAATGCCAGATAAATGTATATATTTACCATAGGGCCTATTTAACCCCGCAAATGATAGCCAAAATATACAGCACAAACGATATAGGCTGTCCCCGAACCAGCAGTAGGACTTGTACATATGGAGCTCATTTCATACTGGGTAGAAATATTTGGGAAAATCTGTACCTGCACCAACAGGGTGCTGTCCTTATCCTCCGTGGTGGCCCTGCTGGGGGACTTTCCACGCCCGTCAGCTCTCAAAACATCTAACAGGTTTATCGACCTGGCTTTGGTCCTCACCAAAAGAGAAATCAAATCACACTGGAAAGCCTTGGCAGGCCCGCAAGTAACTAGATGGCAAAACGCCTTAGAAAAATGGGCGGAAATCGAGTGAGCTGTGTTGTTACAAGAAGCACTACAGGGGCGGAGACCCAGAGACAATGCCACACAATGGGACTCAATACTGGAGAGCATGAGGACCCCTGATGTCCCCACCCCGGAGGATGCCTTAACCATCTCGGATTCCGAATCTGAACTGGCCTCCACGCCTAAAACATAGTACTTTGCGTATGGGTGTGATACTGTTTATCTCAACAGAGAATTATAAACTCAAGACCATTACACGTCAACATAAATGCATGTATGGGGGGAGGAGGGCACTGTGAATGTTGTTGGGGAATTCACTAAACCAATATCATTGGCAAGTTTAAAAAACAATAAAAAATATATATTTTTTTTAAAAGGTATTTGTGCAGTATAGGAATTAAACCAAAGCATAAATAAAATAGACCTGCATTGTAAATGCAGAAGGACCCTAGTAAGAAGAGCACATGGGGCTGGGAGTGCAACATATCTTCTTCGAGGTTGTATTCAAAGGGGCGGATTTATTAAGCACCAGACCTTCTATATTGCATGTCTAAGTATCCGCACTCTAACTGGATTTCAAATACATTGTGATTCATTTGACATTGCCCGGCCTTCAAAATTTAATTTTGCTTTGTGCATTAAAAGAAATTAACATGCAATTATATGGGAACTTGTTTATTCCACAGTATTTCTTCATCTCAATTAACTAGGTTTAACTGGTGTTCATCACATTATGTAAATTCTAAAAAGCTACAGCTTCCTGTGATATCCTCAGGACAGTCTTCGAAATTAAATCTTTCATTTCAGTGGAAAACCTTGGCCTTAAAGAGGAAGACAGAAACAAATCGCTTTGCAATGGATGTTAGACACCTTGGTTATACAGTGGACCTAAGAAGCACTGTGACAAGTTTTACTTAGCGTGACAGAGCACATCCATTAAAAACAATTGCATGTTGGTAATTTAATTCAAACTGCAATAAAGAAGTGATTATACAGGGTATTTTTGGCAAATCAAAACTTACTTATTACAGTTTTAGACCACTAATTTTAAAGGGCATTTTTTATGAAAATGATTAATGTCATCGTTTAAAAATGGGTTTTAAAGAAGACAGCAAGTGTATTTGGCTATGAGTGACTTAGGGCCCAATTTATATCATAGGGTATGGCCTGCCATTTCTCCAAGGGGATGGAGTATATTACTCACTCCTCATGACTGACAGACCGCCCGTCAAATTTATACATGACATCATTTATAACTGCATTGGCACCTTAAAGGTGGTTCCTGTCAATTCATTGTTCTCTTTGCTACAGAGTTGCATGGACAGAACGCAGCCCTGTAGCAAACAGTATTCTTTTGTTTTGTTTTCAAAATGAAAATCCCAAAACAGGAGTTTTCTTTTGAAAAGAAAAAATATAATGCTGTCCTTGCCATTGGACTTTTCTCTTATAGTGGGGGGGAAATTTATAATGATTTTACTGTTCCTTACCACCAGGTTTTACCCCGCTGTAAGAAACAGTAAAAGATTAAATGACAGCCCGTGTAAATTAGGGCAATGGACCTTATTCCCCAGGGCCATCAGAGAAGTTTGGCCATAGCAGAGACAGAGTAGTCTCCTGGGTTGGCTGCAATTTGCGCCTGAACTGTAGCATTATCATGCTGCTTTACATATTGTTGCTGCCCCTGCAACCTTGAGCCATGGCAATAACTCTTGGAGCGCGCACATCAGTATGTTGACCTAGAGCTGGGCACTGAATCTGGAGGTTCACACACTACAGTGGAGTCCAGCTCCTTTTTTGATCCCCACTCTAGGCCAGAACATGAGTGCAATGCTCTTCACTAAGTTGTGAACGCTGCCAGCCCAGTTGGCTTTGCCCTAAAACTGACAGTATGAGCTTTCCCAAGACTCCAGGATGTGTCGGTCTGAAGATCAAGCAAGCAGGAGGAAGTGTATGTGGGTAGGGAGGAGCCTTAGCAGTAGTCTAACAGAAAGAGGACTACTCTTCAGGGAATGAATGGTTGTGGGAAGGCATGGTTGAGGGGACAGAACCTCATATTTTATGACTGGAATGATGAGCCATGATGAGGAAATAATATGTCATATTATCTCGCCATTTCCTATACTCATGTGCATAAAGCAGAAAAGCGTGACAGGTTTCCCACCAATAAATTCCAGACCCAATTTAAATTGTATTTACTCTGTACATATTTTGCTCAATTGATGCTGCTCAATTAGAGGCCTTTCTGAATCAAGGCTAGTCTGTGTCAAACAACTTTATACCTCCAAAAACAACTCTCTACAAATAATATACTTATCTACAAACATTTATACATCTTCATCTCCTTGTTAAAGCTGGGACTACACTTTAGAGTCACTTAGGAATGCAGCTTCTAAATAAAATACCTATTTCTGATTGAATGAGATTATTGGCACACGCTCTATTCTACCTATATGAGGCAAAATAGTATTAAGTTAGATATGCCACATGTACAACAATGATTAGAAAATTGTAAGCAATGAATTATGGAGATACAAAATATGAATGGCTTGAGTGCAGCTGAGGGGATGTACTTGAATGTCACTGTTAGAAATTGGGTTTTTGGTTGGCAGTCAGGTTACCCTCTGTCCAAGCAAGAACCCTCACTCTAGTCAGGGTAAGTCACACACAATCCAAAATTAGCCTGTGCCCACCCTCTGGTAGCTTGGCACGAGCAGTCAGGCTTAACTTAGGAGGCAATGTGTAAAGTATTTGTGCAAAAAATCATAAAATAACACAATATAGCACCACAAAAATACACCACACAGTGTTTAGAAAAATATATAATATTTATCAGGATAATTGTAGGTCAAAACGAATAAAGATGCAATGTGAAATTGTAGAGATATCACTGGAAAGTGATAAAAAGTGTCTTAAGTCTTTAAAAAGCAAACAAAGTCTCTTTCAAGCACAAAGTACCTGGTTTGGAGTGGAAAATCTCCGCAAAGAAGAGATATGTGGAAAAATGGTGTGTGCGTCGATTTCTCCCCAGCACACACGGACTTGCGTCGTTATTTTTCATGCGGGGAAGTCAGGCGTTGTTTTCCGGCGCGGACAGTCTCTTTCTGTGGGTCACGGGATTACCAGATGTCCCGGGGTCTGTGCGTGGATTCTCCTGCTTGTTTTCCGGCTGCGCGTCGTTCCGCGGGGCTGTGTGTCAAAATTTCACTCTCATGGCAGGCGTCGCGTCGATTTCCTCTCTGGAAGTCGGGCGGCGTTGTCCTTGCGAGGCCGTGCGTCGAAGTTCCGGTCGTCCCAAAGGCGTCGCGTCGGTGTGCGGCGTTTTTCTCACCGCGGAGCAAGCTGTGCGTCGAAATTTTCGGTGCACGAAGAGTCCAAATGAAAAAGAAAAGTCTTTTTGGTCCTGAGACTTCAGGAGGCAAGCTCTATCCAAGCCCTTGGAGAGCACTCTTACAGCCAGACAAGAGTTCAGCAAGGCAGCAGGGCAACAGCAAGGCAGCAGTCCTTTGTAAAAAGCAGTCAGGTGAGTCTTTTAGGCAGCCAGGCAGTTCTTCTTGGCAGGATGCAGGTTCTGGTTCAGGTTTCTTCTCCAGCAAGTGTCTGATGAGGTAGGGCAGAGGCCCTGTTTTATACCCAAATGTGCCTTTGAAGTGGGGGAGACTTCAAAGAGTGGCTAAGAAGTGCACCAGGTCCCCTTTCAGTTCAATCCTGTCTGCCAGGGTCCCAGTAGGGGGTATGGCAGTCCTTTGTGTGAGAGCAGGCCCTACACCCTCCCAGCCCAGGAGGACCAATTCAAAATGCAGATGTATGCAAGTGAGGCTGAGTACCCTGTGTTTGGGGTGTGTCTGAGTGAATGCACAAGGAGCTGTCAACCAAGCCCAGACAGACGTGGATTGTAAGGCACAGAAAGATTTAAGTGCAAAGAAATGCTCACTTTCTAAAAAGTGGCATTTCTAGAAATAGTAATATCAAATCCAACTTCACCAGTCAGCAGGGTTTGGTGTTACCATTCTGGCCATACTAAATATGACCTTCCTACTCCTTTCAGATCAGCAACAACCACTTCAATACTGTATGAGGGCAGCCCCAATGTTAGCCTATGAAGGGAGCAGGCCTCACAGTAGTGCAAAAACGAATTTAGGAGTTTTACACTACCAGGACATGTAAACTACAAAGGTACATGTCCTGCCTTTCACTCACACAGCACCCTGCTCTAGGGGTTACCTAGGGCACACATTAGAGGTGACTTATATGTGGAGAAAGGGGAGGTTTAGGCTTGGCAAGTACTTTTAAATGCCAAGTCGAGGTGGCAGTGAAACTGCACACACAGGCCTTGCAATGGCAGGCCTGAGACAAGGTAAAGGGGCTACTTAAGTGGGTGGCACAACCAGTGCTGCAGGCCCACTAGTAGCATTTAATCTACAGGCCCTAGGCACATATAGTGCACATTACTAGGGACTTATAAGCAAATTAAATAGTCCAATCAGGTATGATCCAAGGTTACCATGTTTAAAGGGAGAGAGCATATGCACTTTAGCACTGGTTATCAGTGGTAAAGTGCGCAGAGTCTAAAAGCCAGCAAAAACAGTGTCCAAAAAGTGGAGAGAGGCAGGCAAAAAGTTAGGGGTGACCACCCTAAGGCTGTCAGGTCTAACAGTCACATAGATATAATGTTCTGTTCAAAACTCCGAATGAAGCCTGATTATCTTTTTATATTCAAATTACAGAGAGAGGTTCCCATTCCTCTTGATTATTTTCCCATTATTACAAGGTGTAACAAGTTTATAAATATATCTACAAAGCAGCAGGGAGACTGAAACAAGACACTTTAATTTGCTTCACAGCCTATACCTACACATTAATGATTTCGGCAAATAGCAAACAGCAGGTTGCAGAAATATTGGAAGCTTTCAGTGATTCTGTGTGGCCTGGGGAGCAGCATGTAAATGCATAAACATAATTTTAAATAGCAATTTGTTTTTGCTTGTAAAATACTCTCACAAAGTTCTTGAAACAGTCGGTGTTTATAATGTGCATATAATTTTAGGAACTCATAGAATGTGAGTCTCATCCAGCATCAAAGTGGTCTATGCGCTGAGATCAAGAAAGACAGATAGAAGGGTTAAAGAAAGTTAAGGACATTTGCTGAAGATAAAAACAGTGTTTTAAGGGCTTGCTGAATGCTTGGGGTCTCTAGTCCCACCTGCAAAAGAAACTTAGGCTTATGTGAGAAACGCATTTCATGATACTTCAGTGTCTGAATATCAGCTAGGCAGAAGGTTGGAGACATTGCTTGCCTACATTTTGTTCAGATACAGCTGAAAACATAGTTCAATGACTGAACTGCAGTGGCAGCTATCAGGACTAGAATATGGTAGGAAGCGATGGCGCCAAACTCACCATATATGTGGCTCCCCACAAGACTTTTCCCCGGCACTCGCCGGCACCGGCACTTTTTCCACACTGACCACGAGCAGGAATGGATGGAAGGACTTCCTGCTCAGTGGATCTCAAATCCAACCAATCCTGGAGCTGCTCCTCATGCTGTTTTCAGCAGGAGAGCAACTCCAGGGTTGGTTGGAGCAGGCTAACCTAGCGCTAATCTTGAGGATGTTGGCATGTGCCAACAATCCCACAGTCCTGGGATTACTGAGTCTATAGTGCACATGTCAGGCTGACTGTAGCAAGACAGCCAGCCGGCCAGACATGTGCACTGAAAAGGGGAGTAGTCATCCTGCAATCGCAGGATTCATCCCCGCTCCCTGCCCTCACACTTGTACTGGACATAGCACGAACTGGTGACAAAATAAAATGGCATTATTATGCCATATTATTTATTTGTGTTTATCTTCTGTGCTCGCAGCAGGTGGGGTGATGCTAATTAGCTACTTAGAAGGAGCGGCCCCTGCAGACGTGACATCTGGGTGTAACTTAAAGGTATCCACTTTAAATAGGCAGTTCCAGCTCAGTTTCACATTACTCTGAAGTTGATAAAAAGAATAAGCATCAGCCCCTATTTCTTATATTTTATAATACTGACATACCTGCCAAATTGGGTTTGCAAGTTATGAGGGAATAAGGCACTTTTGGGAACATTTGCCAACACATTTTCGGTGACTTATGTTATGAGACAAAGCACAGAAATGAAGGAAAAAACAAATGGATATCAGTCCAAAAACACTGATTCTCACAGCTAATAAGATCCCTCAGAGTTAAATCATAACAATGTATTCATCTATCACCTCAGTATTATCTTACCATGTAGTATCAGTAATTCTGGGTTCAGGTTTACAGATAACAGATAAGGGACACAATTACCATTTATTAAGCAATGGAGCACAGCAACCATGTTTGCTGTGTTTCGTTACACAATGGGTAAAACCCAAAACAGAGCAATATCTAATGCGATTGGACTCCTGCCCTTAAAGTGTACCACACATGACAAACACTATCCAGCTGAAGCATACTGGATCTGTGCATTGAAGTTTAGCACGTGTGCAGTGCATGCATTTCTTTGGATCGATAAAAACATTTTTTCTTTTTAGTGTCTGCTTTAAGGTGACATTAGTTTTTTTGTGCAAAGGTCAATCTGAGTCTGTTAATCTTAGCAGATCTAGTTTTGCTTCAATTGCTATTGGTTTATGCATTGTAATTCCCCATTAACTCACCCTTGATGGATAGCGATGCAATCCAGTGATGAAAAAGGTCACCTCACCAACACAAAGTAACTTTTGTGCTGAAAGTAGATGCCAATGTGTTAGTTTATGACGCGTTAATCCAATTTGCTTCTTTGTTTGATGGTGCCAAGTGTTTGCAAATGTGGGTTATGGTGTTCCTCCGTAGGTTATAATGAGACCTGGATATGTTAAAAAAAAGAAATATTATGGTATATAATTGTAGGGAACAGTTACGCTTTTGTGAGAAAATATGAAGATTTTGTGGTGAGCTGTCACTGTTTTTAAATGCTGCACACTGTGACAATGGCTCGCTAGCTTTGCCTGAGCAGCTAGAAAAAGCTCAATAGAAATGTGTGCGAGGTATGATATATTACAAACCCAGAAGTGGAAGTTTTAAAAGGATTTGGATATATGGAGCACTATGCAGAGAAGCGCAAGTAAAATGTTAATGCAACATGAGTTTTCTCTGGATATAGAGAGGGATATTCAATATCCACCATGTACCCTGGCCAGAAATAGATGGCCATGTAAACTAAAATGAATGAAACTAATGATCAAAATGAAATCAAACCATTCAAGATAAAAACAACCATTAAAATATTTCAGGAGTTAAGAACAGTGGTCAAGGGTTTCAGGAAAAATTGAGGTCCATAAACTGATGTCTTTACAGCTTAAGAATAATTCAAGAGAAACGAGAAAACCAAGTGAGATCAGTGTCCCTCAATCTAAATCAGTGTTCAAGGATGAAAAGCAATCAACTGACATCAATTATATCGAACATTGATCAGGATTGGGAGGCAAGGTTCACTGTCATCCAGCAATCTGTGGATATCAACCAGCATTTTTAATAAAATTGTTTTGAATCTGTTAGAAATTGGGTCTTTGGTTGGCAGTCAGGTTACCCCCTGTCCAAGCAAGGACCCTCACTCTAGTCAGGGTAAAAGAGAATCACCCTCAACTAACACCTGCTTACTCCCTTGGTAGCTGGGCACGATTCAGAGTTCTAGGTGTAAAGTATTTGTACCAACACACACAGTAACTCAATGAAAACACTACAAAATGACATAACACTGGTTTAGAAAAATAGAAAATATTTGTCTAAACAAAACAAGACCAAACCAACAAAAATCCACAATAAACAAGTCAAGTTATTGATTAAAAACTAAAAACAGTCTTCATGTCCTTTTAAACATAACGCTAACACTGTCAGCATGAAAATTTACCGGGGTCACATCAAAATAACCCGCACGGGCGAGTGTGCATCAAAAAAGGTAAGCGTGCTTCGATTTCTCACCTGCAAGCGAGTTTGTGCGTCGTTTCTCCTTCTCCAGTGCGATCGGCGTGCGTCATTTCTTTCGTCGCAGGAGAGAGAAGCATCGATCCAGACAAAGCACCTAGGGTCCGGGCAGACTTGCGTTGTTTTTCCGCGCCAAATGATGTTGCATCATTGCAGCCTCTGTCAGCGATGCCGAGCATCATTTCTCCAGCCACGTGTGTCGATTTTACAGCCTTGCTGCAAGTGCTGCGTTGATTTCAGCCACGGAGCCGGTGGCGCGTCGTTCTTTTAGCTGCTCTTGGAGATTGCGTCAGAAATTTCCCCGCACAGTGATCTGTGCGTGGATTTCCAACCTTGGTCCACCAGCTTCACCTGACAAGGCCCCAGAAACTGGATAGGGCAACACTTGGCAGGGCAGGAGTCTCAGCAGATGCTCCAGGTGCTGGCAGAGAGAAGTCTTTGCTGTCCCTGAGACTCCAACAACAGGAGGCAAGCTCAGTTTCAAGCCCTTGGAGAGTTCTTCACAAGCAGGAAGGCACACAAAGTCCAGTCTTTGTCCTCTTGCACAGGCAGAAGCAGCAACTGCAGGATAGCTCCACAAAGCACAGTCACAGGAAGGGCAGCATTTCTCCTCAGCTCTTCAGCTATTCTCCAGGCAGAGGTTCCTCTTGGTTTCCAGAAGTGATCTAAATTCTGTGGTTTTGGGGGCCCTTCCTATATCCATTTTGCCCTTTGAAGTAGGCTTACTTCAAAGAAAAGTCTCTCTTGTTTGTGAAATCCTGCCTTGCCCAGGCCAGGCCCAAGAAACATACCAGGGGATTGGAGACTGCATTGTGTGAGGGTAGGCACAGCCCTTTCAGGTGTGAGTGACCACTCCTTCCCTCCTTCCTAGCACAGATGGCTCATCAGGAAATGCAGACTACACCCCAGCTCCCTTTGTGTCACTGTCTAGTGTGAGGTGCAACCAGCCCAACTGTCAAACTGACCCAGACAGTGAATCCACAAACAGGCAGAGTCAAAGAAATGGTATAAGCAAGAAAATGTTCATAGCAGACAGTGAAAAGCTCCATGGGGCCGTGGCAGGGGTTCCCTGCACTGCCCATGCCAGTGGCATGGGCAGTGCAAGGGCCCCCAGGGGCCCCATGACTCCCCTTTCCACCAGCCTTTTCATGGCGGTTCTTACCACCATGAAAAGGCTGGCGGAGGGGGACTTGTAATCCTCTGGGCATCGCTGGCCTGAGGGATTTAAACCGACGGTACAAATGTGGCCGAAAACCGCCGGTACTGGTGGTGCGACCGTGGCGCTTCCACCGCGGTTGTAATTCCCCTGGAAGCACCGCCAGCCTGTTGGCGGTGCTTCCTCCAGGGTTGTAATGACCCCCTATATGTCCTACCTTAACAATACACTGCACTCTGCCCTTGGGGCTACCTAGGGCCTACCTTAGGGGTGCCTTACATGTAAGAAAAGGGAAGGTTTACGTCTGGCAAATGCGTACACTTGCCAAGTCGATTTACAGTTAAAACTGCACACACAGACACTGCAGTGGCAGGTCTGAGACATGATTACAGAGCTACTCATGTGGGTGGCACAACCAGTGCTGCAGGCCCACTAGTAGCATTGGATTTACAGGCCCTGGGACCTCTGGTGCACTTTACTAGGGACTTACTAGTAAATCAAATATGCCAATCATGGATAAACCAATTACAAACAATTTTACACAGGGAGCATATGCACTTTAGCACTCGTTAGCAATGGTAAAGTGCTCAGAGTTCAAAAGCCAACAGCAACAGGTCAGAATAAATAGGAGGCAGGAGGCAGGAGGCAAAAAGATTGTGGATGACCCTGCATAAGAAAAAAAGTCCAACAGTTACCTTGCCAGGTCAACATGGCAGTTTAAACCTGCAAACATAGGCTGTGGAAAGGCAGGTCTGTGTCAGGTTTGAGGAGCTACAGGAGTAGGTGGTACATCCAGTGCTACAGGCCCAAGCGTAGTATTTAATTTACAGGCCCTGGGCATAGGTAGTGCACTTTAACAGGGACTCAGAAGTAAATTAAATATGCCTTTTTCAGGTTAAGCCAATGTTATCATGTTTTAGGGAAAATGCACCTGCACTTTCGACAGGTCAGCAGTGGTAAAGTGCAAAGAGTCCTAAAGCAGGCAATAATGAGGTCAGCAATAAAGAAGGTCAGAGGGCAAAAACTTTAGGGGGAAGCACAACGATGACATGTGACTCCTACACCTTGTAGCCCTCATTGTTTCAATCAAATTTCAGATACATTGATTTTCCCACTTGAATGACTCATTTCTTCTTATAATATGTTTGTAATGTAAAGTGCTCTGACAGTCTATGTTGAGATGAGTAGCGCTAAAAATAAATAAATGTGAGAGGGGTCTAAGGCGGGCTTATGGGCACCATTGGAGGGTGGCAGTGTGGGAATCTATGAAGAAGGAGAGATTGTTGTACCCGGCACTACCACCAATGCTACAGCTGGCCATGCCAGTCAGCACTAATGTGAAAGTACTAGCAATCTCAAGTTTTTGAGGAAAAAAATGCAAATACTCAGATATTGAAAAATCGGAAACCCAGGGCCTGATTTAGAGTTTTACAGATGGGTTACTGTCACAAACATAACAGATATCATATCCACCATATTACAAGTGCATTATGTCCTATGGCACTTGTAATAAAGCAGATGGGTTATCCATCACGTTTGTGACGGAGTAACCCATCTGGTAAATTCTAAGGGCCTGATTTAAGAAAAGTGGCGCTACACCCAGTGCAGCGCCACTTTTCTTGCACCCCTTAACCTCTTCTGTGCCTTGGACGAGATGATCTCGTCCAAGGCTACAGTTCCCCTGTGCCTTGGACGAGATCATCTCGTCCATGGCACAGGGGAACTTGGGGGCGCGCTAGCGCGCCCCCCGTGCACCCCCCTTCCCCCCCCAAGTCGGGGATGGAAGGGGAAGACCTTCCCCTTCCACCCCCGACCCCCCCCCACCCCCCCCTGTGACGTCAGCGCGCGCGCGCGCGCTGATGTGTCACAGGGGCCTCCCTCGTCGCGCTGGAAGCTCTGCTTCCAGCGCGATTGAAAAAGAAATGCAAATGCATTTCTTTTTCAATCACTTGGGAGGCCCGGAGGGGCTTCAAAGGGAAGGAAAAGTATTTCCTTCCCTTTGAAGTCCCTCCGAGGGTTTCAAAAGCCGGATTGCTTGCAATCCGGTTTTTGAAACCCCACTAGACACCAGGGTTTTTTTTTTTTTTCGTAGAAATTGACAAAAGGGAGCGACCCCTTGGGCAAGGGTCGCTCCCAGGGGGGGCATTTTTTTGAAAAGGCCTTTTCTG
The DNA here is from genome assembly GCF_031143425.1 of Pleurodeles waltl. NCBI lineage: Eukaryota > Metazoa > Chordata > Amphibia > Caudata > Salamandridae > Pleurodeles > Pleurodeles waltl. The sequence continues at coordinate 1,619,529,636 of NC_090444.1, forward strand.
CCCCCAGGGGGGGCAGAAACCTCTAGGCACCAGGGACCATTTTTTTATTTTATTTTATTTTTTTTTCATTTTTTTTTTATTGAGGTGGGGAGCGACCCCTTAGGCAAGGGTCGTTCCCCTTGGGGGAAAATTATATTTTGGCCATTTCTGCCCCCCTTGGGGGCAGATTGGCCTATTTTGATGAGGCCAATCTGCCCCCAAGGGGGGTAGAAACCACTAGACACCAGGGATTTTTTTTATTTTTTATTGTTATTGACAAAAGGGAGCGACCCCTTGGGCAAGGGTCGCTCCCAGGGGGGCATATTTTCGGGAAGGCCTTTTCTGCCCCCCCTGGGGGCAGATCGGCCTACTATTAGGCCGATCTGCCCCCAGGGGGGGCAGAAACCTCTAGGCACCAGGGACCATTTTTTTTTTTTTTGTTTCATTTTTTTTTTTTTTGGTGGGGAGCGACCCCTTAGGCAAGGGTCGCTCCCCTTGGGGGAAAATTATATTTTGCCCATTTCTGCCCCCCTTGGGGGCAGATTGGCCTATTTTGATGAGGCCAATCTGCCCCCAAGGGGGGTAGAAACCACTAGACACCAGGGAGTTTTTTCTTTGCGTGAATTTCACGCAAAGGGAGCGACCACTTAGGCAAGGGTCGCTCCCTGGGGGGGAGGGGAATTTATTTTAGGCCATTTCTGCCCCCAGGGGGGGAAGAAACCTCTAGGCGCCAGGGCAAATTTTTTTTTTGTGTTTTTATTTTTTGTTCTTTTTTTTTTTTTTAGAGATGGGGAGCGACCCATCAGGCAAGGGTCGCTCCCCTGGGGGGCAAATTGTATTTAGACCATTTCTGCCCCCCTGGGGGCAGATTGGCCGATTTTAGGTCAATCTGCCCCCAAGGGGGCAGAAACCACTAGGCACCGGGGATTTGTTTTTTGGCGCCAATGTCACGCAGGGGGAGCGACCCCGTAGGCAAGGGTCGCTCCCGGGGGGGGGGGGGGGGTTGGGGGTTGGGGGGGGGCAAATTTATTTTAGGCCATTTATGCCCCCCCGGGGGACAGATCGGCCTATTATTAGGCCGAACTGCCCCCGGGGGGGGGCAGAACACTCTAGGCGCCAGGGCAATTTTTTTTGTGTGTGTTTTTTTTTTGTTGTTTCTTTTTTTAGAGATGGGGAGCGACCCATCAGGCAAGGGTCGCTCCCCTGGGGGGGGCAAATTGTATTTAGACCATTTCTGCCCCCCTGGGGGCAGATTGGCCAATTTTAGGTCAATCTGCCCCCAAGGGGGCAGAAACCACTAGGCACCGGGGATTTGTTTTTTGGCGCCAATGTCACGCAGGGGGAGCGACCCCGTAGGCAAGGGTCGCTCCCGGAGGGGGGGGGGTGGGGGTTAGGGGTGCAAATTTATTTTAGGCCATTTCTGCCCCCCCGGGGGACAGATCGGCCTATTATTAGGCCGAACTGCCCCCGGGGGGGGTCAGAACACTCTAGGCGCCAGGGCAATTTTCTTTTTTTTTTTTTTTTTTTTTGTTGTTTCTTTTTTTAGAGATGGGGAGCGACCCATCAGGCAAGGGTCGCTCCCCTGGGGGGGCAAATTGTATTTAGACCATTTCTGCCCCCCTGGGGGCAGATTGGCCAATTTTAGGTCAATCTGCCCCCAAGGGGGCAGAAATCACTAGGCACCGGGGATTTGTTTTTTGGCGCCAATGTCACGCAGGGGGAGCGACCCCGTAGGCAAGGGTCGCTCCCGGGGGGGGGGGGTGGGGGTTGGGGGGGCAAATTTATTTTAGGCCATTTCTGCCCCCCCGGGGGACAGATCGGCCTATTATTAGGCCGAACTGCCCCCGGGGGGGGGGCAGAACACTCTAGGCGCCAGGGCAATTTTTTTTTTGTGTTTTTTTTGTTGTTGTTGTTTCTTTTTTTAGAGATGGGGAGCGACCCATCAGGCAAGGGTCGCTCCCCTGGGGGGGCAAATTGTATTTAGACCATTTCTGCCCCCCTGGGGGCAGATTGGCCAATTTTAGGTCAATCTGCCCCCAAGGGGGCAGAAATCACTAGGCACCGGGGATTTGTTTTTTGGCGCCAATGTCACGCAGGGGGAGCGACCCCGTAGGCAAGGGTCGCTCCCGGGGGGGGGGGTGGGGGTTGGGGGGGCAAATTTATTTTAGGCCATTTCTGCCCCCCCGGGGGACAGATCGGCCTATTATTAGGCCGAACTGCCCCCGGGGGGTGGGCAGAACACTCTAGGCGCCAGGGCAATTTTTTTTGTGTGTGTTTTTTTTTTGTTGTTTCTTTTTTTAGAGATGGGGAGCGACCCATCAGGCAAGGGTCGCTCCCCTGGGGGGGCAAATTGTATTTAGACCATTTCTGCCCCCCTGGGGGCAGATTGCCCAATTTTAGGTCAATCTGCCCCCAAGGGGGCAGAAACCACTAGGCACCGGGGATTTGTTTTTTGGCGCCAATGTCACGCAGGGGGAGCGACCCCGTAGGCAAGGGTCGCTCCCGGGGGGGGGATGGGGGTTGGGGGGGCAAATTTATTTTAGGCCATTTCTGCCCCCCCGGGGGGCAGATCGGCCTATCATTAGGCCGATCTGCCCCCGGGGGGGGGCAGAAACCTCTAGGCGCCAGGGGAATTTTTCTTTTTTTTCTTTTTTTTTTTCTTTGTTTTTTTTTTTTAGAGATGGGGAGCGACCCATCAGGCAAAAGTCGCTCCCCTGGGGGACAAATTGTATTTAGGCCATTTCTGCCCCCCTTGGGGGCAGATTAGCTGAGTTTAGGTCAACCTGCCCCCAAGGGGGCAGAAACCACTAGGCACCGGGGATTTGTTTTTTGGTGCCAATGTCACGCAGGGGGAGCGACCCCGTAGGCAAGGGTCGCTCCCGGCGGGGGAGGGTGGGGGTTGGGGGGGCAAATTTATTTTAGGGCATTTCTGCCCCCCCCACCCCCTGGGGCCGGCTGAGCTACAGGCCAAACACCACAGGTAGGCACCTTGCAAAAAACACCTCTGTTTTCTGCGAAAAAATATGTTGTTTCCACGTTGTGTTTTGGGCTATTTCCTTTTGTGGGCGCTAGGCCTACCCACAGAAGTGATGTACCATTTTTATCGAGAGACTTAGGGGAACGCTGGGTGGAAGGAAATTTGTGGCTCCTCTCAGATTCCAGAACTTTCTGTCACCGAAATGAGAGGAAAAAGTGTTTTTTGGGCCAAATTTTGATGTTTGCAAAGGATTCTGGGTAACATAACCTGGTCAGAGCCCCGCAAGTCACCCCATCTTGGATTCCCCTGGGTTTCTAGTTTTCAAAAATGCACTGGTTTGCTAGGTTTCCTCAGGTGTCGGCTGAGCTACAGGCCAAAATCCACAGGTAGGCACTGCTTTTTATTAAAAAATGTGATGTGTCCACGTTGTGTTTTGGGCCCTTTCCTTTCGTGGGCGCTAGTCCTACCCACACAAGTGAGGTATCATTTTTATCGGGAGACTTGGGGGAACGCTGGGTAGAAGGAAATTTGTGGCTCCTCTCAGATTCTAGAACTTTCTGCCACAGAAATGTGAGTAACATGTGTATTTTTAGCCAAATTTTGAGGTTTGCAAAGGATTCTGGGTAACAGAACCTGGTCCGAGCCCCGCAAGTCACCCCTCCTTGGATTCCCCTAGGTCTCTAGTTTTCAGAAATGCACAGCTTTGGTAGGTTTCCCTAGGTGCCGGCTGAGCTAGAGGCCAAAATCTACAGGTAGGCACTTTGCAAAAAACACCTCTGTTTTTTTCCAAAATTTAGGATGTGTCCACGTTGCGCTTTGGGGTGTTTCCTGTCGCCGGCGCTAGGCCTACCCACGCAAGTGAGGTATCATTTTTATCGGGAGACTTGGGGGAACGCTGGGTGGAAGGAAATTTGTAGCTCCTCTCAGATTCCAGAACTTTCTGCCACAGAAATGTGAGGGACATGTGTTTTTTTAGCCAAATTTTGAGGTTTGCAAAGGATTCTGGGTAACAGAACCTGGTCCGAGCCCCGCAATTCACCCCTCCTTGGATTCCCCTAGGTCTCTAGTTTTCAGAAATGCACAGGTTTGGTAGGTTTCCCTAGGTGCCGGCTGAGCTAGAGGCCAAAATCTACAGGTAGGCACTTTGCAAAAAACACCTCTGTTTTTTTCCAAAATTTAGGATGTGTCCACGTTGCGCTTTGGGGTGTTTCCTGTCGCCGGCGCTAGGCCTACCCACGCAAGTGAGGTATCATTTTTATCGGGAGACTTGGGGGAACGCTGGGTGGAAGGAAATTTGTAGCTCCTCTCAGATTCCAGAACTTTCTGCCACAGAAATGTGAGGGACATGTGTTTTTTTAGCCAAATTTTGAGGTTTGCAAAGGATTCTGGGTAACAGAACCTGGTCCGAGCCACACAAGTCACCCCTGCTTGGATTCCCCTAGGTCTCTAGTTTTCAGAAATGTACAGGTTTGGTAGGTTTCCCTAGGTGGCGGCTGAGCTAGAGGCCAAAATCTCCAGGTAGTCACTTTGCTAAAAACAGCTCTGTTTTCTGTGATGTGTCCACGTTGTGTTTTGGGGCATATCCTGTCGCGGGCGCTAGGCCTACCCACACAAGTGAGGTATCATTTTTATCGGGAGACGTGGGGGAACGCTGGGTGGAAGGAAATTTGTGGCTCCTCTCAGATTCCAGAACTTTCTGCCACAGAAATGTGAGGAACATGTGTTTTTTTAGACAAATTTGGAGATTTGCAAAGGATTCTGGGTAACAGAACCTGGTCCGAGCCCCGCAAGTCACCCCTCCTTGGATTCCCCTAGGTCTCTAGTTTTCAGAAATGCACAGGTTTGGTAGGTTTCCCTAGGTGGCGGCTGAGCTAGAGGCCAAAATCTACAGGTAGTCACTTTGCTAAAAACAGCTCTGTTTTCTGTGATATGTCCACGTTGTGTTTTAGGGCATATCCTGTCGCGGGCGCTAGGCCTACCCACACAAGTGAGGTATCATTTTTATCGGGAGACGTGGGGGAACGCTGGGTGGAAGGAAATTTGTGGCTCCTCTCAGATTCCAGAACTTTCTGCCACAGAAATGTGAGGAACATGTGTTTTTTTAGCCAAATTTTGAGATTTGCAAAGGATTCTGGGTAACAGAACCTGGTCTGAGCCCCGCAAGTCACCCCTCCTTGGATTCCCCTAGGTCTCTAGTTTTCAGAAATGCACAGGTTTGGTAGGTTTCCCTAGGTGGCGGCTGAGCTAGAGGCCAAAATCTACAGGTAGTCACTTTGCTAAAAACAGCTCTGTTTTCTGTGATATGTCCACGTTGTGTTTTGGGGCATATCCTGTCGCGGGCGCTAGGCCTACCCACACAAGTGAGGTATCATTTTTATCGGGAGACGTGGGGGAACGCTGGGTGGAAGGAAATTTGTGGCTCCTCTCAGATTCCAGAACTTTCTGCCACAGAAATGTGAGGAACATGTGTTTTTTTAGCCAAATTTTGAGGTTTGCAAAGGATTCTGGGTAACAGAACCTGGTCCGAGCCCCGCAAGTCACCCCTCCTTGGATTCCCCTAGGTCTCTAGTTTTCAGAAATGCACAGGTTTGGTAGGTTTCCCTAGGTGGCGGCTGAGCTAGAGGCCAAAATCTACAGGTAGTCACTTTGCTAAAAACAGCTCTGTTTTCTGTGATATGTCCACGTTGTGTTTTGGGGCATATCCTGTCGCGGGCGCTAGGCCTACCCACACAAGTGAGGTATCATTTTTATCGGGAGACGTGGGGGAACGCTGGGTGGAAGGAAATTTGTGGCTCCTCTCAGATTCCAGAACTTTCTGCCACAGAAATGTGAGGGACATGTGTTTTTTTAGCCAAATTTTGAGGTTTGCAAAGGATTCTGGGTAACAGAACCTGGTCCGAGCCCCGCAAGTCACCCCTCCTTGGATTCCCCTAGGTCTCTAGTTTTCAGAAATGCACAGGTTTGGTAGGTTTCCCTAGGTGCCGGCTGAGCTAGAGGCCAAAATCTACAGGTAGGCACTTCGCAAAAAACACCTCTGTTTTTTTCCAAAATTTAGGATGTGTCCACGTTGCGCTTTGGGGTGTTTCCTGTCGCCGGCGCTAGGCCTACCCACGCAAGTGAGGTATCATTTTTATCGGGAGACGTGGGGGAACGCTGGGTGGAAGGAAATTTGTGGCTCCTCTCAGATTCCAGAACTTTCTGCCACAGAAATGTGAGGAACATGTGTTTTTTTAGCCAAATTTTGAGGTTTGCAAAGGATTCTGGGTAACAGAACCTGGTCCGAGCCACACAAGTCACCCCTCCTTGGATTCCCCTAGGTCTCTAGTTTTCAGAAATGTACAGGTTTGGTAGGTTTCCCTAGGTGGCGGCTGAGCTAGAGGCCAAAATCTACAGGTAGTCACTTTGCTAAAAACAGCTCTGTTTTCTGTGATGTGTCCACGTTGTGTTTTGGGGCATATCCTGTCGCGGGTGCTAGGCCTACCCACACAAGTGAGGTATCATTTTTATCGGGAGACGTGGGGGAACGCTGGGTGGAAGGAAATTTGTGGCTCCTCTCAGATTCCAGAACTTTCTGCCACAGAAGTGTGAGGAACATGTGTTTTTTTAGCCAAATTTTGAGGTTTGCAAAGGATTCTGGGTAACAGAACCTGGTCCGAGCCACACAAGTCACCCCTCCTTGGATTCCCCTAGGTCTCTAGTTTTCAGAAATGCACAGGTTTTGTAGGTTTCCCTAGGTGGCGGCTGATCTAGAGGCCAAAATCTACAGGTAGTCACTTTGCTAAAAACAGCTCTGTTTTCTGTGATGTGTCCACGTTGTGTTTTGGGGCATATCCTGTCGCGGGTGCTAGGCCTACCCACACAAGTGAGGTACCATTTTTATCGGGAGACTTGGGGGAACATAGATTAGCAAAACAAGTACTATTGCCCCTTGTCTTTCTCTACATTTTTTCCTTCCAAATATAGGAGTGTGTGTAAAAAAGACATCTATTTGAGAAATTCCCTGTAATTCACGTGCTACTATGGTCACCCCGGAATTCAGAGATGTGCAAATAACCACTGCTCCTCAACACCTTATCTTGTGCCCTTTTTGGAAATGCAAAGGTTTTCTTGATAGCAATTTTTTACTCCTTATATTTCAGCAAATGAATTGCTGTATACCCGGTATAGAATGAAAACGCACTGCAGGGTGCAGCTCATTTATTGGCTCTGGGTTCCTCGGGTTCTTGATGAACCTACAAACCCTATATATCCCCGCAACCAGGGGAGTCCAGCAGACGTAACGGTATATTGCTTTCGATAATCTAACATTGCAGGGAAAAGTTACAGAGTAAAACGTAGAGAAAAATTGATGTTTTTTTCACCTCAATTTCAATATTTTTCTTTTTCAGCTGTTATTTTCTGTAGGAAACCCTTGTAGGATCTACACAAATGACCCCTTGCTGAATTCAGAATTTTGTCTACTTTTCAGAAATGTTTAGGTTTCTGGGATCCAGCATTGGTTTCACACCCATTCCTGTCACTGACTGGAAGGAGGCTGAAAGCACAAAAAAGTGCACAAATGGGGTATGCCCCAGTAAAATGCCAAAATTGTGTTGAAAAATTGGGTTTTCGGATTCAAGTCTGCCTGTTCCTGAAAGCTGGGAAGCTGCTGAGTTTAGCACCGCAGACCCTTTGTTGATGCCATTTTCAGGGGAAAAACCACAAGCCTTCTTCTGCAGCCCCTTTTTCCAATTTTTTTGAAAAAAACGAAATTTTCACTGTATTTTGGCCAATTTCTTGGCCTCGTTCAGGGGAACCCACAAAGTCTGGGTACCTTTAGAATCCCTAGGATGTTGGAAAAAAAGGACGCAAATTTGGCTTGGTTAGCTTATGTGGACAAAAAGTTATGAGGGCCTAAGCGCGAACTGCCCCAAATAGGCAAAAAAGGGCCTGGCACAGGAGGGGGAAAAGGCCTGGCAGCGAAGGGGTTAACGCCCTCATAATGCCTCCATGTGTGCCCCGGGTAGTTAGGGGAAGTAGCATACACATTTTTGATGCTAGTTCAGAGCTTTGCAGGATTAGCATCAAAAATGTTGACGCTAATCCTGCAACGCCCATTGAGGCCCATTGTACACAATGGTCTGCCTCCTTTTAACGCCTTCTCTGAACAGACGTTAAGAGTGCCGAAAAAATGACGGAACAAAATCTCTTAGATTTCTTTGCGCCATTTACCCCCCTAACGAGGGAACGCCCCTTTTGCATAATTTATGTCTGACACAGGCATAATGTAGTGCAAAGGGTTACAAAGTGGTGTAATGCATGCATTGCTCTACTATGTAAATTTGGCGTGGAGATTTTGACCTCGTTGGGCCACATTAGTATAAAAAAATGACACCAATGTGGGGCAAGGAGGCGCTAGGGCATATGGTGGATATGATATCTGTTATGTTTGTGACAGTAACCCGTCTGTAAAACTCTAAATCTGCCCCTAAATCAGGCACTCTGTGATCTACGGGTACGCCAATATTGGTGAACTATGCCAGTCTTTGCATGTATAATAAAAATGTTTCACTCACTTTACTCACCCCAAAAAAATTACCAACACAACGCTAAAACATGAGCCTGTATGTTCCTGGACCCATACACGAGTTCAAAACTCTTTTTTTATTCAATACGCTCCTATAATGTTTAAACGGCGCTAACCATTTCAAGCATTTGCCAATGCTTTTATCACACCTCCCTGGTTTTCTATTTTTTGCTAAATGCAACCTCAACTAACCACAAAGCTACAATGAATAGTGGTTTGCTTGCTTCTGATATATAGATATTATTACTTTTATAAATATTCCACAGTCTCGCGTTCAAATCATTGTATTTTGTTTGTTATGTGGAATTAGTGGAGATGCTCCAGAGAGACATTACGGGTAATAAAGTAGCGCCATCTGATCATATTTCATGCTTCATGCATTTTATGTGCATTCTGCAGAGAAATGCTACTTAACAGAAATTGAAAATCTCTTTAGATTGAAAATCACGGTGTTCCATATTTCTGCCAAAAATGAACAAATTAAATTTCAGACCGAATGCGCAGCTGAAAAATACTGCCGGTAATTTGAATTCTATAGGTCAGCAGTTGCTCGTCGAACTCGAAGCACTATGGTGCTTAAAATTGTAGTCCAAACACAGAGAAACAAAAGAATTGATTATACCTTTACTTGGCACCCTCCATGTTCATACTCTGCATCCTGTACTTAGTCTTTCAATTAGCTCCAAAGAATGCACACACGCAAATTTATTTTTACTGCATAACTGAAATGCCATCCTTCCAGTAAATTTACGGTGAACGTAATAAAGACGACATATTGCATCCACACTTTAATATGATGAGCAGAGTCTTGAAAAGATTGTGATGAAGATTCTCTTTCACTATACATTCTATTTTTATTTTATTTTACGTTTAATGGGAACATTACGATGTTATACAGCCCTCACCTCTCTGTGGGTCCTTCAGGCGCAATATAAGTAAGTAAGGATGTGCCTATCCTGTGGACACCATCACTTGTGCACGCTAGGAGCGCGTGAGTACAGAGTTACATCCCGAAGCTTAGTACTGTAGTAATTTGCATATCAATCCGCACACACGTTTTGGGAAAAGAAATGCACTCCATGACCCGCAGAATTCTAATTGGGGGGGGAGGGGTGCCGGTGACACAAAGAGGCCCTTATCTCTGCACTCCTGTGGGTTGCGGTAGTAGAAACTGGTGAAGAACCAGCGCCCATACTACAGTTAGGGTGCACTGCCCTAGTGAGCGTTATTGCACTTCTTTAACTGGGTTCGCAAGGCACAGACTGGGTTAGAATGCCCTGCGGCAATTAAAGGTTGTCCCCAGCGCAGCCACCAACGCACTTCTGAACAACTGGTCAGCATATCGGGTGAAGTTGATGTTTGTAGCTGCTAGTCACATGGCATCCTGGCGTTCATTGGAAGGTGCGGCCGAGATGCCTTTGCAGCCCGGGGCAATTAGTGACTGCAAACACCTGCAATGAAATTGTTGTGAGTCCCCTTTTTTTTTAAGGTAAATCAGCTTTATTAAAATCAAAATACATATGGGTCTCATAATAACAATACAAGATATGTGTCATAATGATAATGATATAATTTTGAAAGGAATTGTAAAAGCTGTTTAACATTTTAAAATATTAAATGGGGGAAAAACAATAAAAAACCGAACAAGACCAATTAAAATAGGAAAGATACAGTGGGTATTAAAAAGGTAAAAACATTGATATTCAATAAAGTATAATGTTGAACTAAGTTTAAATTCAAACAAGAACAGAGAAAATAAACAATTCATGGTGGCTTAAAATTCTCAGATAATGTACAATTTGTAGAATTGCCAGCAACATAATAAGATAATCAGTCAAAGGTAACCAATACAGATCTCTATTTATGGAGGGGCAGCCTAAAGAGGTAAAAGCAATATCTAGTCTATGGTAATGGCAAACATTATACCACCAAGCCTTAAAGAAATGTTGGATGACATTTTCCAATTAAGAGTAATTTGCTGAAAGGCTAAAGCTAACATGAGATCCAACAGTTTTAAATTATCAGCAATGGGTCTCCTTCTTTGAAGAGACAGACATGAGGGAAGCACTGAGAGTGCACCACCTCTATGTCACATATAGTCAGTGCACCTCCTGGTGGACTCTTTGCATCTACATCTGTGTCTAGAAATCTGCACAGAGGCAAAGTGACTGCCCATTTGCATAGAGTCACAACTATATGCATATGAAGAAATACCACCTTAAGAGCACGCCAATATACATGTGTACATAAAAAACTTTATTAGGCTTGTGATGATTACATTCTTTACTTTACTATTCACGGTGAGCTTGACTATAGAAGGCACTGATTGCACAACTAGCCTTACTGAATGCAAGTCTCCTCAATATACTGGGAGCTGCTTGTAGAAGAAATATGCTTACACGTGTGTGTGAAATACAAGGCTCATTTCAGGTGTGCTACTCTTTCTTTGTGAATTTAGTACTGAATGTGAGTGAAACAGAGCTCTCACACCTCTAACACAGTTCAGAATTTCAATATTAGGCAATAATCATGATGTCATTGATAACCAGGCTTTCAAAAGACAGGAAAAAGACAAAAGAACTGTTAGTAGTAAGAAGGATACCTTCTGCCATCATACAAAAAGTGACAGTTGTCCTGACCCCGGAAGTGGTTTCACTTCTGTTACGGGAATTCCGGGCCCCCCTGGGGACCCTTCCCTGGCAGTGGTGTCACTTCTTGGGGGTGTTACATGACTGTGTTGGTTCACATGTGTTGTGACAACACTCTGGTCATGTGCAAGTCACGTGTTCATGGTCCTAAAACATGGTTAGGGCTATGCAGCATCTCTCTACAAACCAGAGCCCCTGGAAATCAGGTGACCATGATGTGGTGTAGAGGAGCATGCCCCATTTTTTTTTAAAAAAAGGAGTTCCTAAGCAGCCTGTGCCAAACCCAGGAGCTGCCCTCCAGAAAGAGATTACTTGGTCATTATGAAGAAATACAGCCACCTCATCAAAAAGAAACCCTCTGATTGTGGTTTAAACACTACCGATAGATATTATTGTAGGCTGACACCAGCGGCAATAGAATAGAGCATGCCGTAGAGCGACCTTAAAGAGGGTGGGCACGACGTTACCAGTTTTGACGAGGATCTCTGCCGGCGGATGAAAACGCTCAGCCTCAAGGATTTGCTGCAAATGATATCCTCTATTAAGGGCTTCAGCAGCGGCAGCGAAGTCTCGAGTAACAAAGCAAATGCTGGAAACAATTTCATCGACATGGAAGATGGTGAAGAATCTATAACAGCTCCTAACTCACCGGCCTATGTAGATAAGGGTTTTTTGGAGGAATCACCTCTCGAGGCTATTGTCGTGCAACAGCTGTGCATAAACTCTGTCACCAGTTATGCCTTGATGGACCTCAGCGACTCTCAAGATTTCAGAGCAGCCGAGCCCCACAAAAATGACTGGGTTAGTAATAATCGTTATAAACACTTACTTATACCATATATACGACTATGTTTTATTTTGAACTGATAGTCTGTCGTTCTTTCTTTTTGATCCGCAGAAAGCATCAGCAAGATATGCTGTGGTAAAGAAGATGATATTAAAGGTTAAAGGCATAATTTTTTTACTGCTTATGATGTTCAAAACAGACTGAAAGTTCAACAATCAAAAAACAAAGAGCAGAGTAAGAAATGTGTTTGTACCTGTATTTTCGCAGATTTTGAAAAGGAAACTTGAGGCATACCCTACGACGCCATATGGCCTGTTAAAGGTTTTGCTGCAATTGTTGTGAGCGCATGTGTCAAACGTGACTATTCTAACCTCTGTTACAGCCATGAAATTAATGATCTGCAGCAGGAGGCTCATGAGTGTCTATATGACTCATACACTTCAAGAACAAACCTTCATATATGTAGTTTGCTAGACCCAAACAAACTATATAAATTATTAAGGTTGGTGTATGGTTTGTCCAAGGAAAAGAAAAATGTCTACCTTGATTTGATTAAGGTCTTGTCAACTGTACTCAAAGAGATCCGCTGTTCGAGTGAGCCATGCTCAAAACACCGTTGTATGCATGGTTTGGGTATGTATTTTGTTAGGATGGCAGAAAGGGCTACAGAAAGACGTATGGGTAATAATTATTTAAAAAATAGACAAGTCAGCTCCTTAACCCCCATGAAAACTGTTTTAAGAAATTATAAATCCTCCAGAATTGAGTAATTTTTTCATTATTTAAGGTCACATACTTACTCACTTTTAGGCCAAGCACCAGAATGTCAGTCCACAAAATGCTTCTGAGTTACACCCAGGATACATAGGTATTGCCAGATTGGTATATGTGTTGCTCAAAGAAAGAATATCTGAAATACAACCTGTAACTCTGTGGTATCTGAAGCTTGGTGTGCTGCCCACGGTGATGCAGTGAGACAGACCTACATGCATTGCCAATTGGTGTATCAATGCGTGGCTACTTACATCGTATGAATAATAGAGCGCATTCAAAAGCTGTATGATGGAGTTAATACTATCACTGACGACCAGCTTACATATTGCCAGGGAGCTTCTGACCAAAGATTATTTCAGAAATAATGGTTTTGTATTGTATGACGGAGAATTGTACAATCTTTTGAATTCAGTCAGTATACTGAGTGTACAGAGTTGTAGGAGGGGTGAACAAGAAGCCCTGTCTAGAGCCGTTACGTTTATATCTGTAAAAATATCAAAAGTTGTGGCACTGAGGCAAAGCATGTGCTGGGCCCCTAGTAATGTACGTAGCATGTGTCATATTATGTATATGTAGTGAAAAGTCTGCGAAATGTCCAGCAACAATGCCAAGACATGTACCATGAAAATGTAAAGTATTATTTATTTTTAATAAAATGCAAAACCATTGACTTTCATTTTATGGGATGCAGTGGCTGATAACATCTTAGAGGTCTGTTAAGGAAGCTTTACTACGATACAAGCGGGGTTGGAAGCTTCGGAAAATTCAAAAGCTCTGTTTAAAAGGGCTCTAGTTGAAAATGAGCTGGTATATAGAGTGCAGGCGAAGACCTGGTTATCTGGGGAAGAGGCATATTCACTCCACAAGCCCACCAAGAGGCATTTTAGGAGGAGACTGACCATCGTTAATGCTCAGCTAGATTATCAATGGCAATCAGTCTTCAAGATCTAGCCAAGCATAATAACAGAGCTTGATATATATTAACTGTAATAGATCTGTTGCCCAAGTACACCTTTGCAGAAGTGCTAAGTGATAAAACTGGTTACAGCGCCACCACAGCCTTTAAAGCCATGTTCAGGAAAGGACAGACCCCTCAAAAACTGCAAACAGATGCAGGAAAACATTTTTTAAACAAGTTGTTTCAGAAATTATTATAACAGCACACTGCTTATTGTTTTGTGATATACATGGAGGTAAAAGCTGCTGTTATAGAACTTTTTAGCCGAACCTTAAAATTTAAGATGTGGAGATATTTCACGGCCTACAGCAACTATTGATATGTGGATGTTCTACAGGCATTTATAGATGCTTATAACACTAGTTATGACAAAACCATCTGTAGGAAAGTCCTCCTTTTTTGCCTGATCACCCCCACACTTTTTGGATAGGTACTGGTGGTTACTGACTCTTGGCTGTGCCCTGGGTACTGCTTACCAGTCCCAGGGCCAGTGCTCTGTGTAAAATGGATATGCAAATTAGGCTAATTATAATTGGCTAAGTTAACCTACCTGTAAGTCCCTAGTATATGGTAGGGCATGTAGGTTAAGGGACCACAGCAAAGGTCGTGCACACCTAGGTGCACTGCTGAAGTGCCCAGTGTCATTTTAAAAGCAAGCCTGCCTTGCTGGCTGCTTTTAAATTAAAGTTATATGCAAATTCGACTTTGGAATTAAAAGTACTTCCAAAGTCTTAAACTACCTTATTTTTACATATAAGTCACCCCTAAGGTGTGCCCTATGTGCCCCTAGGGCTGGGTGCCATGTAACTATAAGCAGGGACTTTATAAAATAGATTTATAAGCCCTGGTGAGGTAAAAACAGCCAAATTCGTTTTTCCCTCATTGAAGTAAATGGCCTTCATAGGCTAGAATGGGGAGACTTTATTTTAAATTTTAAAGTCTCCTTAAATGTTGCATACCAAGAATTTGGTATCAAATTAATTGTTGTAATAAATCCCACAACTTCCAGTTGTTGGATTTAATATAACTTGTTCAGGTAAAAAGTTTAGACTTTACCTAAAAAGTTGCCAGTTTCAGCTCTGCATTGTTTTTGCTGCTGTGCTCTGATTGGCCAGCCTGCAGCAGCTTAGCCAAGCTGCCTTGATGAGGTGTGAAGTGGCCTGGCTTCACACAAAGGAATGTGCTTGGGGGAGAGAATCTCCCCTCAGCAGATGGTGAGGCAGGAAGGGGGAGGGCTGCCAAACTGGTCTTCAAAGGCAGAGAAGGACATCTGGAGCACCCAGCAACACCCCCACATCCTGCAACCCCAGACAACTAGGTGCCCCCTAGATTAGATTAGGAGAGGGGTGTGTTTATGATTTTTAGCCACACCAGTGGGTGGGCTCAGCCAGATGTAACCTCCAAAAATCAGATTCAGCCATGTTGGATTTTTAGAGACTGTTGCCTTTTGGGATGGATTTTTGCCACACTTCCCAGGAAGTGGTCATCACAGGGGGACGACCCTGTACCTGATTGGAGGACCAGGACCCCCCTGCTTTTCACCCAGGAGCAAGGATAAAACTGGCAGACCTGCCCCCACACCTCAGATCCCCGCCAGATTTCAAGAAGAAAAGAACTAAAGGAGAAGAAGGACTGCCCTGCTGGACCCCTGGCCTGCACCTGGAACCTGCACTCAGAAGGACTGCACCAGCTGCACACTTGGGCTTCACCACAAGAAGGACTTTGCCTGGCTTCAACTGGTTCAAGGAGGGACTCCCTGTTTGCTACAGGTGAAAAATTGCTATCTAGAGTCCCCCTGCACCAACTCCTGAAAAGTGACCAGCTGACCACTGTCCAGTGGCCAAAAAGGAGTTTGCGCCAGGTGCATTCTGGGAGTTGAAGTCCGCACCCCCCAAGGACCATCACAGAACTTCTGGACCCTTGGGGTGAGCTGTGGACCCCAAAAGAACCTTAAAAGAACATCTGGGTGAAGCCCCAGAAGTTTGGAAAAGATTTGAGAATTTTTGAAAAAAAGCTCCAGAGAGGGACCGACCCGCCGCGGAAATTCTAGCCGGCTTGCCTCAACCGTGACCCGGCCTGACTTGGTGGTTCGTCCCGGTAAAGAAAAACCTCTGAAAAAGAGACTAAGTCCGAAGGTAAAAAGTTGACCGGGACCTCCCAGCCATCGTATCCGAGAAGGGCTCCACGGACGTCGGATCTAGATCCAGGTTTACCCCGGTCGAAGGATTTTCATCTCGAAAAAACGACTAAGTCCGAAGGTAAAAATCTCCACCGAGGAAACCCACATCGCGTATCCGGACAAGGGCTCCAGGAGGTCGGATTCAACTGGCAGGTTCGTCCCGGTGAAGAAAAACTTCAAAATAAAGACTAAGTCAGAAGGTAACTTTTTAACCGAGGCCTCCCGCGACTTGTAGCCGAGCAGGGCTCCATCGCGGTCGGCCTGAAACTTTGACTTTGCCCCGGTCGAGGTGCAACCAGATGACCCGATTGGCGCTTTTTGTGTCTAAGCGCTAGAAAAATAATAATTCTTTAAAAATTCATATCTCCGGTTCCCTTTATCCGATTTTATTCGTTTTGGTGTCATTTTAAAGATAAAAATATAAACTATTTTTATAAAGTGGTTTTAGATTTTTAGACTGTTTCCTGTGTTTTATTTAATTACTGTTTTGTGATATTTGAATGCTTTACACACTGTCTCCTAAGTTAAGCCTTGACGCTCGTTGCCAAGCTACCAAGGGTTGAGCTGGGATTAATTTACTGAGACCTAACTGTACCTAGGTGGAGGTTAGTGGCTTGTTGCTAGGTGTAGGTACCTACCTGCCCTTACCAATAACCCATTTTCCAACACCATCAAAATGTCTCCACTAGAGGTAACAATCGATAATTCCTTAGCAGTGTGGATAATGGTGTATGGGAGCCGTTTCACTGCAAATGTAAACAAGCCTCTTTTAAAAGAAGGTGATCATGCTAGGGTTTCAAAGTTGAAAGGGGTCTTTACGAAGGGCTACCAGCAGACTTTTAGTGATGAAAAATTTATAGTGGAGAGCGTAGCGCTTATGGAAGGTATATGTATTTACAGGTTAAAGGCCTATGATGGCGAAATGGTGATGGGTGCCTTTTACAATGAAGAGTCACAAAAGGTCCGAGACAATCCACACAGGGTGTACAGGGTTGAAAAGATTCTGAAACAGGAAGGTAGCAGGGCTTACAGACTGTTGTCAAATGATGGGAGTGGCCTGAGAAATTTAACAGTTGGGTTCTGGATAGCTCACTGCAGGAAGTGTGAGTACGGGGGGCTCTCTGAAAGCTGTAATATGGAGACAATGTAATTTTATATTACCTTGCCATCCAGTGCCTCAAAGGACATGTTCCCCAACAATTTCTAACTATACAGTGAAACTGTCTAAATCTGTAGACCTAAAAGGGAGAGGTAGCCCTAACCGAAATCCAATACTCGAGAACATGGAATACATTTACAATGCTCAAGGCCATATTTACTATAACACATGATCAGGACACCTTGATGATTCACACTGGTTTTCCTCACGGCTATTATTCCAGCATCGCTGCAGTAGTTGAAGCCATCAACAAATCCATAGCCAGCATCAAAACATATATGAGTATTCAGCTAGTATTACATAATGTTAGAAGGAAGGTATTTCTTAAAGTTCCAAATCGAGATACAGTGTTTAGCTCTGAGGGTAAATAAAGAAGGGTTTTAGGTACAGCAACATACAGAAGGCCAAGTAGATCCGGACCTTACGTGCCCAGATATTAATGGAGTGTTCTATACAATTTACGTGTATAGCGTCATTGTAAAGCCACAGAGGGCCAGGGATAGTCATGCACCATTGTTAAGATAGGTCCAGGTAAAGGGGGAAAATAACACAGTAATTAATATTTGTTATAACAAACCCAACTATGTAGAAATTTTAAAAATCATTTTGACCCTATGTCGGTCATCATCTTCGATGATCAATCTGAGCTGGTGTCCTTCAAATACGGGAAAGTTATTGTTAAGCTTAATTTAAGACCGTGATGCAACAGTGAATATTAAGAAGTCATCATGGCGATCATGAAAACATTCGGTGACCCCACTCTGTACAGGGACTTTTCCAGACACCAGGCCGGATATGAAGAACCACCATCCTTTCAAGGGGCCCCGGTTTTGTACGGGGTGGGACTTGGAGGTTTTTTCCATAGTTTGTTTAGCAGAGCTATGACTTTCTTGAGAAGAGGCTATAAAATTGCATAATCCCACTTTAATGCAGCGGCCTTGCACATTGCCCAGAATGTGTTGAGATTTGTGACTTCTGCTGTCGCTGGACACATGAACAAACAACCCTAAGAAGGAGTGGGACTCGTGTACAGGCCAAGCACAAGTGTTAAAAGGAAGCAAAGGTCTTAGAGGGGTATAGGGGTCCACCTTCTTCCTATGAAAAAAGGAGACACTCTTAAAAAAGCACACACAAATGAAGATCGGTAAGATGGAAGAGACCCTTGAAGAACAGGAGAACACCCAATAGCGAACATATTTTTTTAAACTCAACAACCTGAAACATGGCCTTTGTACATTGCACATCAGGAGAATGGGCCAAATCAGAGTTAGACTTGTTTTCGCTAAAGCCCACTCAGGCCAGTATCGGAAACAGTTTTTTCATGGAAGTATGTTCTCTAGCCTCTTTGACACTGTTGGCACCAATAGAGTTTTTTTGTGTCAGGGTCCATGGATATGTATCTGGATCTCAACAATACTCTGCTGCATCTTGTTTGTAAAATTGTAAATAGAGACTGCCAACATACTGGCCACCGCTAAAGTGGTGACGATCGCTTACCCGATCACAACCATGTTTAATTAGGGGGCATTACCCTCAGCGATTAACTCATCACTCAAAGTGATAACATGAATGCTTCCAGAGCCTACATCGAGAGTATTCTAAATTACAGCTGCAATGTCCTTAACATGCAGCTTTTAGCAGAGCACTTCTAGGAGGATACTTATGCACATTTTGAAGACAAGGAGCTGGACTGTGCCAATCCAGGTTTTGTAAAAAGCAAGATTTTCGGCAGGCAATAGACAATTTGACTTTCTCTGTCATAAACATTCAGACCATTTCTTCCAAGAAAAACTGCTCATCAAAGGTATTGATCTTAAGATCAACCTTAACCACAACAAGGACTCATTCTGCCTCATCAGCGGGGATGCAGAACAATATAAACCGGTCATACTGTCCACTAGTTTGCTTGTAAAGAGAATAAAAGTGTACCCAAACATCAGACTGGTCCACCTATTGAACACCAAGTACTCTGCTGGAAGAGTAGCTCTAAAAATATTCAGCATCCCAGTTGATACCAGATTAACACAGCAGCAAAATTTATTTTTGGAGCAGCTACTACTTACAACTTATTATCATAGGTTTTGTCGACAACACAGCTCTTAGTGGTCTCTATATCTAACCCTTTCAATTTCAAATGCTACAACATCAACTACGCATCGCTGTTCCATGAGGGGGCTGTGATATCTGCAAAATCTACACACCCAGCTTTGGAGGTGCTCATTTTATCAGAAAATATCTGGGCTTGGTTTCGATAACCGGGAAGGATCTGTGTGACTCAGGAGTTGTTGTGTCAAGAGAAGGATATGGGACTGGCTACACGCTGTTCACGTTTGATCTGACCCTTGAAATGGAAGACGATGACCACTACAGCTTGATCAAAAATTTAAATCTAAAAGCAGAAATACATTTTAGTCAGCCTTTGACACAAATGTGAACATGATTGTGTTCTCTGTATTCAACAACATCATTCAGATCAACCATGTCTGGCAGATTTTGTTTGACTATCGTTAAAATACTGTAAAATGGACACTGTTCAGATTCGGGATTTCTTAAGCCATCATAAATATGCTAAGAAATACTTTTTAGGTATTTTTCTAAGCAACACTCTAGCTGATGAAATAGTGTCTGAAAGACCCCTCCCACTTGTCTTTAACACAGATCTGCACTACTTTTGCAATGATTTTACTGTAGAAGATACTCTTTGAAGGTCTGGAAATGCCCCCGCAATGACCCCGAACTATGGGGGGTAATGTTTTGAAGGTCCCGAATCCTGCTATTTCTGCTTTACTCTGTAAAAGTTTACAGAGGATTTCTAAGAATTCCACAGCGTCCAACACATCACGGGGGCATTCGTCTGGCAAACAAATGACTGTCAATACCCTGCCCATGGAAACGGAGTTGAAAGAAATAATTTGGCCCCACGTTGTGTAACAACCACTCTACAAGAGTTTTTGTGGCCTGGTGAATAGCTAAAAACCCATGATCAGATGAGTTTATGCATTCTAAGTAACAAACCAGTGTTCCATGTAATACTCTGTAGTGTTACATTTCACCAGTACCTTCTGACACACTCTAAAAACACCATCTCTGAATCCTCAGATTGGGGGTTTGCATTGGATGTTGAGCTCCCGGGTGAATCATTTGGGGGGTGGTTGACTCTGATTCTGAGGCAGTGTATTTTAAGCCTCCTTCTAGCACAAATGTTGGCTTTCTTTAATTTACTGGTTAAAAGCCTACTTTGCTTAGCGTGCTATTAGCTCACTTCTGCTTCTTATCGGCCCACCTGCTTTAGGCAGCCCCCGGAGCCGGTTTGAATGTTCTCAGGAGTATTTGCTAATGAAGCACTCCCCAATTCCCATGCTGTAGCCTACCTCAAGACCATCTTTGGTGTATCTGGGTCTCTCAGCTTTGACCCATGAAAGCTTGAAACACCTGGAGCACCTGCGACCCTCTCCTAAATTTGTGTTGAGTGTCTAATCCGTGCCATTTTAGGATGCGCTGTCATGGTATTTGGAACTTCTAGGCCCTGAAGACTCATAAGATCCATCATGCTTTAGTAAGGATGTCTTGCACCTTCTTTTCATATTTGGAACTTTGGACTGAGTTATTAATAAAGCTGGAACCCCCGCTCTTTCAGGAGCATCGCAGACCACGTTACAATGAAATAACCTCTACATCTGCAACAGCTGATTTGCAAGATTGAAACACCTTTCTACCTTCTGGATTAACTTCCTCTGTACATCCCTCAAGAGTCAGTTCTCGGTTTCTGTCTTCCACAGTTTTATGGCCTTTGGCCTTATAGTTCACAGCAGATATTAGGTTTTTGACAACCAGGTGCGTGTCATTGACATATCACCCTAGTACAGCTTTTTGAGCTAAAAATGTATATTCCGGGGCCTTATCTGTGAAAGTAGGGGTAGGGTGTATAGTACATTGAATCTCCCTGAGCACCACTCTAGGGCTATCACCACTAACACTATTCTAAAGGTCTTGAACTGGGGGAGCAAAATAAGCATTTCCCAATCTAAACACCGAGTGCAGTCTCCGATGGCACCTCCTGAGGAGGCCTCGTTGCTATATTTTCTTTCAAGCCTTTTATTATGACATTCGCTCCATTCTGTACTACTGGTAGGGTATGTTGAGGAGGGTGATGGAGGTTTTATACTTGACGCAGTGCTGTTGGGATTGTATGCACCTGGAGGTGTAACCGGTGATATAGGATATGATGAATTTAAATGTTGGATATAATAGCTTTGCTCTGTTGAGAAGTAGGAAATGCAGGGAACAGGTGACTGCTTCCTCTTGGGGTCTACATTAGAAGGAACACGGTGACTGGCTGTGGCTGTGGCTCCGGCTGGTGTTTCAGAACTCGCTGCCTCCCCTGTCAGACCCTTGAAAAACCGTGTACCTATATAAGGTGTGTCTGTTTGGGAATGATCATTTTCAAGCCCTTCATCAACTGGGGTTCATATGATTTTTATATGCAGTTGTGGTTCACCGGTTAGCCCACTGAGAAGCCCTATACCTGCAGAATACTGATCTGGGTCAGGATAATGGTTTTCAAGCCCTTTGTCCCAAAGGTTATGTGAGATATTTATAATTATTTATAATTGGTTTTGGGGATCCTCTAAGGAGCACATCAACATTCACCCTCACAGCTGTTGAACATTTACCTGTATGAAGATCATGGGGACCTGACTGCACTGACACTGTGTTTTTCAAGGATAAATCTAAAGGACTGGTTTGTAGGTCCGGGTGTGTGGGTTTCTACTTCTTCTTTAAGGAAAGACAACTTGATTTTGGTTATGTTTAGCATGAAACCTTCCTGTATGCATGTTTACTGTCCTGGTTGTGTGTTTTGCTGGTAAAGCAGTGTAGGAGTTGGAGTAACAAGTGTCTCTAAGAACTGCATTTGCATGGTCGCGCACAATTTGTTATGACGCACTGGATGCTTTTACCGGTTGCAGGCACTGGGTAATTTTGACAGATCTTTGTGATGTCCTTTAGCGGTGTTGACATACGCTTAACCTTTCATAGTACTCCGTGCCAGTCTTTTATGTTGGTTCTATGATGGAAAAAAAATACACATCAGAAAAAAAGTCTAAACAACTCTTTAAAACCTTATAATTGTAACCACCTGTCTAACTATTGTGCTACATATTTTTTTTATAGACCTTACGCGATACTGGAGGAACATGATGCTTGAGACAAAAATACATTAGGGTTCTTTTGGCGCTACATTTTGTAAAACACACCTGCTTTGCCCCTTTGTGGAAGCCCTTCTTTATAGCCTGCCCATCTATAGGCACAGTAGACTTCCTTTTTTTGAACAATGTTGCAACCTTCCCAGAACTCGTTAAGGCTCCAGCCAACATCTTTGCTCGAGGGTCTACCTTTTGCTGAGATCTGGCATAATTGTGAGCTTCCAGGGGCACTGTGAAGAAGAAATGAATCACTGGCACATTTCCAATATAACACACTGCTTTAGCACACTCTCTGGAGGTACGATAGAGTCTTTGGGGTGTTTGGAATGTATAAAACTGTTCCCACTTCTAGGCCTCACAGGTTAATCTTGACACAAAATTTATACAAGCCCACTGCATATTCACCTGTAGTAGAAAGTCTTTTATGTATGCTATCCAATAAGTCTTTAGACTCTAAGATTTGTTTTAGTATTCCCATGGCTACCTGCCCTTCCATCTCATAACCTGTAAAAACACATACACAAAAAAAATCTATGATGTTGAGACAAAAAGGGTAGCAACGGTCTCAGAACTATAGCACTCCAAATATCTGTACCTTGCTGAAATTCAACTTTTTCCTCATTACTTCGTGTTAGTTCTGGAAAATCCTGTGTGCAGAGCCGACAGATTTGCTTTAAAAACAACTCTTACAAACACTACGGCCCATATTTATACTTTTTGACGCACAACTGCGCCAACGCAGTGGTGCGTCAAAAATTTTACCGCCGGCTAACGCCATTCCAAAGCGCCATGCGGGCGCCTTATTTATTGAATGACGTTAGCCGGCACTGCGGACTGGTGTGCGTAAAAAAAAATGACTCACACCAGGCAGCGCCGGCGTAGGGGAAAATGGAGCTTGGGCATCAAAAAATGGGGCAAGTCAGGTCTGAGGCAAAATTTTGGCCTCAACCCGATTAGCACCATTTTCTTTGACGCCCAACCCCCATTGAAATGACTCCTGTCTTAGCAAAGACAGGAGTCATGCCCCCTTGCCCAATGGCCAGGCCCAGGGGACTTATGTCCCCTGGGCCTGGTCATTGGGCATAGTGGCATGTAGGGGGGCACAAATCAGGCCCCCAATGCCACAAAAAAAAATGAAAAAAATACTTACCTGAACTTACCTCAACTTCCCTGGGATGGGTCCCTCCATCCTTGGGTGTCCTCCTGGGGTGGGCAAGGGTGGCAGGGGGTGTCCCTGGGGGCATGGGAGGGCACCTCTGGGCTCCTTCTGAGCCCACAGGTCCCTTAACGCCTGCCCTGACCCAGGCGTTAAAAAACGGCGCCGTTTTTTAAGGCCTGCCCCCTCCTGTGCATCAAAATGACGTCACAGTATAAATAAGGCGCACAGGCCTTAAAGTCATTTTTTGGAAGGGAACGCCTACCTTGCATTTAATTAACGCAAGGCAGGTTCCCCCTTCCAAAAAATGGCGCACATGGTGGAACTTTGACGCCTGCTGCGTCGGACGTCAAAGTATAAATATGGGGCAGGGTTTGCGCCGAATGTGCGTCAGAAATTTTGACGCACATTCGGCGCAAACAGAGTATAAATATGCCCCTACATGTCATACTTGATTGAGTCATTTAAAAAAATATTCTAGAAGTTTTGTTTCACAATATAATAAATGTTGTAAAGTTGGTGGAACCATCATTCTTATTGAACTTTGTAGCAAAAAGGGCTACTTAAGGCAGGGGCTTTGAAATGTTGCTAAACACTTCTGACGTCTAAGCACAGGTGCTGTGCTAGATCCTTAACTTCAACATTATAGAAATGCTTTAAGCATGTTAGAAAATAAACACACATTTTACATCAGAGCAATTTTTGTTATTACACAGAACTTTAAACATTTACAAGTAAATATTCAAGAGCTAGAGTCTTCTGTGCAAAAACCCCTGGCGAACCCATGGTTTAAATAATGGATCTTAATTGTACATTTTTGTAAAACACAGATTTTCAGGTAAGCAATGCAACACAATGAAACAAATGGAATGGTTCAGCTACTATGCCCCCAAGGGCAGCCTCGTCAAAATTGTACACTTTTACATAAGCCTGTTACAGAATTGCTCAAAGCATTTTAGAAAATCAACACACATTGTACATCAGAGCAATTTGTGCTATTACACAGAATTTAAACATTTACAAGTAAATATTCAAGAGCTAGAGTCTTTTGTGCAAAAAAAAAAAAACACAGCCCTTTCATTTTTGAAATCCGTACATTTGTAGCTGTTTGGAAATGGTACATACAGGCTGCTGTTTCTCAATCACAACAGCTCCAACCCTTGGAACTAGCTCAAATCTGACTACAGAGTCTTATCCTGTTTAGCGCCACGCTGAGGCCTTTGTCACAACCAACATCTCAGGCCTGTCGTAGCTTGCATTACAGTCCAGTTCAAAGCCTGCTGCCGACCTTTAACCCCTGTCAAACAGTGGTTTAAGCAACATATTTAATTTCCATGTGGCTTACAGCTGCTTAAGCAAATGTTATACAACGAAACAAACAACATGCTTCAGTGACCATTCCCTAAACAGCAGCCAATGTCCTTGAGCCTTCCCCATTAAAAGAAATATTTGTCCCTCTGACGCTCTTATTTCACACTTGCATTATCTTAATTACAGGCTGCTACTGAGGGCTGCCTTGTCAAAATTTTACACTTCTACAGAAGCCTGTTACAGAAATGCTCAAAGCATATTAGAAATAACGCCTATCAAAGCTTGCACTACACACATACAGTTTTTCATTCTAGACCTCTGTTGTATCCTCCACATGAAATAAGGGAAACTCCAAGAAGCTTCTTTGTCTGGAACAAGAAGATTTATTCCTCTGTCAACAACAACGTCCTCACAGCCACCGAGTCAAAAGCAGCTCCGCAACTGCCCAGCTCAGAATCTGTAAGGTCATCGGAATTCCAGCTGATGCATTCCATAAAGACATAATACACATTTAGATAGAATTTTAAAACACAACACATCTTCCCCCTTTCAAACAAAATGACCCCAAAAAAACATAAAAACAAAAACAAAAATAAACAACCCACCAAACCACCATTAAAAAACTGGTCACCCTCAATACATAACATATTGATTAAGATACTTAGGTTTAGACACGTTCCTTCTAGGTCTATCCAACACTTCCCTTGTATCCACCTGAATCACACCTTCCTTGGACCTCTCAGATTGGTCCAGAACGCAAGTAGTGTGAGTACCACTACCAACATCCAATGCTCCATCACCCTGAAAGTTGCCTTCTGAACTCCCTAAGAGCAGTCCAGAACCTCCTCCCTGAAAGTCTCCGCCTTGACTCACTTTCTCGCACACTCCCCTCTCCAAGGTACCACCATCACCCACATTAACATCATAACCACCATCAAACCCAATGTCAGACGACCCTTTATTTGGCTCTGGAACCGTAACAGCAACCTTCACCACATTCCTCATGCTCCACCATTTGCCTCCTTCCACCATAACAGAATGTTTAGACACCCTAATAACCTTAGTGATAGGGAAAAAACTAGAAACTCCCATCCTTTTCCCTTGAGGTTTCTTCACTCTAACTGCATCACCGACAGCAAAAGGAAATGCCTTAACTCTTTTGAGATTGTCATATCTCCTCTTACTCCTACTTTGATGTCTCTCTAGCTTTTCTTTTACTTGACTGAGATCAACGTTTGCATCACTCCCCAAAGTTTCTTGCACCACCCACTCAGGAGAGAGTTCATTACCAGAGTGCCTACCCTTCAAAAGCACAAAAGGAGCAACACCTGTAGCAGAATGTAGCGTGTTGTGATAACTCCAGATCCTTTCTGAAACTGCTTCTTGCACATTAACCCCCGAACTGAATGGTCTCCTTGATCATCCTGTTCACCATTCCCTTGCGGGCTATATAAAGCAGTA
This sequence comes from Pleurodeles waltl, assembly GCF_031143425.1. NCBI lineage: Eukaryota > Metazoa > Chordata > Amphibia > Caudata > Salamandridae > Pleurodeles > Pleurodeles waltl. The sequence goes on from NC_090444.1 coordinate 1,619,555,795, forward strand.
GTAAGATGCTTTATATTACATTTCCTTAAAAAGTTCACCATCTGATGTGAGATAAATTGTACACCATTGTCAGAGACTAAAAACTCCGGAATTCCCTCCCAATGAAAAATCTCCTTCAAGAAATCAATCGCGCTGGTGGTATTCGGTTCTCTTAAAAATTTATATGATACCCACTTAGAAAAATAATCCACTGCAACCAATACATATTTCTTCCCATCATTGCAAACTCTAAATGGACCTATAAAATCTAGACCCAACTTCTGCCACGGCTTGTCAGGGAAGGGTACAGAACACAAAGGCACCTCCCTGGTGTGCAAACTTTTATCTGCTACTCTACAACTACCACAATTCTTAATTACTACTTCTACTTCAGAATCCATACCTGGCCACCAATAATATAGACGTAAACGTCTTCTCGTACCAGTAATACTAACATGCCCATGATGGGCCAACTTTATTAAGCTGAGCCTTAGCTCACTGTGAGGAATCAAACGTTCTCCCCTCAAAACTAAATGGTCTTCCACATTTAACTCCTCCTTGATCTTGCCATAAGATTTCATTACATCTGACAATCCCCCACCCGTAGGCCAACCTTCACGAATATACTTCTTAAGGAGTAGTAAAAACTTATCCTTGCTCACCGCCTCTTTCCAAACTGGCCTAGAGATGACTTCACCAGCTGGAACCACACCATCAATCATGCCCACCACAACGTCTTCCTCGACTGACAGTCTCTCAATTCTAGTGTTATTGACAGGACACCTAGACAGGAAATCTGCCCTGCAGTTATTTGTCCCTGAAGTGTGCTTCACTTTCATATTAAATTCATACAACCTGGCTAACAATCTGGTCAGCCTAGGACTGGTTTTATTAAAAACTTTATCGTTCCAAAGATAGACCAATGGCTTGTGATCTGTGACAAGCGTGAACTCCCTTCCCCAAACATATGTTGAGAAATGATTAACTCCCCATACACAAGCCAACGCCTCCCTCTCGATCGTGCTATAATTCATTTCAGCATCCGATAGACGTCTAGATGCAAATGCGATTGTATGCTCCTTCCATTTCTCCATCTGACTAAGAATGGCTCCCAAACCAACACCACTTGCATCCACGGTAATTACTGAAGGTAGATCCTCGTCAAACGGATGAAGAGCAGGAGCCTGTACAATGAGAGACTTAAGCGTCGAAAAAGCTTGCTCCTGCTCCTCCAGCCATACAAATTTTTCCCCCTTCCTCAGAATCCTCCTTAACGGCTCTGACAAATAAGCAACATTTTGCACAAAGCGTGAGTAGTACTCACAAAAACCTAAAAAGGATCTCTCCTGATCTTTATTATTAGGAGCAGGGGAATTCTCAATAGCCAATAATAAATCTCTTTTGGGAAGAATACCTCGTGCAGAAATTTGATGACCTAGATAATCAACTGAATCTACCATAAACTTACACTTGTCTTTTCTAACCGTAATCCCATGGTCATTCAGAATTCCCAAAACTCTGTCCAACATGAGTACATGATCTTGAAAAGATTCCGAACCAATTAAAATGTCATCCTTGTAAGCTAAAACACCCTGAATGTCACCAAATAACTGAAACATAAGTTTCTGGAATACAGACGCCGCGGAGGCTAAGCCAAAAGGCATTCTCAAAAATCTAAAAGCCCCAAACGGGGTAATAAATGTGGTGAGTGAACGGGATTCCTTACTCAACTCCACCTGATGGTAGGCAGACCTAAGGTCAATTGTAGAGAAAACCTTCATTCCCCCCAAACGAGCCAATAACTCTTGAATTTTGGGCAAAGGAAAGCAATCAACCAAAATATTTTTGTTTAACGATCTCAAGTCTATGCACAATCTTAACTCTCCAGTCTTCTTAACCGCGACTACAATTGGAGACACCCATTGTGAAGAGTCAACTGGTTCAATAACCCCATCACTGCATAAGTCACACAGATGCTCTTTCAATTTTCCCCTGACACTCAAAGGCAAATTACGTACCCTATGTACAACAGGAACAGCATCAGGTTTGAGAATAATCCTATGTTCATACCACCTCACCAAACCAAGCTTATTGCTGAAAACCTTTGAGTGTTTAATAAGAACATCCTGGATGGAATCTAGTTTAACCTCCACTTTCCCCACCAATGTAATGGGTTGATCGGTGCCTGGCCTAAGCACCATACCAAACTGCCCCTGATCCTTCCACCCCAAAATGTTGTACCCTCTCTTGGCAACATACACTTTAGTGTCGATGTTCTTGTGCTGGTATCCAACTTTCCCAAAAAAGTACCCCAACATGGCCATCAAACGCTATGGTTTTTATATCAGGAGCAGATAAAGGAGAGTCACTCCAAAAGGAATGATAATTTGCATCAGAAACAATCGTTATTGGTGAACCTGAATCCACCGTAACTTTCAATTTAACTTCACCAATCATAACTTCACATACCGGATCTTTGGAACACTTAAGACCAGACTTACAATTGGATGCATCATTAACCATAAGAACACACTTTTTGGAAAGATGCAAATCACCACACTCGCCCACTTGCCTCTCAACAAATTGTTGCTGTTCAACCAACATCACCTTTTGATCTTGTTTATACACTCAAGCGAAATGACCAGTCTTCTTACACTTCATACATGTTTTTCCTAAAGCTGGACAAATAGGGGAATTGGCCAAGTGTGAATTAGAGCCACACATGAAACAGAAAAGCTTTTTGGTGTTGCTCTTTTTCAAATCAGGGATAGTGGACATAACAGTTTTAGATTTCTGTGATACCAAACAAACATCTTCAACTGGAAACCCTCTCACTTTACCCAATTCTTTAGAGGCTAACATAGAACGTTCAATTCCTCTAGCAATTTCCAACGTTTCATTCAACGTTGGGCCTCTACAAAATAAGATCTTTTCTTGAATTTTAGCATCATAACAATTAACAACCAGTTGATCTCTGAGATACTGGTCCAAAGGACCTACAAATTCACAAGTAGACGCTAAAATTCGATGTTCAGCTACAAAACTGTCAACTGATTCATGCTGAAGTTGTTTCAGTGTGAAAAATTTGTGTCTCTCAACAATGATGCTGAGGTCATCCTTGAAGTGGTTTTCTAATCTTCTCACGGCTTCGGTGAACATGTCCCAATCACCAGTGGTGAAAAGGTTGCGCCTGGGGTTGATGGTCGAAAATTCTTTGCCCTTCTGTGCCAAGGCAATTGTACAAAATCGCCTTCTTGCGAGCAGCAGAAAAGTTAACCCCATCAATAGCAACCAAATAGCTCTCAAAGGATTTAAACCAATGCTGCCATCTTATCACAGGGATGCCAGGTTCAGGAAGAAAAGATAAAGGTAAGTTAGCTGTTTGCATATTGAAAGAAAAATGAAACAACAGACAGCTGGGTGCGAGCTAGCGAAGTGCCAGTTAGAAATAAACTCCTTTGCTGCACGTAATTTGCACAGGGCGTGATGAAAGTGAAAACTAGGTGAGTATCGTGTCTCAGCAACCAAACTTGAGACAGATACTGAGCCGTGCGATTCCCAAAAGACTCGATGAGGATCAATACCGCCAGAAAGTTGACTACTCTGTCAACAGTAACAACTTATCGCAAACATCCAGCCTTTGAAAAATAGAGAACGTGCAAAAGTGGAGTCTGTTACTTAGCAAACAAAATTGTAGCGAGCCAGGAATGCACGCGTCCAGATGCCGTAATCCCTCGTGGATCCGAAACTACTGTAGATAACAGATTGCCTCGCTCTTCCGCGTGGCGTCCGTTACCTGGCAACAAAATAATGTTGCACGTAAGTAAAAAAACAAAGAAAAACGGCGCTTTAGAAATGTTACCGCAGTCATCCAGCGAACATCTCCCTAAAAAGGATGCCGGCAGCAAGAATACTGATTACAGAAGTAACCGAAAGACAGGCTGTAAGGACACAAAGAAGTAGGTGAGGTCGCGTGGGTTCAAATGGTGTTGACCAGCTCGTCGCCAAAAGATGTTGTATCCTCCACATGAAATAAGGGAAACTCCAAGAAGCTTCTTTGTCTGGAACAAGAAGATTTATTCCTCTGTCAACACCAACGTCCTCACAGCCACCGAGTCAAAAGCAGCTCCGCAACTGCCCAGTTCAGAATCTATGAGGTCATCGGAATTACAGCTGATACATTCCATAAAGACATAATACACATTTAGATAGAATTTTAAAACACAACAACCTCCTTCCCTCAGGGCATGTTGCTCAGGGATTCTGAAAACACATTCAAAGCATGTTGCTGACCTTAAACCCCATGGCAAACCTGTGGTTAAAACTATAGATTGTATTTGTAAATTTTTGGTAAACACTGATTTCCATGCGACCTGCAACATGCTAAGCTACGCCATCATGAGGTTAAGCTAACCATAAAAGAAGCAGACATTTTTCAGACTAGGAAAAACAGAAACTGGGCTTCCTTATGCAACACATTGAATGGAAAAAACTAATTTAAAAGATATCTGCTGTCATCCAGACATTTCTAACAAAAGACCTTTTTTAAGTCAAATATGCACTATCTGAGATAATACAGGTGGGCATAGGGAGACAGTGGGTCCCTGGGAGGGTTCCGTCTGTGTAATTGCCTGAGCCTCTCATTGGAGAGCCCTCCAGTTGCGTCATCAAGATTTTACTACTGTGCCTGTCTAAACGAACCCTGGTTTGCCTTTTTAGAGACTCACATATTGCAAACACCAGAGAATGTTGCAATTTTGCCTCTGACAAAGCTCTAAACACAGGACAATAGGGCCTGGACCTGCTATGACAGCATCATAACAATGTTTTAGGACCATGAGCATGTGACAAGCACAAGACCCTCCCAAGAAGGGATGTCACTGTAGGAGGAGGGCCCCAGGGGCCAGGAACTCCCAGTAATGGAAGTGATGCCACTTATGGGGGGGCAGGGCACTTGTCACCTATTGCATGATGGCAGAAGGTATCCCTCTTTACTACTATTGTTGAATCTAAAACATTCTGGTTCATTCAGGCACTGAAACAGCAATATTGTCACTCATTGCACTTTTGGAATAAGTAAAATGATACAGGATTACCTACACCTGAGAGCAACCCCTCTTCTATTTCTTATCACAGGCAGTTTAAGAGAATTTGGTGTTTGCGTCAAAACCTTCAATTGTGTCATGTGCAAGTTTCTCAGGGCTGCACCATTTTTCTATTCCAGTGGATCTACACTTAGGAACAATTTAAGATACCACCAGAAGCCTAGTATTGGTACTACATACATTTGTCAGCTTTCAGCTCTGCATAGGTACATAAATAAGGTTGGAATTTGGCCCTGAAGTAAAGTAAGACTGGTGTACTTTATGTGAAACTTTAATGAAACTTCCTTTGGTCTGGGATAGAAAATAAGCCTGGATACCAAAATAAAAGTGTCCCACATTTGTGAATTGGATAACTAAAAAATTGCCCCATGGCTGCACACTGGGGCAGTTTTAAGCTTGCAAAAACGTGCCAAATAAGTGTTTTGCAAGGTATGGAAAACTGCATGGATTTAAGCCTGCTGCAGGTAATGTTTTCTTTAATGTGAGAAACATTGACAATAAAAACTGGCCTAGCTGACCATAAGTCAGTTACAAAAAGAGCCAAACAAATAGCCATACACTGTCTTGTCACCCTAGTCCATCAGGCACTGTGTGAATGCTCAAGAGTTATCATACAATGGTATCCTATTACAAATCTGTTCAGTCAGCATCTGACTGGACTCATTTTCAGAACTGTCGACCCTGCAGTGTTTCTTGTTTGACCCTGACATACCATATTGCTGTCATGCTTCATTATTGGGTCTCATCTAAGTCCCCATAG